>NC_066584.1:371676318-371994234 GCF_024323335.1 Lathyrus oleraceus
CATTCATATATAAAGCATCTCAAGTGAAACTTGAGGTATTCTCTGTAAAACCCATAACACACTACACTTTTTATTCTTTTACTGACTTAGTGTTGGAGTTTTAACATTGCAGATACACCCATGCGTCATCGTACCAGAGATCCACTCCAGCGCATCAAGACTCCATTCAACCATTTCACTAAACATTTATGATTCCCTAGCGGAACACTCTTCGCACGATGATCACTTTCAAACATAACCATCGAATATACATATTGATACATATGAAGGCTAGCCTACTGAATTGAGTCTTGTACACCCATTTACCAGATCATGTAACGAGGTAGTTTGGGATTGTGCACTCTGTCTTGAGGGATCCCGCTATTGTTGTACCTCCTACCTTATCTTATATAGATATTGATATTTCGTTTGAGGACTACCAAGAGAATTTGGTTCCAAAGGCGATATAAAGTGTTCTAGGTGATCATCTATTATTTTTGTTCTAAGTTACATATGATGATTTTAATAGAGTGTTACACCTTTGTATGAGGCAGACCAAGCAATTGATATATTGATAAGTTGTGTTTGTATTGTTTCTTTAGTCCAGTGTGTCACTGCTAGAGGAGAGGTACATGAAGGTACCATTAAATGAGACACAATGTGAGCGGTATTAGAAGAGATATAAGGTGCATTAATAACAACTAAGAGTGCAAAATCTGATACTTAAACTTATGTTATAATACAATGATGTTGTTTTCAAATAATGTTTGTTTCTTATTATGTTGCACTAAGATCATATTATTAATTGTTTCTCAACCATTGCAAAAATCAGCTTGATCGATTAACAAATATTGTTTCAATCTACCATGAGTAAATTCAACTCTGTTTACGATGGTTTTGACAAAGTGTATCCATATTTTTCTTGATTCTTTTCTATTTATTTCTTTATACTCACCACTTATTTCATAATCAACACAATAAAAGTTTTTTGTCTATAAAAACTCGAATCAGATCTCTCAATAACTCCACCAAAAACCTAACTTAACAAAGAGTTTCAGTATAGACCCATTTAATTTAATCACATTTTGGCTATTCACACAACTGTCAAACTAATTAATTCTGAAACGGAAAAAAAAAATCTGTATAACAATACATACTGTTATTTCAAATATTAACCTAGTCAAACACACCTCTTAGTTTTTGTTTTTCTTTTTAAATATACTATGCATTTGAAGGATCCAAATAGGGTTTATTGAACTTGAATAAACTAATCAGTTTTTGGTGTAAAAAAAGGAGGACAAGAACAATTGATACAATAATTAAACATTTACAATTAAAAGGCTTACATCATGTGACTTTGAATCATGTAACAAAAACAAACAACAATAAAAAATGTATTAGATGGTCTGTTAATGTAAACTTTAATCTTATTTTGAGTAAACATAAAACTTCAAATAAATCTCCAGATTATTGGGAAAAATTATATAAAATATCATATATATATCTATCAAACTAAGCAAGAAATGCGCATTCGCATCAACACTATCCCAACATTCAAACTAGCTCTAATTCTGAAGGAACAATCCAACAAAAACCAAAACAAACAAAATCAGCAGCTACATAGAAAGCTTCGTTATCTTTTTCAATATCAACCGTCGGCAATCATGTAATCTCTTACTCCCTCGTAGGAATAGAACGGCCGAAAGCCTTGATATCTCGTTGCAGCTGCAATAAATCAATACAAAGTAGTATAATATTAATATAGGAAATGCATGTTGTCTATCAAGAGGCGAAAAACAACTCATTCTTTAACCACATTGCATGTCTGTTAAAATAACACACAACAGTACTTTACCTTAAATAGGTAATGAAGATGGGTCTTCAGTAGTTTGTATTCGTGTTGCAATTGTTGTAGACATCTACGACACCTACAATCAACGTTTATAGGCAGAACGTAAAATCTATTGTTTTGTTGTGCGATGAGAAAGAAAAACGTATAAACTTTTTCTAATCCTATCGTTTTAGGCCCAATGGAAACAGCAAGCTGTAAACATTATCAAGATTACCAATACATAGCAGGAAAATCTACATGATTATCCGACAAATTCATGTACGAAATGTAAAATTGAACTCACCCTTCGAGGTTCTGAGCCTCACAGAAACTTCTGAAGGTGGCACATATACTTGTAACTCGAGCAGCACCAACACTGCGAAACAAATAATTCACAAATAATACTAACAAGAACTATTTCTTGAGGCTATAGCAGTAACACATTAAAGAGATAATCGATTACAAACACAACATGAATACCTAGCACTGCTTCCCTTCTGTTGATGAGCATGAGCATCAATTTGTTTGAAATTCACAGGTACTTGTGCTCTACACATATAATCAAATACAATCATTTTAACAATTTCATAATTATATTCAATAATTTCATTCTCAGAAAGTAGAATCAATTGATTAAAGAGAAAAGTAACAATAATGATACTTACAGTTCATGTGACATGTTGTTGAGAAGCTTATCAGAATCAGCAAAGAACAAAGTGATAACCTCGTACACAAAATCTGGACTACTGTCATCTTGAAGTTTCTGAAGCTGACTGAACTGATCATCCAGAAAACCCTGCTCCCCCAATAATCAAGATTTAATAATCTCAAAACAAAGGATAATTATTAATAATTGAGAAAGAAAAAAAAGGAACAAGAACCTGTTGAAACATAGCAGCTTCGTGGTCGCGTAGCTTCCTCTGTAAATGATCCATGTTCTGGATACAACAAAATCTCAAGGAATATATAGGAAGAAAAGGGTTATTGAGTTGAGATTGAAAAGGAACAGAAAGAGTAATAAATAGTAGTAAAAATTAGTGTCTGTTTGTCTGAATTCGGAGATGAAAACGTTACTGGTTTGGGTTTGTTAGGTTTCCGAAAAGGGGGATGGATTTCTCCTTAATTTGGACACATACTGCTTCTGGCTGGTTATGTCTATGTACTTTCTCTTTAGTCAAAACTCAAAACTTTTTTTTTTAATTAAATTATTTTTATTAAATTTTCTTCTTTTGTTTTTGACTAATTTTGATTTTGAGCAAGAGTCAAAATAGATAGACCCAATTATATTTAGTATGATTTTTTTTAAATGCGTGGATTAATAAATTTAAATTAATAAAAAAGAATAAATTTATAAACTAATTTAAAATAGATTTTAGTATATTAATAATAATATTACAAAAATATTATTTATACTTTCTTAAATAGATCCAAATGTATTTTTATGAGTTTTTAGTTAAATTCTCCCCCCTTTCTAAAATATAAGAGGAAAAATAAAAAACATATATATATATTATAATTTGATTAAGATTTTATTGAAATAAATTATTTTAAAAGATGTGAAAATAATTTTTATTGATGGTTCGTTATAGAAGAGACGATGAAAATTGATTTTTTTTTATATTTAGAATGAGTAAGATTTTTTTTTTGCAGTTTAAATATTTTATAATAAAAAAAGTCTAATTTAAACATGACGTAAATAGGTTGTAGACATCTTTTGGTTCATATGAATATTATGATAGATAATACTTTTTAAATTTAAGTCATTAAATTAAAATTATATATCAATTTTAAAAAAATTAAAATTACATAAAATTAAATATTATTGATTTTTTTTAAAAATTTACTATTAAAATTATTCCATTCACCTAAATATTATAGGATGTGATTTAGTGGAAACCGTTTAAATTAAATCAAATTTTAGATTTATTTTTATGTTACAAAGATATATTATATTAATCTGATTCAATATTTCTACTTTTATATTAGGAAGATATGTTATATTAATCTGTTATTAGTTAATTTTTAATTTTTCAATATAACTTATTAATTTAATTTAACTTTTTTATTATTATTTTATATGCGCTAATGAAATTCATTCAATAATATTAAATTTAATATATTATAGATTACATTTTATATCAACATGTTATTTTTATCTTTTTTATCGGATCTTTATATATTATTATTAATTATAAATTATAGTAATTTATATATTTAAATATCAATTTTAAAATAAGTCAGATTAAATCAAATAAAAATGTTAAATATTTAAATAATTTTAATATATTATATATTACACATTATATAAAATAAATTGTATAAATACTTAAAAAAATATAGTTTAATTGTTTTAATAATATAATAATATAATATAATATAAAAGTTGAATGAAACTCGTTTAAAAAATCAAACGGATATAATGAATGTTGGGTGCTCTCAATTCATTTAGAAGAAATAAAAAACAAAATAGAGTTTTTGTTTACTCAAACTAAATACTAGTAGAGTGTTTGACCTTTCTAGGTAAATCATATTTTTACTCAAACTATACTGGTGGATTATTCTTTCAGAAACACTTAAAACTTTCTAGATATTTAATCAAAATTATATAAAATTCCTTGTAAAATGATGCTTTATAGAAAATAAAATTACCTAATGAGAATAAAATAAACATACATAGTTTTATAATGAAATATAAAATTATTTCTATATTTTTCCAACAATAATATAATTCTATATTAGGTCTTTTTAATTTATTTACATATAATAACCGAATTGTATAACAAAATAGTATTCAACATAGAAAAAACAGTAATATAAAAGAAAATTCAAAAATTCAACTATAATTGAATATTTTAATAATTTTACTATAATATGGTATTTTATTATGGTCTTATCATTGACCTTGACCTTGACCTAATAATGTATCATAATTTTCAGCTATTACCATGTATAAATAATATATTTAATATCATAAAATATTCTATTTTACATAAATTATTTATCTCCTAAAGGAATTAATGAAATATTATAGATTCAAATTCGTGGATTTGTATCTGAATTCTTATCGAACGGAACATAAAATATTCACTTTTATTCATATGTACTAGAATCCTTCTACAAAATGTTAAATATTATAAATTAAAAATATAATAGTTTTTTATAAAATTAATTTAATGAAATAGATCAACGATAATAGGTAGTTGGTCCAACAGGTTAAATTAATTTTGCACAACATGGGAATTAATATTAAATTCTAATATTAAGAAATACTCATTTTTAGTTCAAACTATAATTCAAGTAAAAGCATTTCTCTAGTAGAGGTGGCATGAGGAAAAACATAATAAAGATGAAAAAGAAATAGATGTGAGAATATAAGAGAACCAGCATTCATAGAAGTTAAAGGCGAATCTAGAAAATTTTGAAAAGAGTTTGATAAGTGAATATCCACAAATACTCATTCATTTGGTCCATCCTAACTCACGAAGTTTAGTATGAACGTTATAAAAAACACAAACTCAGAATATTAAAAACAACATTCCCTTTTCCCCGTGGGATTCATAGGACATTGCCAACTAGGCTCTGAAAATAATTTGTGAAATTTGAAGTCTTAAATTACATTAATCTCTTAGTATTATTCCAGAAACTGAATTAACAATCTCAACTATGCTAATGTGATTAAAAATTCATAAACTGAATGTACGGTTTTTTCCACAACAGGAAAAAAAAAGTTGAAATGAAGGTTCAAATTTTTCTCTCTTGGGTATGAGACTATGATGTGAAGAGTTTGTACTTTTTTAATCAGGAATATTTTTTACATGTACAAATCAAGAATAATATTGACCAAACCAAAATTAATATAAAAAATATAACACAAAATCCATGCACAATTCATAATTACATGCAAGCTTGATAAAAGTTAAGCTCAAGATTAATTGACTGCAATTCTGCAAAGCCATACATACTTATATGGCTGTCCAAACATTGACAAAGCCATCAAGATATTTGGATGCCCATCTACAGCAATGTACAGGGGTGATGGAAAGAGATGCAGGTCATAAAATTAAGCAACAGATCATCGTAACTGTTGCTCGTGCAATTTCTAATTCCCGAGCGTGCACATTGCTTTTTGCATTTTCGGTAATAGATAATAAGATGATTGATTCTATTGATTCCGAGACTTCCACTTCAGATGTTGTAATCAACCTAAACGAGAATAGAATTCATAAGTTCATTGTCAAAAGTTTTTAAATGGAACCATATAGAAAGAACAGCCCCCTCCCCAACCCCATCTCCAAAGTAAAATGATGTAGCTGCAACTATATTTTATTTTTACCTTAGTCCGAAAAGCCAAAAAGGCCCCCAATTGTTTCACCATCCTCGTCATCTTCTGGTTGTTCTCTTTCATGGCTGCAGTTGCTGCTGTCATCTTCTGGTTGCTCCCTTTCATGGCTACTGCCGGTGCGGTCAACATCATCAGTTACTTCTTCAGTTAACACATTGCTTCCATCTTGCACAGGTGTCTTGCACTGGCCATCTGGGAAAGAATGCTCGGCACATGCATTTTGCATTTCGGAGGACACTTCCAAAAAATTGTTCTTATCTAAATCATGTTTCATAAACAATGCTGAGTCATCGCTAATCCCAACACCTTCTACACTATTCCTTCCGTTTGAGTTTATCTTTCCCCCTTGCAGTAATGGACTGCCATTGTGGCAATGGTCATACGGAGAATCGACGTGCTTCAAGCTTCCAGATGAACACAATTTTTCTAGGACAAACTTGTTTTGCTGAGAAGGCTCAGCAGCATTGATTGCCTCCACTCTTTCTGGGTAGATCTCACCAAGCATTTGGCAACAAGAAGAAACTTGATCTAGGTCAAGCAAATTTTCAATCCTTCTTGATGAACCTAAAGTAAATATACATCAATATTCAATATATTGTCACAGGAGATTCAAATAAAACTCTGATACAGAAATTGCTTAGAATGATACAGAAAGGAGATATACATCAACATTTCTGTAAAACTATGATGGTACAACAGAAGAAATTGCTTATAGAATGATACAGAAAGGAAGTATGCATCAACATTCTTTTAAAACTTTGATTGGTTTTAAAAGATCACTGTTGTATTGCTCCTTCAAAGTTACAATACCAGTTTCATACCTCCATCAGAGCTTTCAGTGGAGCTCAGTGATGCTGGTTTTGAGTGACAAAAAACGGTCCTGTCAGCAGTTTGCTTGTCTTCAGCCACGTGGAGAACAGGAGATGCGGAGCCCAAATGTTTTCCTTCTGGAAGGCTTCTGAGACAACCAGCAAAGTAAACATATGGTGAAATAAAGGACTACTGACGTTCACAGATAAACCAAGACCAGCAAAGTAAACATATGGTGAAACAAAGGACTACTGACGATCACAGACAAACCAGGACCACAACAAATGTTACTAAGGATAAGCTATGCATTTTGTTAGACATTATACTTTACTTGTTGAGGTTATAGATCCCTACAAAAGCCTTTAATTAATAACTGTGTGCAAGCAGAAAATGCTAAAATATAGATGAACACACACAATAACCATACAGAAACAATTGCAACATTTGATAATACTGACGTATTTCTGTCAGAGTTATTTTTAATCAAAGGGTGCAAGTCAAATTTTGTAACAGTACTGTAAAATAGAAAAGAATAGATGGTTTCTCTCCTTCAAGCGAACACAGAAAGCATGATTTCAGCTGAGGAATCCAAAAATCTGTTCATCTATGATATGATACAGTAAGTCTGTTAGGGTAAATATGCTATAACAACAGTGCAGTCGAAAGCAATAATTTAGAATCACACAAAACTGAAAACTCAGGTTGGCATATTCAGAATCAAATGACAGCATATTGTTTCTACCCTGTGGGAATTATCCCTTGTGATAAAAAAATTTACACAAATGCTTCTAAATATTAATCATCAAAATGTTTCTTAATGTCTTTGGTAAAGCTCGTTTTGATTGCATCATGAACTACAATCAATTTTAATAATCTAAATGTTGTCTTGATCACAATAGCACGGCATGATTGGCATGCTAAGATGGCCGATCTACTAAAAATAAAATAGAAAAAGTCACCACCTCTCATTCCAGCTCGGTCTGATGCCCTGAAAATTGTCAAACACGGGCAACAACTCCTTCCGTCTTATTTCAATTTCGTTGGCGGAGATCTTTTCAATTTCAGACTCACCACCAGCATTGAAAACAGTTCTTCCAGAATTCAGTGAGTAGAAGCAAATCTGAAGAACCAAGATAGTTAGCAAGTAGCAACCAAGGTCAAGCACTGTATACGAAAATAAAAACTTTACACAAATAAATACCTTAGAATTTTGCCATATTGGAATTCTTCCAAAATTTACTTGCACCTCAGCATTAGATATATACCAGTGAGATCTCTCATGGGGCTTACCTGTAGAGGGTTTTACCATCTTTTCCCCAACACTGTCACTTATATTAAAAGAATTAAATCCATAGCCACCACCAGAATACATCATTTCTTGAACTCTATTGATACCATCTTGTCTATCACAGGTATTGCTCCAAGGTTCCCCTTTTTCTGGCCACTCTGACCTTCTGCATACGTCCCACCATTGAATGGGCTCAACTTTCACTCTAAACTCATCATCCTCCTGCATGTGCGGGGCTGAAGCTAACTGGGTTCTCGAACCACTTTCATTTGGCTCTGGACCAACAGATGGAAGAAGCTCATGTTGAACTATATGACCTGATGGTGTATATACCAACAGCTGCTCTAAGGATTTCATTTTTGACTTATCAAGCGGCTGCGAATGAGACATGGAATTATGAAATATCACAGCAATAGCCCCAGATGGAACAAAAACTTTTCCTGCAACATTTGCACTAGAACTGTGAATGGTATTAAGCCATCCAAAACTGCTATACTTTATTCGGCTAACAACAGAAAGGACAACAGGTGCTGGGGGAGGCAAAGATTGCTGATGAGAAATGATAGATGAAGTAGACCACCAAGGCAGAGACAAAACAGGAAGTAAGGAGGGTTCTTCCCCCTTAGAATTGATAATTTGGAAACCAGTGTCGCCTCCAAAAGGTGATAAAATAAAAAGATGGCAAGTCCCTTTTGAAGAGACAATTGCAACCCACTGGCTAAAATGACTAAAACAAATGTCCTGGATCGTCTGTCGAATAAGAAAACAAGATGATCAAAATCATGAATGCTGGCCACAAATGGAATCACAAACTTAAAAACAAATAAAACAAGATAAATTTATACTCCCTGACAGAAACTTAAATAAATAATCGTGTCTAGCCTCTAGGCTACTTGACCAAAAAAAATAAATAATAACAGTGTTCAAAACTAATTGTAATTCACAACTGATAGTTATAGAGAAAGGAAATTTTTTTATGGAAGGCTTTTTCATAGCCGTTTGTCATCATCGAAAGGTTCATTATGTTAAAAACAAAGAAGTGCAGATGTCAAATTAAGAAGAGAGAAAAGAATAATTTAAGATTCTCTCAAGGGGATGTAATTTATCCAAAAATAAATCAATATTGCAACCAAGATATACTAACCGCCGGTGTAATTCCACGATGAAGTCTATAAAGATGCGCATGAGTAACGCTCCAGTCACTTGTAACCCCTGAACCCTTCCGTGTACAAGATGGCATTATCCGGAAGATATTAATAGAATTTCCATAGACAGATGCCGTGACCAGAAGCGTCCCACTAGGGTCAAAACATAGAGCAGATATAGGACTAGAGTGAGCTTTAAATTGGGAGATGATAGCTCTGGAAACAAAATCTTTAAGAATTACCTGCAACAATAACATGAACCAAAAAACAAGTTAGAGATTAATATTCTACTCAAAGTGTGAAAACATCGGGCCTATCAATCTGCTGAGCCGTGTTGAAATAATACCAACCATTCCTGCATTGTCCATATCGCTTCCTGTAACCCTACCAGTTTTCCATCCTGAAATTGATGGTATTGAAGAACTAGAACCATCAGGAAGCATGTCTTGACAGTATTTGAATAATCCAGCAGCCAAATGTTTGCTGGACTCCATTGCATAACGAGCCACCAAACTACCATTGCTTGGAGATTTTGATGGACTAACTCTTGGAGAAGGACTAAAGTTTTGTGGGCTTATGCATCCAACATTTGAGGGCAGTGGATTGTTGGAAGGATATGCTAGCCACCTAGGACCCACAGCCATTGGACCATAACCCACATTCACTCCTATTGTTCCTTGCCCCGATAACTGAGGAACGGGATAGGTGAGAACACTGAACTTATTCTCAAGAGTCAATGCATCAAAGCAGTATATCTGCCAAAAACAATCATCAAGAAAGTAAATCAATCACGGTATAGATAACAAACATTATCCAACAAAAATGGTCTAATATAATAATTCAAAAATCCTAAAAGCCCAGAGAAGCTGCAGCATTACTTGTGCGGCAAGACCAACAGCTACTATCTTCGAACAACACCTGATCATACACACAACCGAACGAAACCTCAGAACATGAACATAAGAATGAGACTTCAACGAATAAAACCGAACAGCCGTAGCAGATTTCACACCATTCCCAGATTGACTCTCCACCTTACCACCCTCTCTTCCCAAACTACCAGAACCACTACCGTTTTGACCAACACATCCCTCATCCCCATCACCAGCAACAACCAACAGCAAAGGATGCGATTTTCTAAACCCCTCCTGACCATCAGAGCTTACACCCACAGGAAAAGGCTGCATCTGCAAAAACGAAACCGGTCCATCTCGCTTGGAAACCACCTCACTAAATCCAGACGCATCTTCCACATCAAGTATTTGAAATCCATTAAGATATCCAAGTAACAGAACACGTTTACAAAGCTTCTGATCAATCTCTAGTTTATCAAAACCAGCCCAAGTAACCTATCCAACAAAATCAAATTATAAAATCATAACCATTAAAAAAAAGCAATAACAACAAAATCAATACGAAAATAGTAATTAATGAATTATTAACTAAATAAAGCAATAAAGTCACGATGATCATAAAAAGAAAATTAACCAGAAGAAGTATTATTAATATTAACTAACTATAAAATATAGTTGAAGAATGCATGTAACCGCATAGAGAGTATATAGAAATTAAACCAAATTAATGAAAAATCGACCTGATCCTTATGATCATCGGAAGGAGAGGTAATAGAAGAAGCGACGGATGCGCCGGCGGAGCGTACGGTGGAAGCGACGGTGCAGGCATTGGTGGAAACAGTTTTAAGACAAGAAGAGATGATCCTAAAGGAACTCGGTAATAAACCGTTGTTTTTCCCTTTTCCTTTCTTCATGGTTGATTAGAGAAAAGAGCGAAAGAGGTTTTGGATTGAAACGAGCATCGCGGCGGGTTTGACTTTGGAGTAGCGGAATTGAAAAAACGGAGTTACGGCGGAATCATAGTTGAGTAGTTAGGACTTCGGCTTCGCTTTCTTTATCGTCCATCGTTGATGTCAGTCGCTGTGACTGGTTATTGTTTTTACTTTTTCGCTTTTTAATTTATAATTTATGTGTTGCTATTTTTAGCGTCTTTTATTTTTGTTTGGGTTGGGCTTGCGATGCACTCTAAACAAGAGTGAAGCGTATCAGAACATACATATGAAAATCAACTTTATATGTTATTTTATTATTTTTATTTATGTTTTTAAAAAATATTAATATTTTATTTCACGGAAAAAAATAATAGTTTTGGTATATTGTGTTTTTTTAGGAATCTGGATGATCTATTTTATGGGTACATTTGTTTTCTCATGAAATAAAAGAGAAAATTTAAGTGATTACTTAGGCAGAATTTTTTACTATAATATCTTAGATTTTGAAAAAAATTCTCAAAATAATCCTGATTTCAAAAAATTCTCAATCTATCACATTTTTAAGAGGAGGCGTCAATATAATTGGCGCCTCCTCTTAAACTTAGAGAGAGGGCGCCAATTAGATTGGCTAGGGCACATGGTACTATCAATCCAATTGACGCACATGTGTAAAGGTTAAAGGGAGGCGCCAATTGGATTGGCTCCCCTGTGTGTTTTATAATTTTTTTTCAAAAATAGTCTACATGATACATAAAATCGAAATCGGACCAATTCATATTAATATTAATTCTCATTTACACAAAAAAGACTAATGTTGATGATCGGGATCACCTAACTGACCTCCGGTCCCACATCCCCTAGCTACCCGAACCCATGACCCTAACCCACGTTGATGATTCACCCCAGGTGTTTGAGCATCTGAGGGCCCAGGAACATCACTACCAATTGCAGGAGATTGTCTGTTGAGATAGTCAGACAAATCAGTGTAGTCTTGTGTATGCATCGAAGGTGTACTGCCATAGCTGAGTTCATGACCCATGCCAGAGTAGTTAGGTTGTGTTTGAGTTGTTGGTGGACGACCGGGACGATTGAAGGGAGACATTGATGTGAATGATGTGTCGAGGAAATGCTGGAAAGATTGTTGTGGTGTTTGGTAGAGATAGGGTTGTTGAAGGTTTCGATTTTGAGATGTTTGGGCTTCTTGGCATATGGTAGGAGGAGGGACGGTTGGTGTTAAATGATCGTTGAGTGTTTTGGCTAAGGCGACTTTGGTAGGGTGATGTGTTGGGTGCGAAGCGATGTTGGGTCTCTGGTTGATGATCTAGTTGTTGGTGGTGGTACGGGGTATGCTTTTGGTATTGTGGTTGGGTGTATGGCATGTTAGGGTTGTATGTTTGTGTGTTTGTGGAACAGAAAGTTTGACGGATAGGGGGTTGTGTGTAGCTGGTATGACAATGTTGTTAGGGGTTAGATGTTGAGGCATCTAGTGTGTAAGCTGCCTGGCATGGGTCGTATAGGTACATATCCTCGACGATGAACTCAAAACCAATCGATCTGTACCAAGCCATATAAGTACGACTTGGTTTTTCTTCAGTTGACATCACAGCGTCAGTTAAGACATGCTCATGGCGGTGCTTCCATTTGCGACACTCAGATCTAGCGAAGCTTTGCCATGGGTTAAAGTTCCATTGGTCGTTAACTTTGCTTAGATGCCATTCTCCTAGGTTTGTTGGGGGATCTGAGATATGTTGAAGCATACCGAACTGCAATTTCACACGATCACTGTTGTGCATCTCCACAGTGGTGAATCTTATGATCAGTGTGCATGCAGTCCATACGGCTCCGTCTTCTTCGTTGATTTCATGGGCATGATCCAAATTTAGGTATGAACGCCAAATGAACTGAAATATGAACATATGTTATATTATAAATTTGGTAGAAGAAATTAACAAATTATTACAAAATAATTAGGTTATTATCCATACATTTGTCGGTCGAAGGTGATCCAAGAGATTATAATACTAGGTAATACAGTGTCTAGGACATCTATTATAACTCATACCACGTGCCGACCATCTGCACCATAAAGGTAAAATTATTAGTTAGAGATAATAATCGGTAAAGTAAGTAAATATATACCATTTTAAACAACTTACTTTTGTGCATACGAGAATGTGAAAGGGTTGTTGTTGACGGGCGTTATGGACGGTAGTCTTGACCAACCCCATGTTTGGAGCAAAACAGCACATCCAAAAAAGGTAGATGTGTCTTTGTGTGAATTTTTACACAAAGAGCTATAAAGATAGGTCAGACAAGTGGATCCCCAACTGTAACTTCCTATTCTATCTACATGTCTTAGTAAAGGTAAATACATAACATGCATACTAGAATCACTACCTTCGGGAAATAAAAAAGAACCAATTAAAAGCATAATGTAACACCTAGTTTTATTATTCGAGCCTCTTCGGTAGAATGCTCATCTAAATGTAAGCTGTTATAGTATGCCTTAAGGCGTGAAAGGAGTATACCAAGAGGTCCAAGAGGTCCATGCAAATTGAATTCGCATAGTTGGTTGGTTTTACCATTTATAGCTTTACCTTCGATAGGCAGTCCCAATAGTATGCAGACGTCTTCTAACGTCACGGTACACTCACCGGTTGGAAACCAAAATGTGTGTGTCTCGGGACGCCATCTTTCACATAACGCAAGAACGAATTTATTATCCACTAACCAAGACATTATTTTGCTTATATGTCCAAAACCGGCGAGTTCGACATACGGTTGAATCATCAGGTACATGTGCACATATTCGTGGACCCGAGTTCGGAACCTTGAAACATCCTATAAAAGAAACAACAAAACACGTTACTAAGTTGATATGTTATTAAAAGGTATTCTAGACAAATAACAAAAGAATTAAACGCTTACATAAGTTGTTATGTTTGCAACTGTTCCTCTGTGTGATTCGCCCATTGTGAGGAAAGACATCTTGTCGAAGATGAAAGAGGTTGGTGCAAATGAAAGAGGTTGTTGCAGATGAAAGATTTGATGTTGTTGAGGAAGTAGTGAGTGTTGCTGTGGGAGAAATGTGAGAGTCTCTTGCCTATTTATAAGGTGTGACATGCAAAAGTGTGTAAGCTTGGAAAATTATGATTGCATGTGCTAGCCAAATGAATTGGCGCTCATGTGCATTTGCTACATGCAAGCGCCAATCAAATTGGCGCCTACGTAGGATCATGCATGACACATCTTGACCTATCCTGGTGCATGCATGGCTTTGCATGCTTGGTTACGAGGTCTGCATGCAAGACATGATGTCGCCAATTGGACTGGCGCTCATGTGCAAGCATTGCAAGCAAACGTCAATTGGATTGGAGCTAGGGCTTGCATGTGTGACACGTGGCTTCCCTCTGGATTGCATGTTGGACACATCACTTCCGTCTTGCTTGCATGTTTGACACATGAGTCTGAGTTGCTTGCATGTTTGACACATCACTTCAGACTTTCTTGCATGTTAGACACATCATTTACCTATTTAAGTGTCTTACTATCTACATCCAACAATCAACACATATTCATCTACAACAGGAAATTAATTTTCATCTGCACAAGAAATATTACAATGTCATCTTCACCAAAATATAGTATCAATGTTCATTGCAATGGTGAGATATATGAGTCTGAGTTATACAGGTTTTATTTTCGAAACACCGATACCATCCGACTTACGATCAAGAGAAATTCAAATTTCTTGCATCTGAAAAAACAAATTAAATCCTGCATAGAATATGGTATTGTGTCAAAGATCACGTATCAAAATCCTTTTTTTTAGAATAGTCAATGCAAGTTTTTCCCGCTAAAGGTACAGGATGATGAAGATGTTGAATATATGTTTGTTAGCCACGAACATTCTGGTTGCAATTGTATTGAGTTGTATATTACTCTTCAACCAAGTATACCATCTCAGCAATCTCAAATAACTAATCAGGATGAATCTGATGAATTTGATTCACAATACTCAGATGACATCGACCCAGAAGCAGAAGTAGAAGTTAACGTTGTTGATGAAGAAGAATAAGAGACTGAGACACAGGTCGATCATATGTTGAACAACAACAATGAAGATGATGATCAACCAGCGTCATTACCTCCAAGTCATGTATAAAATTCGCCTCAACATATGACAAACATGGATCTGCATGACGATGAAACATCCAACCGTATTTTTTGTAACCCGTATCCATGATCAGAAGGCGAGTTAAAGGTGGGAGACATGTTCCGCACTAAAGAAGAATGTTTGCGAGCTATCAAAAAATTTCACATGAATAACTCTGCTGATTTCACAGTGAAACACACTGATTCGAGAAGGTATGTCATCGAATATCATAACATCCTTTGTAAGTTTCGGTTGGCTGCGTCTCACAAGAAAATCGACTCTTGGGAGATAGCTTCAATAGACCCACCTCACAGTTGCATTACAACTAATGTTGAACAAGATCACCGTAAATTAAGTGTTGCATTGATATGTCAAGACATTTTGCCGCTTGTTAACAAAGACCCATCAGTGAAGGTGGGTATAATAATATCTCATATCAGAACAAGATATAGTTATACTCCATCTTACAAGAAAGCGTGGATTGCAAGGACAAAGGTTGTTGAACATGTATTCAGCAACTGGGAGGATTCATACAAAGAATTGCCATGGTTTTTATGGGCACTAAAAACATACGTACCAGGAACTGTTTCAATTATGGAGACATTGCAAGCATTTATGCCAGATGGAACATATGTTGCTGGAAATAGAATCTTTCACCGTCTCTTTGGGGCGTTTGACCCGTGCATCAAAAGTTTTGCATTTCACCGTCTCTTTTGGGCGTTTGACCCGTGCATCAAAGGTTTTGCATTATGCAAACCTATTATTCAAATTGATGGAACATGGTTATAAGGAAAATACAAGGGTATTTTACTTATGGCGGTTGCACAAGACGGCAACAACAATATCTTTTGCATTGCCTTTGCTCTGGTTGAAGGTGAAACTGTTGGTGGTTGGGGTTTCTTTCTTCAACATCTCAGAACACATGTGGCTCCACAAGCCAATCTCTGTTTGATTTATGATAGACATGATGCCACTGAGAGTGCTTACAATAACCATGAGAACATATGACATGATCCTCCTTCTACCCATGTCTATTGCATTAGACATATTGCATAAAACTTCATGCGTGCAATAAAAAATAAGAACCTTCGCAAAAAAATGGTGAATGCTGGGTATGCTCTAACTCAGCCGTCATTTCAATATTATCGTGATGAAATTAGACTGTCTAATGAAGATGCAGGAAGATGGCTAGATAACATACCAGTAGAGCAGTGGACATGGGCATTTGACGGAGGCTGTCGATGGGGCCACATGACAACAAACCTTGTGGAATGCATGAACAACGTATTCAAAGGCATTAGAAATCTAACAATAATCGTCTTAGTCAAATCAACCTATTATAGGTTGGCTTCTACCTTCGCAACCAGAGGTGAAAGATGAAGTGTGATGTTAATGTCTGGCCAAATATTCAGTGAGTGTTGTATGAAAGTGATGAAAGAGGAGAGCATCAAAGCTAGCACAGACGTGGTAACAGTCTTTGACCGTCATAGGAAAATTTTCAGCGTACAGGAAACAATGGACCGCAATGAGGGGAGACCAAATTTATCCTATGCTGTCAAACTAAACAGAAGTTGGTGCGACTGTGGAAAGTTCCAGACCTTCCGCATTCTTTGCTCCCATGTCATTGTAGCATGCACACATACTTGCCAAGACGCTTACAACCATCTCTCTAATGTTTGCAAGGCCATTACCATCATGAATGTGTATAACAAAATCTTCTCAGTGTTACCAATGGAGGAATACTGGCCTCCATATGAAGGTGACATAGTTTTGCACAATGACGAGATGCGAAGAAAGAAAAAAGGACGGCTAAACAACACGCGTATTAGAACAGAAATGGATACGACTGATAAAATGATAAGACTATGTAGTATATGTCATTAACCAGGACACAATAAGAACAATTATCCCAATCGAGGAGCAACATCTACATCATAATATTTTTGTAATCTTGGGTTTTTATATATCATTAACTTTTTGTTACAACAAGGTTAACAACAAACATCACTACAACATAAGCAAACTTAAAATAGAACATTTCTAACTGATTACAACAATCAAACTGATGTCATCTCATCCAAACATCATTTCCCTAGCATCCTTATCAGTTTTGACTCGCACCCAACCAAATATACTATCGAGTCTCTCAATACTTCTAATTTTCCCCTTCTGGTATTTTTCCATCTAACCAATAAACCAGCTTCCTCTTCAGTTGATCGAAAATAGTGATATTCCAGAAGAGCATCAACATCTGAGGTTTGTCTCTCAAATAAATCACCTTTCCATAGTGTTGCATCCGCGAAAAACAACCGGCGGGCAAAAACAAAAACAAACAGAGTCGCCACCGTGCGTTATTTATCCCAAAAGAGGGAAAGGAAACGCTCGAAGTAAACCTGGGAAAAGCATGGTCTCGCGACCAAAGAGATGGGATCGGGAGTCGGTTACGCAAGGGGAAAGTATTAGCACCCCTCACATCCGTCGTACTCGACGGGATCCACGCTCAAAAGATAGAAAAAGGTTGCTAAAACAAACATCACACACACATACTGAAGACAACACAGGTGGGAAAAGGGGGAAGAGGGCTCGCTAGGACATCGCGTCCTATGCCTACGTATCTCGTCTGGAACGAGAATCAGAGCGACCGTAGTTCGGCTCACGCACGCCGAAACAAACACACGCACAAAAAGGAAAACATGGAACCCGAACGCCAATAGCTGGACTTACATCAGCTTCCGAACCAAACAACCCACACTGGAAACCAGATGCCACTTGATGGACTTATACCGGACTCCAAGCACACAACAAGAGGATACGGAATGCCAATTGCTGGGCTTACATTCGTCTCCTACACACGCAAGAAGAAACAAGCAACAAGCTACTAAGGAGTCGGGAACTCGAGCCTAGCAACTGTCAAGCAAACACACACAAAAAGAAAACAAAGGGTTTGCCCGGAGAGATCTCGTGCGACCTCCTGCCTACGTACCTCATCTGGTATGAGGATCAGGGCAACGTAGTTCCCCTTAACAGGGAAGAAACTATCTCCTAACCAGAAACAAAGGGAGACACACTACTAGGGAGCTGGACTCGAGCCTAGGTGTTATCATGCATCATTGCCCTATGTTAAGGTTCACTATCTACTTGCACAACAGCAAGCTAATCCTAACCAGGAAAAACAAGCATGCAAGCATAAACACAACAAAGCAAACATTTCAAACAGCACACACTATATCCAGTCAAGTGAGGCTCAAACAAAGGGTCAGACTGCCAAGGCAAGTCATCTGTACTAGGGTAGAGTTAGCTCTTAACCCTGACATTGAGAGTCAGGGTGAAGCTGATGAAAGGCGAGTGAAGATTAGACTCCACAGCTCTTATCCCTGACCAGGGAGAGCTTCAGACAAAGGAGTGTGGGTTCAGAAAGGAGGAACCCTTCTACACTCATGACTCTGACACAACTGTACACTGTACAAGATCTTGGGTTAATGTCCCAATGCATCAACACAGTGGTGTGAGCAGAGGGACGACTCAACAAGAATAGCAGGGGATGGATTGCACATCCCTTGGGTTCTGCCAATTGCCTTAATCAAGGTCTTTACCTGCTTGGGGACAAAGTTAAACAATCACAAACATCGCCTCTTAAGGAGGACTTCAGACAGTTGCCTGGCCAAGTAACAGGCCAGGTCTTCCAGACTACATGGAGACAAGAGAGTCTACCTCAATTGGTTTATACAACCAAGCACAGCAAGCAAGTTCAAAAAGAACTGTTAGCAACTAATGTACCTAAAATCAATTAAATACAATCAGTATACCAGACAAACCAACATTAAACAGCAAAAGTCAAACAGTTAACACAATGTACAAGCAATGTCATGTGCAAAGCACAATCAACTCAATTGAGTCAAGCATCCTACAAAACACACAAGTTAGTTCAACAAGCAACCAAATCAAACTCAATTAACTTGAAGCAATCTCCTTAAGGCATTTGCATCTCAACCTGAAAATCCAAACCAAACATGAGAAATAAGACCACTAGGCCAAGCCTAGGGTCCAAAAGAGATGAAAAATCCAAAACAGCAAGTGAAAATTATCCAAAATCACAATCAATCAATTTAGAAACAAATCTCATTGGTCCCATGCTCATATCATTCATTATCATCATTTCATGAAAGAAAAGGCATCAAACATGCAATTTGCAACCTCAAAGGACCAAACAGAAGGATCATCATCAAAACAATACCAAAACATTTCAATAAATTCCACAAACATTCTAGTCTAAACAGAACATATGGAATGAATAGCATATCAAATTTCAGCTCATCTGGATTAAGGGAAGTAGGTCAATGAAAATCAAAAAGTCCAGACAACTTCAAACAAGCCAACACAAGGCATCAACACAAGCATCAACTTCCAAAAATCATAAAACAGTGACAATACATGATAAATGAATGGGATCAAAGCCACAATGACCTATAATGTGTCTAGACTTCACATGTCAAATTTCACATCCATCCAATTAATGACCAGAATTTCACAAGCCAAATGCCAACATGTGTCACAAAGAATCACCAAATGACCAAACAGAAGGAAAAATTCCAATCAAATAGGAAATGTCATCAAAAAATCCAGAAAAATTCACATGTGTTCTCAACATCCATATGCTCAAACAAGCAAAAATTTGGCTCAATCCAATATTCACAAGCACATCAAATAAAATCATGAAATTCACCAAGCATGGTGTGACACAAATTGTCACACCTCTAATCAAAAATTCATATCTCATCAACCAGGGATCCAAAAATTGCAAACCACATACCAAAATCACCAGCAAAGAGTCAAGAATAAGCACAAAAATTTTCATCAATTTCTTTGGAAGCATCATCATTTCATGAGTGATATGGCAAAGCATGTACAATTTGCATACATCCAAACAATCCCTAAGCATTTTATTTTTTCACACGTGCACAAAAATCATAAAAATCACCATTAAAAACTACACATCATAAGGAGAATCATGCAAAAAACCTCACCAAATTTGGACAAATAATGAATCTCCTATGAATTTTCTAAGATCATGAATCAAAATGAAATAAAAAATGAAAAAGAAAATGAAATGAAATGAATTAATATGTGATAATGGCATAATTGTAATTCCTGAGCCACGAAGCCAAAACGCGCCGTTTAACTAAATGTGATGGCGCAGCGTGATTGGTCACTGGTGGCGGTAAACACGAATTTGAAAAGGAAATGGAAAATTTCAGATCAAACGCGTCTTGGCATCGTGTTCTTCATCATGAACAGCAACAACAATTCCAGAAATTCAACATGCACATTTCTCAACCAAAACAAACATGCGATATATCAACGTGTTCGTCTTTCAACCTAGATTAAGGATATGGAAAGCATTTGACCTAACTCTAAGCGTATCAACGGGATCGATCGAATTAAGTTTCGACATCAAATGTTCAAATCAAGATATCTCTCTCTACACCCAACCAAATCAAAAACTACAAGCAGCATGATGATCTACATTGAAAGATCTATCTAAGCCATATTTCAATTCATGCAATGAAGAATTTCGAATCCTAACCTCTTAATGATGGCAGATCGTGATTTTGATGTTTCCACGTGTGAAAAGCCAAAACAGATACAGCTTATTGATGAGGAAGTTGATTGGAATGGATAGCTTAGCTCAATACAGCACCAGATGCAAGAATCAACAAAACTCCATGAATGAGTGAGCTTCTAACAGTTGCGATTTTGCACTCTCCTGGCCTTGAATTGATGAAACAGTTCTTCAACAAGTCTTGTAGAAGATAGATCCAACAAGAATGATCGAAGATGATGAAGAATTCAATGAGAATTAGGGAAAAAAGTCAAAAAAGTTTTGGAGAATTTGGAGAGAATTGGAGGGAAATTCTGTTGGAACTTGAGAAATGTGAATGTCATTACCAATTTCTGTTACAATTACTGTTATATACCAATGCCTTAATCCATTCCTTAATCACAATTAGCAAAATTGGATTGGATTAGTGTAATGCATTTTCAAGTGAAAGTCCAAAATAGCCTTTTCACAATTAGGCCAATGTAACAGTAAATGACAGTTGGAGCAAGTTCTAAATGCTATTTGGGATGTGTATGAATAGGCCTTGTATGCAAAAACCAAGTAATTCTCAAAATCACCATTTCATGCTAAAAATGCAAATGAATTCACTTGAAAAATGCCATTTTGCCATGATGATTTTTGATGAAATGTAATAATGCACCATGAAAGTTCATATGAAATGTGGTTTGCTCAAAGAAAAATCAACCAAATTGGCCTTTCCATGTGAAAGTCATGCCACTTTGAATTTAGGCATTTTTGGAAAATGATTGGACCATAACTTGCCAACCATTCATGAGAAATTCAAGTTCTTGGACTTTTTGGAAAGGTGAGAGCAAGATCTACAACTTTCATGTTGAACAAAATTTCATTTGAAGCATTTTTGGACATGTAATTTTGAGGTGAAAAACTTTCCATTTTTGGAAACTTTCATTACAAGTCACTTTCTATTTTTGGAAAGTTTTCTCCTGACTTTATTTTCTTCATTCTTGATGTTTGAAATTTCAAATGAAAGTTGTTTCAACATGAATGAAGTGTATCCAACCCTCTCCCACCTCCAAATCCATCATTTCTGGCACAGTTGACCACAGTTGACTTTTCTGACTGATAGATGAATTTGGCCATGCACTGATCAAGCTGAGCCTCAAACTCCTGATGAAATGGCTCAAAAGTGAAACCCTAGCTTCCATGAGCTCAATGTAATCACATGATGATCCCCATATCCATTGAAAACCCCATCTCCTTGCCATGCCCTGATTGGCCCAATGCAACTGATTAGGGTTGACCAGTGGTCAAAACCCTAATCTCAAGGCATTTGATCAATCTCTTGAACCTCTTGGATGATAACAAAACCATGATGATGATGATGTACCACTTCCACCAAGATGAAGACCAATCTCCTTGAGAAATCATGAAACCCTAATTTAGACCCCACATCCTCAGATGATTAATGATCAATCCATAAACCCTCAGGCTTGAATCCCAACCTCTTCATCTTCTGACCAAGACTTAGGAGGATGATTTGCACAATGTAACCACATGATATGCAATATAGAATATCTAATGCCCTACAAATGATATGCAATATGTTAAGCTAGTCCCAAGAGAGGAGGGCATATTTTGAGGTGTTACACATAGCGGCGACGAACATCAAACATCTTTGCAAAATGATGAAATAAGATGTGGAAAAATGATTCACACAACACCTCTATTTATAACCCAAAAAATTGCACTTTACACTGAGGCGTCAGACCAATTGACGCCTCCTCTCAAAAGTAACACATGGGTGCCAATTGGATTGGCAGCACCATGTGCCCTAGCCAATCCAATTGGCGCATCCTCTCTAACTTTAGGAGCTGACACCAATTGGTATGGCGCCTCCTCTTAAAAGTGGGGTAAAAGTGAGGTAGTTTGGGATTTTTCTTGAAATCAGAGTTATTTTGGGAATTTTTTTTAAATTAGGGGGTATTTGGGTAAAAAATACTTAGGCATTTCAATTCATAAAATAGGGATCTTTGAACTCAGTTTATAGGAAGGGATAATATAGAGATCTCATACATCATCAATTTTTTTACTATCTTCTCTCACTAACTCTTTATGACAACCTTTTTTAAATAGAGAGGGGAGAGAACATGGAAAATGACACTCCCAAATCCTTGGTCTCAACATATGATCAATTGAGGTACCATTTATGTATCTCGACAAGAACAAGTACATATGAAGCCGATTTCCAAGGCCGATAAAAATGAATCCATCCTCATTTTCAATCCTCCTACGAAATACAATGGCGAAAGGTGAAGGACACGAGAAAGAGTAAGCCTCTAAGAAGGTTAAAAACATGATGAGGAGCAAGCCTCTGATACTTAAATTAAAGGCGAATATGTTGTTTCCAAATTCCTAAGGCTTTTTCTCCAATGCACTAATCATGTCGCCATGGATAACCTCAACTTCGCAAATGACATTTTATCGGAGATAAATGAACTCTCATCACCATTTGGCACATTGTTAGAGCACGTTGATGTTTGCTTCAAACATGTGCTACAAGCGCGAATGGTAAGCTCTTACAGGTCAGTTTCACCTTTGGTGTGTGCTTCAAACATATGTTATAAGCGCAAATGGTGAACTCTTATAGGTCAGTTTCACAGTAGGTGAAAATCGTGTAATTCATTGTCAATCAAGATATTTTCCAAGTTATGGATGGTGAGGATTGTGTCCACATTATCTACCTTAATATCATTCCATGACTCCAATGGTTGAGATTGTTCCACATCATTGTTTTACGATCCAAAAAGACCCACTTTGTGACAATCACTAGTTTTTGCTCTTCCTCTGAGCTTTTTGAATCAACGAAAAGAAGACTCATATATTTCACGAGTTCACTCAAACTTTCATTTGAGTTTCACCAAATAGAAGGCAAAATCATAATCATAACAAGATCAAGCCAACTAATGTTAGGCTAAACAATGTCATCGTCTAGCACAAGTGATAATGGTGGTTCTATTGCGAATGAGATCTTTAGTGATGATTTATAGAGTCAAATTAACTTGGTCACTAAAATGGAGGGATGATTTACAAACAACGATTCTTTTAGTTGTGTTAATACATTACAATTGAGATAGATTTAACTTTAAATCTAGAGTCCATCGTTTTAATTTATGTTTAGTTAATTATGCTTGATTGATGAAGCATTGTGCTTCGTGTCAAAAGTGGAAGAAAGCGATTGCATTCCAAATGTTATAACATACAATCAATTATTCATGCTTTAAACAAAAACTATAAGAACGATAAGACAATGAATCATTTTCGTGAAATGATTTATATAAGTCTACTTTAATGGTAAAATTTGTTATCCAATTGACTTCAAACACAAGAGAGGTGAATTGTGTTATAAAAAGTTTTTAAATACTTGAGAAATTAAATCGGTTTTTATATTGATTTTAAGAAGATTCGTAGAAGAAAAAGCAAAATACAAATAATTAATACAAGAAAATAAAGATATTAGAGAGAAGAACATGTCAGATTTTATCCCAATTCGGTCTAAAACCACGAGGTCTGTGTCCAATTCCCAAGGACAACACCTTAAAATTTTGACTATCACAATTCATAAAGTTTTTAACAAAGGATCAACCCATAATCTTCATACACCAAGCTTTTATTTCAAGTTCGATTTACAACCTTTATAACTTATCATAGTTCAAGAGAACAATTCTCTATTGTTTTATAATTACATATCTGAAAGATATGCACTAGCTACACAAGACAAAACTCTATTAAGTGTTTGTTATCTCAACACTAAAATAATATTTTAAGTGTATAAGAAAACTTTGGAGTAAGATAAGAGTATATTTAAAGGTAATATTCATAATTCTTATGTATTTTCAAATGAACATAAGTTCTCTTTATATAATAAAACATATAGTCAAGAAAGGAAATTTTGGAAAAGCCCAAATCCATTCCATAATCGATTATTCTACTGCCATAAACGATTATGATGGAGCAAATAAGGAAATATATGTTAGATATAAATCATAATTGATTATTAGGCATCCATATTAGATTACTAAGCAAGACGTGCCTCATAATCCTTTACATTACCACCATAATCAATTATAGGTCAAATTTTATTCATAATCGATTGCATAATTGATTAGCCTTAGTTAAAAAAAAGTTTTGGTTTTTCCAGAGGGTTTTCATAAAAGTTTGAAAATAGATAATATTTTGAAATAGAAGTTATGTGACTGTGTGTATGACTTTACTACTTTGAGCGCTACATATTTAACGTTACATAAAATATCCTATAAAGATAAGACAGGTGAGCATGACCACATATCGAGCTTTTTTCATAAAGATATATCCATTTGATGTTGTTCTTAGTATTTGATTCTATTATGCCAATTATCAGAACCTTTTCACTTTTTATTTACTTCAGTCTTTTCTCTTAACCGGTGATGTTGATGATAGTTTTGCTTTATTCCTTTTTAGATGATTTAGTATTATTTTCAAGTTGATAGTATAAACCATATTTTCTATAAGTTTCTCTTTGATTACCTATAATTATATTCAAGTTATCCTTACCTTTGGTAAATTTATCAAAAGTGTCATGCAAATATTCAATTTTTTTAAAAACTTTGCATTTTATAAACTTGATAGATTTATCTATTATAATATCAGAAAGAGTAGAAGGAGATTCTTGAATTAAAAAATATTATTTTTCTCTAAGATGATTTATTTCCTCTATTAGTTTTTCATTTTCATTTTTAAGAGAGGTGATAGTCATTTTAGATACACATACAATATTTTTTAATTTATTTAATTCTTTATAGACGAGGAAGAGATTTTTATAAGTAAAATTGAAATTTAGATTATTTACCTCATTTTCTTCGTGTTTTATAATTTTACACATGTTGGCTTCTTTCTCTTTTTCAGATTCATCTGGTGAGTCCATGTTGTTGTCATCTCACACAATGTAAGCTCTTTATGATTCTTATTGTGGTCTTTTGTATCTTTTAGATATTTTATGATTTTGAGGAAAGTTTGACTTTATGTGAACTTTCTTTTTGTTCATCTGGTGAGTCCATGTCGTTGTCATCTCACACAATGTAATCTCTTTTTTATTATTATTGTGGTATTTTTTTTTATCTTTTAGATATTTTATGATTTTGAGGAGAGTTTGATTTTAAGTGAACTTTCTTTTCACACCAGAAGAATGTTGGCACAAAGAATGATATTTCTTTACTTAAATTTAGAGGTTATTTTTTGTTTCTTGAGAATTCTTTGATTTGCAAATATAGATTAATGTCTTTATCACTTTCATTTTGGCGGTTTTCATCTTATGACTCAATGTTTTTGGTATATTTAGTTTTTATTGCAATTTAGCATACAAAAAAGGCAAATTCATAAAAGACAAGTCTTTAGATTCAAAAATCATTGTGACTTTAGGTTGCAAACTGCAGCTTAAGCATTTAAGGACTTTGTTAATTAAATAATCATTTTGAAAAGTTTCACGCATAATTCTTAAGTGATTAATAGTATGAATAAACATTTCCCGAAAAAATTTGTTGATTCTACGATTATTGATGTGGATGGATATCTGGTATATAGAAGGAGAGATAATGATGTTTTTATTCAAAAAAGGTAACTCATTTGTAGATGACAGGTTTGTGGTTCCTTATAATAAACAGTTGTTATTAAAGTATAATGCTCATATAAATATGGAATTGTGCAATAAGTAACGCTCAGTAAAATATCTTTTTAAATATGTCAATAAAGGGCATCATCGTGTTATTGTTGCCTTTTATAGTGGTGTCAATGAGAGAAATAAATATGATTTTTTTTATGAAATAAAGATGTACTATGACGGTAGATATTTGTCAGCATGTGAAGTTGTTTGGAGAATATTTTCTTTTGATATTAATCATAGAGAGTCTTCAGTGGAAATACTCAATTTTCATTTAAAGAATGAACAACATGTGATATATGATGATTATGCTGATATTAAGGATGTTGTGAATAAAAAAATTGTTTATTGTACAAAGTTTTTGGCGTAGATGGATGCCAACAAAAAATATCATGAAGCCAAAAGTCTAATATGTAATCAATTTCCTATAAAGTTTGTGTGTGGTTAACAAGAAAACCACAAAGTAAAGGAAAAAAGAGAAAGTAAGACAATTCAATGTGGGTTAAAACTGGATTCTTTATTCAATTAAACATTAGGGAACAATGTTTACAATTGAATCTCAACTACATCACGTTCTTCCTCTGACTAGGATTATCGGGGATTGATGGAGAAGTGATGACTAGTATGCTATTTATAAGAAAACTAAATTCTAGCTTTCAACTAACATACTAAACAATTATCTCAACAGACTATCCCAATGATAACTTAAACAACAAGCTAACATATTCCGACAACTACACTATATTTTTGACTTCAACAGAGTTTGCTACAACACTAGCTTATAACTTATAAGCTACAAATCTCCACCTTGGAACAAACTCTAAACTTCGAAACTAACTAGTTGTCATTATGCAGTCCTATCAGCTGTATACATGGGAAAAACTCTCAACTTGGCAATGTCTTGGTGATCATATCAGCAACGTTGTCATTAGTCGAAACCTTTAGCACTTGGACTTCTCCATGTTTGATTATCTCTCTGATGAAATGTAGCCTCACATCGATGTGCTTGGTTCACTCATGATAGGCTAAATTCTTCGACAGTTGTATTACACTTTGACTCTCACATTTAATAGTGATTGTTTGACCTTGAAGTTTCAGCTCCTTAGCAAAAATTTCAAGCCACAATGCTTCTTTCATAGCTTCACTAAATGCAATATACTCTACTTCAGTGGTTGATAAAGCAACGACCTTTTGAAGTGTTACTTTCCAACTAATTAATATGCCAAACATAGTGAACACATATCCATAATATATTTTCTGGAACCCATACAACCTGCATAATCATAGTCGACAAATCCTTTAATTTCTACTTTGCTATCATCACCACAAGTTCCACCATAAATCAAGACTATGCTTAAATACCCATTTATATACTTTAGGATCCACTTTATTGCTTTCCAGTATGTCTTTCCAGGATTGGACATGTACCTACTTACAAGGTGTAACACCTCAAAATTTGCCCTCCTCTCTTGGGACTAGCTTAACATATTGCATTGCATTTCTTAGGTCATTAGTCATTAGCATGTTGCATATCATGTGGCTACATTGAGCAAGTCATCCTCCTAAGTCTTGGTCAGAAGATAAAAGGTTGATGTATGCAAGCCTGAGGGTTTCATTGATTGAATTGATCATTAATCATCTGAGGATGTGTGGTACAAGTTAGGGTTTCTTGATTCTCAAGGGGGTTGAGCTTCATCTTGGTTGCAATGATACATCATCATCATGGTCTTGATATCATCCAAGAGATTGATCAGATACCTTGGGATTAGGGTTTTGACCACTGGTCAACCCTAATCAGTTGAATCATCTGCATTGGGCCAGTCAGGGCTTGGCAAGGAGATGAGGTTTTCAATGGATATGGAGATCATTTCATGATTATATTGAGCTTATGAAAGCTAAGGTTTCATGGTTGATCCATTTCATCAGGAGTTTGAAGCTCAACTTGATCAGTGCATAGCCAGATTCATCTATCAGTCAGAAAAGTCAACTGTGGTCAACTGTGCCTGAATTGATGGACTTGGAGGGGGGAGAGGGTTAGAGACACTTCATTCATGTCTAAACAAGTTTCATTTGGCATTTCAAACATCAAGAATGAAGAAAATAAAGTCAGATGGAAACTTTCCAAAAATAGAAAGTGACTTGTAATTAAAAACTGCCAAAAATGGAAAGTTTTTCACCTCAAAATTACGTGTCCAAAAATGCTTCAAATGAAATTTTGTTCAACATTAAAGTTGTAGATCTTGTTCTCACCTTTCCAAAAAGTCCAAGAACACTCATTTCTCATGTGTGGTTGGCAAGTTGTGATCAAATCATTTTCAGAAAATGTTGAAATTCAAAGTGGCATAACTTTTGAATGGAAAGGCCAGATTGGGTGATTCTTTTTTGAGCAAACCACATTTGACATGAACTTTCATGATGCATCATCACATTTCATCAAAAATCATCATAGCAAAAGTCCATTTTTCAAGTGTTCATTTTGCATTTTGGTGGGAAAAAAGATGTTTTTGAAAAATACATGTCATTTGCATACCAAACCACTTCTAACACATCATAAACAGCAAATTGGACTTGCCTCAATGGTATTTGCACTGTTACATTGGCTGCAATTAGAAAAGGTCATTTTTGCCAAATCACATGAAATTGCACTTTGCTAATTCACTTGAGTTTTGCTAATCTTGTTTAGTAAATTGGATTAGTACATCATATAAAGTCCCTAATCATAACAGAAACACCTAATCACATTCACAATCTCAGATCAAACTCACAAATTTCTCTCAAATTCTCTCAATTCTCTCAAATTTTTTACACACTTTTTTCACTTTTTGGATCGAAATTCTTGATTCTTTCTGCTTCTTGTTGCACTAATCTTCTTCTGCAGGTGAAATTGAAGATCTGTTTGAAGCTAACAGTGGAAGATCTTGACCAAATCGCAATTGTTGCAACCTTGAGCATCCATGGCATTTTGAGATTTCTCCATCGTCAAGCATTTCTGAGCTAAGGAACTCACTCCATTCACTTTCCTAATCACCACCGAACTTCTGTTTGCGAATTCCAAGCCTCGAAAACACCAGAATCACGAGCTGCACATTCATAAGGTAAGAATTCAAATCCTTCGATCCTTGCAATTGGCATGTGGTTTAGGTAGATCATGGAACATAGAGCTCACTGCAACTTAGATCTTAGATTTTCATTAGGTATTGATGAAGATATGTGGATCTGAACATTTGGATGTGAAACTTTCTTGGCTCGATCCGCGAAGCATGAGTAGATTTAGGTTAAATGCTTGTTAGATTACTGATCTACATGATGTGATGATTCGATTGGTATATCGCTTGCATGTTTTTGTGATGATTTGTTCATGAGCATGATGGTTGAGCAAGAACACGATGAACACTTTGAATTTTCGTTCCAGAATGCGTGTAGATCTTCATTGCCTGGCTTTGTTTTGAATTTGATGTTTCCCGTGTGCCTTGGCCATTTGCGCGCTGACACCTCACTAAATGAAACGCAACGTTTCATTTAGTGAGCGCTACATTTACAAGATTGCCACTGTAGCATTTAAATTCATTTTAAATCTTAAATGTTTATTTCATTTTTCAACATAAACTTCAAAAATCCATAAATAATTCATGGAACATCCAAATTGATTGGGGATTTTTGCATCCATTTCCATTTTTCATCTAGTTTTTTATGAGCATGATAACACAAATTGTGCACGGCTGTGTTTTATTTTGGTCTAATATCTTTGTTCATGTATGTTTCTTGCATATGTTTTGCCATTTCATTCATGAAATCTTGATGCTTGCTCCAAAATGCTTGAAATTTTATATGCATGATCCTGACTCTTTCCTGGTCATTTTGGTATATGGTTTGCTAATTTTGCATTTCTGGACTGAGAGATATGATGTGATCTTCATGAGTGTGACAATGTATGTCACACTAGGTTTTGTTCATGTTCTTGAATTTTGTTTCCATGCTTGTGCTATGCCATTTGCTCTGAATTTTTGCATGTGATCACTTCTGTATGTCTAGTTTGAGCATGATTTTTTGTAGATTTTTAAGATTCATTTCCTATTTGATTGGGATTTTTCTTTGCTGTTTAGTCATTTTCGAACTTTTGTGGAGTGTTCAACTTACATGACTTGTGAAATTCTCATGCCTTATCATGAGAAGCTGAAATTTTGTGGATTGGTTCTTAACATGTTTAACTTCATTTTGGCTTTGGTGTGGTTCATTTATCTTGTGCCTATTCTGTTTTGCATTCATTTGAAGTTGATACATGATTTGTGGCATTGTTTGAGCTTGTATTTGCATACCATGACTTCATGAATTTAATTTCCATACTTCCTCTGGTCCAAATAGCATGAAATTTGATATGTTGCTCATTGAATGTGTTATGTTTGAGCTTGAATTTTCTGGTAATTTATTGAGCTATTTTGGTATTGGTTTGATTGTGATCATTCTGTTTGCTCCAATGTAATTCCAAAATGCATAATTTGACATGTTTAGCTTATGAATTGGATTTGGTGCATAGTTTTGATGTGAGACCAATTGGGCTTTATTCTGGAGTGATTTATCTTGATTCTTGTTGAGTTTCACTTGCTGTTTTAAATTTTTCATCTCCTTTGGACCCTAGGCTTGGCCTAGTGGTCTTGGTTCTCATGTTTGAATGTGATTTTCAGGTTAGGAAGCAAATGCTTTAAGGAGATTAATGCAAGTTGATTGAGTTTGGTTGATTGTTATGAACTAACTTGTTCTATTTTGTAGGATGCTTAGCTCACTTGCTTTGGGCTTGTGCTTTGCACATGTGATTGATTGTGTTGTCTGTTGGTTCTTATCTGTTTGTTTTGACTTTGTGATTGGTATACTGATTATATTTGATTGATTTTAGGTACATTAGTTGCTAATAGTTCTTTGAGAACTTGTTGTGCTGCTGCTTGGTTGTATAAACCAATTGAGGTAGAATCTCTTTTCTCCATGTAGTCTGGAAGACCTGGCCTGTTACTTGGCCAGGCACCTGTCTGAAGTCCTCCTTAAGAGGCAATGCCTGTGATTGTTTATTTTTGTCCCCAAGCAGGAAAAGACCTTGATTAAGGCAATTGGCAGATACAAGAGATGTGCAATCCATCTCCTGCTCTTCTGTTGAGTCGTCCCTTGGCTCACATCACATGTTGATGCCTTGTGGATCCTAACCCAAGATCCATGTACAGTTGTACAGTTGAGTCAGTGTCATAAGTGTAGAAGGGTTCCCACTTTCTGGACCCACACTTCCTTTGTCTGAAGCTCTCCCTGGCCAGGGATAAGAGCTGTGAGGCACACCCCTCACTCACCTTTCATCTGGCTTCACCCTGACTCTCAATGTCAGGGTTAAGAGCTAACCTCACCCTGATACAATTGGCTTGCTTTTGCAGCCTAACCCTTGATTGAGCCACATCTGTCTGTATATAGTGTGTGCTAACTGTGAATGTTTGCTTTGTTTTGATTATGCTTGCATGCTTTGCTTTGCCTGTTTAGGATTAGCTTGCTGCCTGAGCAAGATAGATAGCAAACCTTAACTTAGGGATGATTATGCATGATAACATCTAGGCTCGAGTTAGTCTCCCTAGTTGTGTCTCCCTCTGTTATCTGGTTAGGCTAGTCTTTCTCCCCTATTTAGGGGAACTACGTTGCCCTGATCCTCATACCAGATGAGGTACGTAGGCAGGAGGTCGCACGAGATCTCTCCGGGCACCCTTTTTGTTTTTCACCCTTTTTCTTCTTGTGTGTGTTTGCTTGACAGTTGCTAGGCTCGAGTTCCCGACTCCTTAGTAACTTGTTGCTTGTTTTTTCTTGTGTGTAGGAGACGGATGTAAGCCCAGCCATTAGCATTCCGTATCCTCTTGTTGTGTGCTTGGAGTCCGGTATAAGTCCATCAAGTGGCATCTGGTTTCCAGTGTGGGTTTGTTTGGTTCGGAAGCTGATGTAAGTCCAGCTATTGGCGTTCGGGTTCCATGTTTGCCTTTTTGTGCGTGTGTTTTGTTTCGGCGTGCGTGAGCCGAACTACGGCAGCTCTGATTCTCATTCCAGATGAGATACGTAGGCATAGGATGCGATGTCCTAGCGAGCCCTCTCCCCTTTTCCCACCTGTGTTGTCTTTAGCGTGTGTGTGTGATGTTTGTTTTAGCAACCTTTTTCTATCTTTTGAGCGTGGATCCCGTCGAGTACGACGGACGTGAGGGGTGCTAATACCTTCCCCTTGCGTAACCGACTCCCGATCCCATTCTCTTTGGTCGCGAGACCATGCTTTTCCAGGTTTACTCTGAGCATTTCCTTCCCCTCTTTTGGGATAAATAACGCACGGTGGCAGCTCTGTGTTGTTTTGTTTTAGCCCGCCGGTTTTTCGCGTAATGCGACACAAGGCTCACTTCATATGCTATGTTTATACTCGTACATAATATAGCATACATCAAAGAACCTACTATACTATCATATGGAATGATGTTCATATAGTCTCTTTTGACTTCAGTACTAGGACTTTGAGTCATACTTAGTTTGTAATGAGGATTAGTCGATGTTACAATAGACTTTGAATTCGACACACCAAACTTATTGAGAATATTCAGATGGCATGTCTCTTGAGATATGCATACTCTCAAGTGCTTTCTATCTCTCCGGATGTCGATTCCAAGAATACTGGAGGTAGCTCCCAGATCCTCCATGTTGAACTCCTTATCGAGTTCAGCCTTCACCTTCATAACATCTTCGACACCGTTGCTTGCTATAGGGATGTCATCCATATAAATCAACAAAATAACAAGTGAATTTCTAGGTCGAAATCTAAGGTAAACACAATGGTCAAATTGGCTCCTAGTGAAACCTATGTGTGCCATGAACTTGCAAAATCTCTTATTCCATTGTTGAAGAGATTATTTTAGGCTATATAATGACCTATTCAGCTTGTAAACATAAACTTCCTTTCCCTTTTCTGCATATCCTTCAGGTTTCTCTTATTAGGATTGTTTCATCTAGATCACCATACATGAAGGTTGTCTTTACATCCATTTGTTCATGTTCTAAGTCAAACTTTGCCACCTTGGCTAACAACATTCTAATGGACATGTGTTTTACAACATGTGAGAACACATCATTGAAGTCGGCACCATATTTTTGAGTGAACCCCCTAGCAACCAACCTTACCTTAAATATTTTAGACATCACTCACTCGATTCCTTCCTTAACCTTGAAAATCTACTTACAGTTGACTAACCTGGACCTTTAAGATTTCTTGATCAGCCCCCAAGTGTTGTTATCATGAAGAGATTTCATCTTATCATCCATGGATTTTAGCCATTCAGTCTTATTTCGACTCCTCACGACTTCCTTGTAGTCTCTAGATTCTTCATCAAGAACCTTACTTTCAGAGATTAAGGCAAAAGCTATGAGATATGCATAACTAACTCTCTAAGGTGGCTTGATGACTCTGCTTGACCTGTCTCTTGCATGTAGTAGTGTAACACCCTAAACCCAAAAACTTATTTTAAAAGCATTACTCGACAATTTAAGGTGTCACCAACTACAACCCTTTCAAAATGTATCAAATCATTTGAAACTACACAATGGAAAACATTTCAGAAAAACTTCATAAATAAAGTATTAAACTCCAAAACAACAAAATCAACATCAACATAAAACGCAACAAACTCACGTCCCTAATGTTACACAATCAAAGCACTAAAAACCACATATGTATGATAAAGAAATAAATAATAGCCAAGAGTATCTCCAATAATCCACCTTCCACACACAACAACAATAATCACCCATGAGTATCTACGATATGTCCATGGTGGACAACATGAAGCGAAGGGGGTGAGAAACAACATTCTAAATGAACAGTGTAAATAATGCTAAGGTAGAGAACATACAACAGCATACACATTCAATACACAATCAACAACACCATAGTCTCACACCCATTCATAATAACATCCAAATATACATCTGAAATACGACTCACGACACGACGTGACATTTATGCACGTGGTACCATTATGGATAACACAGATTCATTTCTCTCCTAAATCCCCGTGATAGGACCAGAGCATACTAAATCGCTACTATCACCATAAGTAACGCTTCACCAATTCCCATCTGGACCTAGCTACTCGCTCCTGAATCCCCACCATAGGACCAGAACACACCAAAACTGGACCGAAGCATGTACACCATAATGCGTGATTTTCAATAACATGCAACATCACCATACAATCACCATAATCATGCATAACATTATCCTCAGTACACAATAACACCTAATCAAATGTGTATTCATGCGATATTCAATCATGTTAAATCATTTTTATATCAATTCATCATTAAGTAAGTACAACAATTCACTAATTAATCATACATGTTATCACATAAATTCCTACATCGAACATACGATTGCAACTCAATTATCTCACCAAGCACTACCATGAGGTTTCTCTGTGTGTTAGCTCTCAAACCTTCAAACGACGCCTTATTTGGACCTACAGAACTAAAATTATGGCCAAAATCTTCGGACAATGCAACATAGATCAAAGCATAATTTTTCAACATTTGGCTTACAACAATCTATTATTGTCAATATTATTTTTATTCTTACTTTTCCAAAAATCACGTTTTGAAGCAATACAATCAATTGTCATGTTAATTTTTTTCAAAAATTGAACGTGTACAATCGATTGTCATGGGTTGAGAATTGATTGTCACTGGTAAATTTTCTAGAAAAACTCGGTTTTAACATATGATCTTCATCCTCTTCATCCCTTATCATTCATACATCATCCCAACCAAAATCTCCACATTCAGTTGTCATATGACACGAATTTAACAATACATCATGTTATCTCAACAATAAAACATCTTATAACACTTATATCCATTATAATTAAGAGAATATAATTACATCAATAATTTCACCAACAATCATATTCATGACCAAAACATTCAAACATTCATCAATTGCAGAAATTTATTTATACATAAACATGATGATTCAACATGTTTTCAGTCATAAAATACATACGCAAACATAGCCAATCATCAATTTCCTATTTTCTAACACAACAACAATTCATCAAAACTAGAATCAAACAACCCTAATGAGAGCAATGACCTCTCTTCTCTACCCTATCATGCAATACACCCATAGTGAAAGCCCTTTCACCCTACTTACCTTTGATTTTCCAACAGCAAGCTCTCTAATCAGAAATTGTTCTTCCCTCCCTAAGCCCTAGACTTATTCTTCTCACTTTTCTCCAACTCCAATTTGTACATACTGTAAAGCTATCTCAATTCCCACACCCCTCTATTTAAAAATAAACCTAATTCTTCCATATAGGTATTTCTTTTACCACCCCCAACTTATTCTCCGAAATATCCTCATTGCCCCTTATTTCTCTATTAACTCCTATTTTTCTTTTAATTTTAATTATTAATTAATTTCTAATATAAAACCACCAAATTCTACTTGTACTTCTAGTGTTAAATAAAAATTATAATATTCTAATTTCTAATTATTGTTAATTATTCTACCAAGCACCTATTTCTCACCACACCCTACCAATACCATTATACCATATCAACACATATTATCATATAATTTATTTTAATTAAAATAACTATTATCCAAATAAATACATAAATAATTCAATTAAATCAATTAATCGAACTTGGGGTGTTACATGTAGTCATTTTCAGTCTCCCCATCTTCATCAGAAACTTGTGCTTGTTCTTCTACTTCATCTGGGTTATGCAATTCAGCATCACTATGCTCCACCTTATTAGGAATCTCTTCATGTTCTATTAGATCTCAAGAGATCTTCGTACTTTGACCAACGTCATCAGTTTTCTTGAAAGCCATCTCAGCTCAATTGAAAACTACATCTCGACTTGTGATACACCTCTAGTGACTTGGCTCTAGGCACCACAACATATAAACTTTGACTTCTTCATGGTATCAAAGGAACACACATCTCAAAGCTCTAGGTTCGACTTTGTCTTGCCTAATATGAGCATAGGCCACACAACCGAATAATCTAAGTTTGTCGAGATTAGATGGATGCCTCGACCAAACTTCTTCACGTGTCTTCATTCCCAAAGCAGTTGGGGGATGCTTATTTATCAGGTAAGTTGTAGTCATGAGTGCCTCATCCCAAAACACCTTCTTTAATCTAGCACTAGCAAACATGCACCTCACTCTTTCCATAATGGTTCGATTAAACGTTACAGCCAAACCATTTTGTTGGGGAGTACCTGCAGTAGTTTTGTGCCTTGCAATACTAGATGCAACATAATAGTTGTCAAAAGCCTCATTGCTAAATTCAATACCATTGACGATCCTCAACCTCTTAACCTTCCTACCAGTTTGGTTTTCGACCAGAGTCTTCCAACTTTTGAAATTAAAAAAAAAAATCATCCTTAGATTTCTGAATAAATACCCTCAAGTTTCGTGAGTAATCATCAACTATGGATAGAAAATATCTTGTACCTGAGTGTGAAGGATTTCTTGTAGGCCCCCAAAGACCAGCATGAATGTAATCAAGGGATTCATGTGTTCTTTGTGTATCTTTGTTAAACTTCACCCTATAGGATTTACCAAAGACACAAGGTTCACAGAACTGCAGTTTTACGACCTTATCACCACATAGCAGATTTTGTTTTGACAATTCGACCAAGCCATTTTCACTAACATAGCTAAGTCTCTTATGCCATAGCTCAGTCTTCGACACATGTTTTATGGATGCCACATCTGCTGAACCACTTACAACCTCAGCCTCAAGGGTATACAGGTATTTCCTCTTGATGCTTCTCAAGACTTCCTTCAAACCCTTCATTACCCTTAGGATATTTTTCTCTCCTTTGAAAACATATCCTTTCTTGTCGGATTTACCAAGACAAATAAAAAATACTCTTAAGTTCAGGTACATACGTGACAATAGTTAATAGCCTTATTGACTCATCATGAAGCTTAAATCAGACAGATCCAATTCCTGTAACTTTACAGGCTTTGTTGTTCCCCAACAACACTGATACACCAGATTAATCATATAATTCCTCAAACACATCCTTGTTTGTGTCATACCCTAATTTTTAACTCTAAGATCCCACATATCATTTGCATCCTTGCATACAAACAAGATCACATCTTGGTCATCTCCCTCTCATCTTTGGGGCTTGCCTTTTGTAGGGATCGTCAAGCACCTCTTTGTTGGTGTTTTATGTTTTGTGTTTATATGTTCATTACTCATCTAACCACTAATAAAAATAGAAAAATATGTTTTATTTTCTTTAAGTTTATTGTGCAAGGTAGGGCTTTTCAATCAAGAGCATCAATCATGACTCCTCAGTTAGGGTTTGTTTTGATTCCTCAAGTCAAAGTGTGTTCAACAATTGATTCTAAAAGGGTTTATCTATCAAGCAAGATCTCTAAGGTTCTCAAGCACATTTTAATCTCATTGGAATCAAGAGCATCTCAAAGTTTTGTGGTTTATTTCTCAAGAAAAGTCAAAGGTTCATGTGTTTATTTCCATGCCTTCTTCACTAAGTTACTTCAAACTTTGAGCAATATAATCAAGAGAAATTTAAGGACATATTTTTTGAGTTCATATGATCATTCATGTGCTTTTAAATGCAAGAAAAGTCTAAGTGCACAAGTTTATTCCAAGAGGTTTAACCAAAAAGTCAATATTTGAAGTCAAAGTTCCAAGAATCACAACTCCTTCAATTCTCAACATTTTTGAATGCTTATTTTTGAATATGACTCTTCTCAATATCCTCTACAACTTCTCTTTGCATGACAAGATCAAATTATGCTTGGAGGATCATCAAAAGTTTGGAGACGTTATATGACATTTGTGGACTTAGTGAAACTTGACCTATTTTCAAGTGACTTTTTCTCAACTTTCAAGGTTTACAACTTCTTCAATTTTTAACATTTGAGGTTGATTCTTTTTGCATAATATCATTTGTGATTCCCTCTACAAATTACTTCAAGGATCAAGTTTAAAATATACGTGGAAGACCATGGAATTCATTGAGACATTATAGGTCATTTTCAACCACTTGGAACTTAGAACTTTCTAAGTTACATGACCAATTTTTCGTGCCAACTTTAACATGCCATAACTTTGTGCTCAAGCATCCAAATGCAATCTTTTTTGGCGCATTGTAATCTTTCTTATGATGTTAACACATTGCAAGAAGAATGGAATCAAAAAGCCTCCTGAGCAAGATGCCCCATTGAGTTGAATATGGTGACTTGGAACTGAAGAAATCACCATGGTTCGAAATTTGAACTTCACTAATCTTAATTACAAGCCAAATTACCACGCGTTTTGAACATAAACATGTTTAATCAAGTCTCCAGAAGTTAATCGACCCTTGAAATGCATGATTTGACTGAGTTTTGATGAATTGCAAGTCACACTTTCCACACATTCTGATCAAATTCGTTTTGCACGAATTATGATTCCACACGTATTTACCTAAATTTAGTGGATGAGATTCTTAATCATTGAGCTAATGTTCCTTTTGTTTATAATATTTACATGTTAAATATATATTACATACAAATCTAATTAATATCTTTTGTATTTGTTGTAATTTGACAACTAATATTAGTTGTCAAATTACAACAAATGTAAAAGATATTAATTAGATTTGTATATAATATATATTTAACTTGTAAATATTATAAACAAAAGAAATATTAGTCCAATGGTATTTCATTGGGAGCAAAAATTAGAACTTTTTTTAATGTTTTACTATCCAAAACAGCATAATTATATTTTACCCCTGTAATGTGAGAGACTTTTGATTTACCCACTTGTAATAAATATTGTTAATAAAAAATACCACGTGGAATTTAAAAAAAAACCACGTGGATTTTTAATATTATTTTTTACTATTTGCTGACGTAGATTTTACTACCACGCGTTTTGGACCTAAACATGTTTAATCAAGTCTCAAGAAGTTAATCGACCCTTGAAATGCATGATTTGACTGATTTTTGATGGATTGCAAGTCACACTTTTCACACATTCTGATCAAATTCGTTTTGCACGAATTAAGCTTGATTCCACACGTATTTACCTAAATTTAGTGGATGAGATTCTTAATCATTGAGCTAATGTTCCTTTTGTTTATAATATTTACATGTTAAATATATATTACATACAAATCTAATTAATATCTTTTGCATTTGTTGTAATTTGACAACTAATATTAGTTGTCAAATTACAACAAATGTAAAAAATATTAATTAGTTTTGTATATAATATATATTTAACTTGTAAATATTATAAACAAAAGAAATATTAGTCCAATGGTTAAGAATCTCACCCACTAAATTTAGGTACTGAATAGAATTTCATTGGTAGCAAAAATTAGAACTTTTTTTAATGTTTTACTATCCAAAACAGCATAATTATATTTTACCCCTGTAATGTGAGAGACTTTTGATTTACCCATTTGTAATAAATATTGTTAATAAAAAATACAACATGGAATTTAAAAAAAAAAACCACGTGGATTTTTAATATTATTTTTTACTATTTGCTGACGTAGATTTTTAAAAAATTAAAAAAAATTATATTAAATGACACATAGACAAACCACGTGAGTGTCGTATATTTAATAATAATAATAATAATAATAATAATAATAATAATAAAATCATCAAAATACCATAAACTTAAAATAATAATAACGATAATGTTTTTAATTAATTTTTGGAGTGTTATAGCCACTGCATCGGAGATCAGCACCACTTATTCAGGATCCCTCACCATCAATACACATCAACTCCGTTTCCACAACCCAACAAAATGAATAATAAAACGAGAAAGAAGCAAAATTCGTCTTTCAAGTCATAAAGAAAATGAGATGAATAGTCCAACTTCATACTTATAAATAATGAATTATTTTTTATTGTAAAAAAATTGGATATAGAATAAGTAAATCAAAAGACCTTGTTTCTACCTCTAAGTCTACTATCTCTTCTCTTTAATAAAAAATAATAATTTGTTGGAAGAAAAAGGTGATAACCTTATTATATTGATATTCTGGTTTGTTAATGGGGTGATATTTTTAGGGTTAGAAACTATGTACCTTGTAGGTTTGGATCACATGGATGTTGGTTTGGATCACATGGATGTTTGTTGAGTCCTGTAACATAGTCTTGTTGGGCATTTTTATCCGATCGGAACAAATACCACAACTTTTTTTTATTTAAAAAAGTCTTTTAAAATCTCAATTCAAATAATCATCTTAATTTATTAATTAAAAAAATAATTAATAAATAGTTACTAGTATAATTGAAAAAATAAATTTAATAATTTATTAATGTTGTAAAACGGAATATAAAATTAGATTTTTTTATTCTAAATAAAATAACTTAAACTGTGGGAAGGTGTAGTAATTTGGAGGATTCAACTGCTCACTACTACATCTCCTAATATTATAGATGAAGAGAGGAACAAAGTGAGTCTCTCTCTTTCTAAACATAGAGGCATAATATAATAAACCATAATGTGAGTTAAGACTCATCGCTATTACAATATTTCTTTCTTTCTACAAAACTATATGTATTTGATATCCTATTACCAAAAAAAAAACTACTAGTACTATGTACATAAGACTAAGGGCATTATCATGCTTCTTTTGTGCATTCCAAAATGCAAAATTTTGTGTTTGATGAAGCAATTTCTAGCTGAAGAAATTCATTCATTAATCACAACCTCCTTAGCGCAGTTGCTAATAATCATGTGATTTCTGTTTCATTTACTAATCAGAATCAGTAAGCTCTTCCCGAAAGACTCTTCGAAAGAATGGCAATCGAGTTTTCTTCATGGTCTTGAAGCAACTAAGGTTTCCATTCAGAAGCTGAACAACCTACATAAAATACAATATCTTTGCCATTTAGTTATGAATGGAGGGTGATCTTGCGTCTGATCTAAAGACATGTCAGTTAGTGTGGCTAGTTTGTAAGGATTCAAGGGAAGGGAAGGTAGTTGTATCATATGATTGTGGATGATTAAAAATGGTGTTATGATCTTGTATCTGAGGTATGTTAGATGGGTATGAGTCATGAGCCAAAGGAGACGTTGTGTCAGACGCACAGGATGTGCTAGCATGTGTTTTTTGGAGAGGAGAATGAGAGGAAATGTCTATGGTATGTGGCAAGATAGGATGTTACACAATATGAGGTGACTTGCCACATGTAGAAAGAATCATAAGTGGTAAGTTATTGGATGGCTTATGACTGACAGAAGGTTGAGAGATGCTTGATGTATAAGGAAACTTTGTTTCATTAAACATCACATCTTTGCAAATGGAGATTTTTCCATCCATATTTAAACATTTGTGAGTGGAGGACACACCAAGATAAAGGAATTTAGAACTACTGAGCTCCAATTTGTGCTTGTTGTATGGTCTCAGGTGCGGGTAACAGGCAGATCCAAAGACTTTGATTGCTAAATAATTTGGTTATTTGTTGAACAAAGCCTGAAACAGTGTTTTGAATTCAGGTAAGGCACTCGATGGAATTATGTTTATCAGATAAACTGCAATGGTGAAGCTATGATCCCAGAATTTCATTGGCATAGAAGCATGAGCAAGTAGAGTTAGCCCCATTACAACAATTTGTCTATGTTTTCTTTCCACTATGCCATTCTGATGAGAAGTATGTGGACATGTGAGTCTATGCAGAATGCCTTGATCATTGAGAAGTTTAGTAAAGGGTCTAAATTCTCCTCCAAAGTCTGACTACATGGCTTTAATCTTGGCATTGAATTGTGTAGACACATAGCTTTGAAACAATTTAAATGCAATTAAGGTATCACTTTTGTGCTTTAGAAGATAGATCCAAGTGTACCTGTAAAAGGCATCAACAAATGCAATATAATAAGAGTATCCAATGTTTGAGAGTGCAGGAGAGGGACCTCATTAATCAGTGTGGACCAGATCCATCATAGTAGTATATCTAGTATTTGACAAGGGGCATATTGTCTGTGAGACTTGCCAAGGAAGCATGAATGACAAAAAGAAGAGGGTTCTTTATTACTAAGAGAAACATTATACACTTTCAACACTTTATGCATAGCTTTAGGGTGGGAATGTCATAACCTAGCATGCCATAAAATCAACTTTATTGATGTTAGGACTTACTACTATAGACCTACTATCTAGTTGATCTGCATATACAACATTATTAACAACTGAATTTAGATTTGATGACTTGAGCTTCAAGCTAGCCTTAGAGGGTGATACATTGAGCTTATTGAAACAATATAAACCACTTTCATATAAGAATACCTTTAGCAGTACATGATTAGATTCCTGAGATTTCATAAAGCATGCGTTAGGATGGAATTCAAAGTATACTTGATTATCTTTGGCAAACTTTGAAACAAATATAAGATTCCTAGTAATATGTGGTACATGAAGTAAATCAGCAAGATGTAAAAGAGAATTAGACTTTTAAGAGGATTGGAACTTAGAATTTCCTACTATTTTAACTTCAAGACTATTATCATTGCCAACTACTACTTTTTTTGGTCCAACACATGATTTGATGCAGGTTTGATAAATTAGATGTAATATGATGAGAAGCACATGAATCAATAAACCATGCCTGAGATTCCAAATCTTGAGGGATATGCAACTGATCCTGATGAGCTAAATAGGCATTGTCTTGAGTATGAGCAGTTGTTGTAGTCTTATTGTTAGCTTAAGCATTGTCTATACTATGAGATGAAGCTCCTTGAGTTTGTGGCTTGGGTAATGAGGGTGTAAAGTTATCATCAAATTTATGCCAACATTCCATCACTGAATGACCATACTTGTTGCATAATTGGCAAGTTGGTCGATTCCCAGTTGAACTGTTGGACCTGTTTTTGCCTCTTCCTCGACCTGGTTTTCCTTTTCCTCAAGGATCATATCCTGAGCCATTTAAGTGTGTGATTGCATGATTATGATGACCTTCTCCTTGCACCACACTGGTTGTTGCACTTGGTGCTGCAAGTTCTTGACGATATTTTTCAAGTTGAGCTTCTTGAACGTAAAGCAAGCCCTCCACCTCATAGGTGTCAATTGACTCAGTTTTGTTGTATGCCATCGGGATGAATGGATTTTATTCCTCTGGAAGCCCTTGAAGAATTACATTTATCTAACCTCGTTCAGAAATTGGATCACCTATGGTTAGGAGTGAGTCAACAATAGACCTAACCTGCAACATAAACTCGGAAATGGATTGAGTGCCTTTCTTGATCATTTTCAGTTTATCATGCAGTTTATGCACCCATGCCTTCATCTGTGCATTTTAGTGCTTGTGCACCTTATCCCATACCTCATATGCATGTTTGCATGAAAGTAATCGAGGTAGAACAGATTCATAAATTATAGACAACAACCATGTGAACAATGTTTGGTCATGCACCATCCATTCCTCATATGCTTCATAAATAAGATTTTCAAGACGATCATTTGAAGATTTAAACATTGGTGGAATGCGAGGATTAACCACCATTTTGTGCAGCTTATGTGAAAGAATCACTCCTTCAACTTGTTGATTCCACAACAAGAAATTTTTCTCTTGAAGTTTGATAGAAAGCTTGGGAGAAAACGAGTTTAGGGAGTTTGAAAACCCTATGGTTTTCATGGTAACTTGCGATTCTTGATTCTCCGTTGGAAATTTTTGTGAGAGATTCTCAAGATTCGCCATAGTTTCTCTGAAACTATTGAAAACTAACACTGAATCTTGAAGGAAAAAGTGCTTCTTTGAAGCTAAATTCAGTGCGAGACACAAACACACCTTTGCCGTGAAGCAATGTAATTTCTCTGAAACTGAAGACTTCGACCACAGTGCAGAGCTTGTAGTTGCGTGAAGAAGATGATCACAATGTCTTTGACCTTGTGAAGCTGCTGAAAGATGAATGCAGAGGTGCGTTATGTGCGCAACTGAATAATTGGTCCCTTAGGCAATTGATACCATGTTAAGTAAGGGAATTGCACCACCATTGACGAACATGATTGTGCATGAAAGGGATTATGAACATGGATTCATAAGATCAAGCTTTGCTTGATTCATATATGATAATTCTTATTATACAAATGGTTGACTTATGCATATATATATAATATATATATATATATATATATATAATATATATATATATATATATATATATATATATATATATATATATATATATAAGGGTGAAGTTAGTTACATTCTAACTAACTTCATGCACACTCTAACTACCTTATCATGCATCCTAACCAACCTACCATACACCTTCACTTGATTACTATATTTAGATTCCAATAAAAGAATATTAGTATCAAGTAACTAAGATTAAATTCCAAGTCTATTATTTTTTACACATATATTCAATAAAGTCAAATGACACTATAATCATAATGCCCCTCTATTATTGTTTATTATTTATAAGACAAATAATTGTTAATTTGAGGTTTGAATCCAACTCGAGACCATGTTCATCACTGATTATTAACGAATCAAAATGAGTGAAAGAATAATTAATAAACTGAATTAAGAAACAAATAATAGTTGAATTAGTAGTACCTGAAATGCTTGAATGAGTGTAAGATAAATAATGGAAAGTTTATTGAATTGAAAACCATCAATAGAATCTTTGAGGCCATGGTTCTCTAATGATTGTCTAATCTTTAAATTAGAAATAGTTTCATCAGCGGCAAGAAGAGTTGATCAAGTTAGCCTAACACATTTAAATCTCATGCACTTTATTCCTTTCGAAATTTTATCGACTGACTTTTTACTAAGCCATTTTTATTCACAATCCGTCGAGAATTTATTCCAAATGTTACTTATTTAATTTAATTTTTATTTTTTTTATCGTTCAGCTTTATGAATTTACGTAATTGCAACTTGACAATTATGAGGTGTATTTAGTGATAGTTAAGTGAAGATTCTTTATCTATGACCTTATGGTGCACTATTTGTTGACGTGGCTTGTCTGTGTCATTTAATTTAAATTTTTTATTATTTTTTTAAAATCCACGCCAACAAATAGTAAAAAAATAATTTTAAAAATATCCACGTGGCATTTTAATTTATTTTTTTTTAAAAATTGTTATTACGAGGGGGTAAATTAAAAGTCGCTCACATTAATATTCCTTAATCATTGAGCTAATGTTCCTTTTATTTATAATATTTACATGTTAAACATATATTACATACAAATCTAATTAATATCTTTTGCATTTGTTGTCATTTGTTGTAATTTGACAACTAATATTAATTGTCAAATTACAAGAAATGCAAAAGATATTAATTAGATTTGTATATAATATATATTTAACTTGTAAATATTATAAACAAAAGAAATATTAATTCAGTAGTTAAGAATCTCATCCACTAAATTTAGGTATTGAATTAGAATTTCATTGGTAGCAAAAATTAGAACTTTTTTTTTAATGTTTTACTATCCAAAACAGCAAAATTATATTTTACCCCTGTAATGTGAGGGACTTTTGATTTACCCACTTGTAATAAAAATTGTTAATAAAAGATACCACGTGGCATTTAAAAAAAAAACCACATGGATTTTTAATATTATTTTTTTACTATTTGCTGACGTAGATTTTTAAAAAATTAAAAAAATAAATAAATTAAATGACAAAGAGACAAACCACGTCACTAAATAGTACGCCCATGAGAATCTTCACTAAATAGTACACCCATGAGAATCTTCACATTAAAGAAGAAATCAAAAAACAAAAAACTTACATGTGTAAATCAAATATCATTTACATTATAGGGAGTGTTGTATATTTAATCCTAATAATAATAATAATAATAATAATAATAATAATAATAATAATAATAATAATAATAATAATAATAATCAAAATACCATAATCTTAAAATAATAATAACGATAATATTTTTACTTAATTTTTGGAGTGTTATAACCACTGCATCGGAGATCAGCACCACTTATTCAGGATCCCTCACCATCAATACACACCATATCCGTTTCTACAACCGAACAAAATGAATAATAAAACGAGAAAGAAGCAAAATCCGTCTTTCAAATCATAAAGAAAATGAGATGAATAGTCCAACTTCATACTTATTTATAATGAATTATTTTTTATTGTAAAAAAATTATATATAAAATAACTAAATCAAAAGACCTTGTTTCTACCTCTAAGTCTACTATCTCTTTGCTTTAATAAAAAATAAAAATTTGTTAGAAGAAAAAGATAACCTTATATTGATGCTCTGGTTTGGTAATGGGGTGATATCTGCAAGCATTCTAACATGCCTAAAGTGATTATCGAAAGAGATAATATTTTTAGGGTTAGAAACTATGTAGCTTGTAGGTTTGGATCACATGGATGTTGGTTTGGATCACATGGATGTTTGTTGATACCTGTAACATAGTCTTGTTGGGCATTTTTATGAGATCAGAACAAATACCACAATTTTTTTATTTAAAAAAGTCTTTTAAAATCTCAATTCAAATAATCATCTTAATTTATTAAATTAAAAAAATAATTAATAAATAGTTACTAGTATAATTGAAAAAATAAATTTAATAATTTATTAATGTTGTAAAACGGAGTATAAAATTAGATTTTTTATTTTAAATAAAATAACTTAAACTGTGGGAAGGTGTAGTAATTCGGAGGATTCAACTGCTCACTACTACATCTCCTAATATTATAGATGAAGAGAGGAACAAAGTGAGTCTCTCTCTTTCTAAACATAGAGGCACAAACCACAATGTGAGTTAAGACTCATTGCTATTACAATATTTCTTTCTTTCTACAAAACTATATGTATTTGATATCCTATTACTAAAAACGAAACCAAAAAAAAACTACTAGTACTATGTACATAAGACTAAGGGCATTATCATGCTTCTTTTGTGCATTCCAAAATGCAAAATTTTGTGTTTGATGAAGCAATTTCTAGCTGAAGAAATTCATTCATTAATCACAACCTCCTTAGCGCAGTTGCTAATAATCATGTGATTTCTGTTTCATTTACTAATCAGAATCAATAAGCTCTTCCCGAAAGACTCTTCGAAAGAATGGCAATCGAGTTTTCTTCATGGTCTTGAAACAACTAAGGTTTCCATTCAGAAGCTGAACAACCTACATAAAATACAATATCTTTGCCATTTAGTTATTACATCTTTTAGTTAGGAAAAAAACACAAAAGTCCAATGTTAAAGAATTTGGATCCTTTGCGGCCCTTACAGGGTGCAACGACGTATAGAACCGTCAAACCAGGTTCAAATACGATTTGATTTACATGTAGTTGCACCTTGCACTGACCGTAGATGATCCGTAGAGGGACAAGACAACGTGCCTGTCTCATAGAGGGACGGTGAATGGAGGACTGTTGTATGCATAAAGAAGCTGTCAAGAGCATAAGATTCATCTGCCTATAGTCGAATTCACCTGCTAGTGAAGGATCTATAAGCTCCATAATATCATTCTTTTTCAACAAAGGTTTTGCCTGAAAATATCATTAGGAGAAAACAAGATCAATGCCTAGAGTCCTAATCTTATAACAATCTCTTAAGATTAATCAAGGATTTGATTTGTCATATAAGAAACTATACCCACAAAACAAGGCTTTGTTGTGAATAATCAAGTGCTCTTCTCCCACTGACCAATTCTAAGAGCAATACACCAAAGGCAAATACATCGGTTTTCTCATCCACTATGCCATGAAGCAAATACTCAGGAGCAAGGTAACTGTGGAAAATCATAAATGAAACTTGATGAGTTAATTAATACTAATAGGAAATCACAAAAGTTTATAACAGAAAGTAGTGTATAATAATGAATTTGAAGGTTACAAACCCAAAAGTTCCTTCAAATTTTGAAACGTTATGGTGAGTCCAATTCTCTGGCAGCCATTTTGCTAGCCCAAAATCACAAATCTGCGCCCAAAAAAGTATTAAAATGTAGCACTAGAGAAAGCTTATCTGTATAAAACTTTTGTAGTGTTCTGTATGTTGAAATGGAACAATACTAACAGATTACAAAATACAAAGGTTTCCGAAAAATTCATAATGAAGAACCTTCCAAAAACTGCTTGTCTATAAGGTAAACGCAAAAATGCTAAAGAAATAAAAGGAATCAGTTTTAGAATCAAACTTTATATAAAAGAATCCAAAGCATATATATACCTGAGGCTCAAAGTCTTCTGTGAGCAAGATATTGGCAGCTTTTATATCTCTATGGATAAATCTTTTTTGACAACCCTCATGAAGATATAGTATACCATTGGCTGTTCCTAATGCAATTTTGTGCCTAATACACCATGGTACTTTCTCCTTGGAACCTAATGTCAGAAAAACGAAATCAAAATTTGATTTTAAAAAGTACTAAGTCACGCAGTCAAGAAAGTTCAGTCATTGAATGAAGATCAGACAACTTGTTTTCTGACTTCACTAAACCATTTCTAAAAATATAACTCAAAATTCGAGTCATCTGATCTTCATCTAACGCATCGATGTGCGATTCTCGGCTCAATAAAATTATTGAAGTCATGAATCAATAGTTCAATTCAATACCATATAGCACTGAAGCTAGACTTCCTTTTTCAGACAACTCAAGAACTAGATACATTCCTCCATCCACTCCATAGCCAACAAGCTTAGCAGTATTAGGATGGTTAACATGCGCCATTACCCCAAGTTCTGATAAAAAGTCTCCTATAATTTCATCAGGAGTTCCTCTTGTTAACCGTTTGATTGCTACTAACCGATGATTCGGTAAACACCCTTTGTAAACCTCAGCATAACCACCTTTTCCAATCAAATTTTCTGCACCAAACTCAATGTAGTAAATTTCAAACCAAGCAATACTCAATGTTACCTTAATAACAAATCTATACTCTAAAGCATGTCCCACACAGGTAAAACCCTAAAAACTATGAAACACATACATAAACACCGTACACAACACTGATACTGACATGTCAAAAATACTTTAAAAAAATAAATAAATTGAACGGAAATACATTGGAGACGTGTCAGACACCAGACACGTGTTTGAAGTATTGAGTGCATAATGCATTCATACCTGGGCTGAAATAGTTGGTTGCAAGTTGTATATCATGATGAGAAAAAATCTTCCATGGTGATCTACAAGGGGTAGAAGTTGCATTGGAGAGAGTGAGACAACTTGGAAGAATGGTATCCCTCATGCTTCTACTCATTCTTCTGGAGAGTTGTCCATCAAGAGGTTGATGCAATGTTGGTGGTAACTGTTTCTTTGATCCTGTTTTGACCAATTGAAGAAACGAATGCCACCTTGAAACAGGTTTTGAAATGTGATCATGATGAGAATCAGAATCCAAAGTAGGTTCTTTGGAAGAACTCGTTTCTGAATCTGAACTTTTGAAATAGTCCTCAAGAACTGTAACAGGTGAATCCACCTTTTCCTTGGCCATAAATTATGTATGTAGCGTAAGAAAAGGTTTGTTTCTTTGTTCTGGTAAAGAACATATATAAATTAAATGGTAGAAATTTAAGCTAGAAGATGAATCAAGAGAAGGTGAATATGAAAAGAAAGTTGCGAAGATGGTAAAGATAGAATGAAATAGGAAACAGAGGAAAACAGAGAGAGATGGAAAGAATGAATTTTAGTTTCAGTTACTTGACCTCTCCGCTTCATTCAACAAACAACTATCATTGCCCTTTTCAATGCTTCACTGCTAGTGCTAGTAGTCACAATGTTTTTATAATTATTTATTTATTCTTTAAAAAACCAATAGGTTAACATATTAACAATTAAAATAATAAAATAAGAATGATCAATTATATTTAAAATATTAAAAACAATTAAATTAATTAAATAAATAAATAATTATAAAAAAATTAAATATAAAAAATAATAAATTACTAGTATAATATATCATACTAATAAAAAAAATACCAAAATATATGAATTTAATTCAGTTTGGTTTAAATTGATTTAAAAATATAAATTCAAAATCTAATCTAATATAAAAGGTTTATAAAAGTGAATCCAAAGACATCTTATATTATTTGATTTTTTGAGGTATTTAATTTTGTATATTTATTTTCTGTTTTTGATTGAATTAGTTTGGATTTTAATACTCTGGATCTTTGTTATGTAAATTTTTTGGATGTAAATAAGACTAAAATATTTTAGGAGTATAGATTAAGAAATGAGATTTGAAGATGAGAAGTGTGATTAGGCAAATTAAAGTTTTGATTGTTTAGTCGAGTGGCTTTCGCCATCAGCCATGCCAATATGAATTTTATGTACTTTTTATATGTTTTTTTATATTATTTATTTTTTTAAAATATGTTAAATATTTTCGTAATAATATTGTTAAGGATAGAATAAAATCGCCGTTATCCTTTCCTGTCACGATTGCTTCGTTGGTCAGAATGAGAGACGGTTCTCGTGTCTTTTTGCGTTATGGTCTCTTTTTGGATACGTCACGTGGAAAATGGTGCTTATTCAAAATACTATTGTAATAAAACTAGTACTAGTATTGAATTCAAAATTTATTTGACTTTAATATTGTGAAAAACTCATAAAACATTTCATTTTCCTAATTTACAAAGTTTTATTTTATCTGACGTACTTCTGGCATTATAAAGGTTAGGTTACTGTCAATTAGCCATCAATTGATTTTACACTTAGTTACCTTGGTCAAATCGGATGGCTTAACATATTCATTCCACTGCATAGTATATACTAGTATGTTTGGCTTTATTTATATACGTTTAAAGCATGTGATCAGAGATAAAGTTTATAATAGTCATTTTTATAGTTAGTTAATTTCTTATTATTTCATAGGTCTAATAGTTTATGTAAACTTCAATTGTAATTTTTATTTCATGAGAGACATGGATGAATAAATCTTTATAGTTAATCTTTAATATGACATCTGAGCATGGTGATTTCGATGATGATCAATCTGAGCAAGAACTTCAATCCACCTTCATTCCATCCAACCCTGTATATACTCTTAATAATTCTGATAACCCAGGAATGCCTCTTGTTTCTTCAACCTTGAATGGTAACAATTATCGTACATGGTTTCGAACCATGAAAACCGCTCTGCGCGCGAAGGTGAAACTCGGTTTCGTTGATGGTTCTATCAAGAAACCTGCCCGCAATTCTGCAAATTTTTTCAGTTGGGAGAAAGCATATTCCATGGTCATGGCATGGATTATCAATGCGATCGATCCAAATCTGCATGGAAGCATCTCGCATGCATCAACTGCCCGCGAAATTTGGATTGATCTTGAAGAAAGATTTGCCCATATCAACGCACCACATATTCATCAGTTATGGTGCACCATATGTCTTATGCAGAAAGATTTTGACATGAGTATAACAGAATATTACACCAAATTCAAGAGCCTTTCCAACGAACTTGATGAACTCCAACCGATACCGGAGTGCAATTGTGGAGCCTCTAAATCTTTAACCAAAAGAGATGATGAACAACACGTGCATCTGTTTCTTGGTGGCCTCGACAACGATCAATTTGCTCAAATCAAGGGCATTATCCTCAACTCTGATTAGGCATGGCAACATAACCCGTACTCGCGAGTATCCATCCGAACCCACCCCGAAGTTGACGGGAAAAACCCGATTTGACTGAGTTTGGGTTCGGGTTTGGGTTTTCCACAATTATGAAATATGGGGATGGGTCGGATAATGGGGACACTAGTACCCACCCCGAATCCGACCCGTTTATTTCATTGTACATTATTATTATTTTTTGATAATTTAGAATATTAAATATGTGGTTAATATTTTGATACTTAATTTGATGAAGAACCACAAACTAATTCGGTTTCATCTCTTGTATATATTACTCCTATCAATTCACAAGAACTTAACACTGCATCGATAAATCCTGACACTCCTGTTGTTGACAATTTGCACCAGGACCATACAAATCACTCACCAGAATCACCTAGCAACACCTATGCACAAGATAATCATAGTTCAACCAACCCAGTTTCAGCTTCCCAAATTTCATCCAATGAGGATGATGCGACTGAGGGGGAGCACACTGAGGACCATAATCATGATGCAATAGAGTTACCACCAAGAATACAACAGCCACCACAACACCTCAAAGACTTCTATTGCTACAATGTGCATCCCAATATAAAATGTCATATTTCAGATTTTGTCCACTATGACAACTTCTCTCAGAATCACAAAGCTTATCTTGCAGCAATTAGTAGCACTGAAGAACCTACATCATACACTCAGGAAAGTAAACTGCAAGTGTGCAGAGATGTCATGGCTCAAGAACTTCAAGCATTGGCAGACAATTAAACATGGGAACTAACCATTCATCCACCTGACAAAAAATTAATAAACTGTTGATGGGTGTATACGATTAAGCACAAAGCCACAAGAGAAATTGAGAAGCATAAAACTCGTTTGGTTGCAAAAGGATTTACTCAAATTGAAGGAGAGGACTTCCATGAAACCTTTGCACCCGTTGCAAAAATGACAATTGTTCGATGCTTACTAACTGTTGCAGCCACCAAACAATGGATCCTTCATCAAATGGATGTTAGCAATGCTTTCCTTCATGGCGATTTAGACGAAGATGTATATATGAAACCTCCACAAGGCTACAAAACTACACATCCTAACATGGTGTGCTGGTTGAAGAAGTCATTGTATGGGTTACACCAAGCCTCTCGAAACTGGTATTCCAAATTATCAAAAGCTTTGATTGACTATGGTTTCCAGGAGAGCCATACTGATCACAGCCTCTTCACGTACACCAAACCACTCATTTTCATAGTTGTCGTCGTTTACGTTGATGATTTAATCATTGCTGGAAACCATGAAGAAGCATGTGCTAAATTCAAGCACTACTTGAGTCAATGTTTTCATATGAAAGATCTTGGCAAACTTAAGTACTTCCTTAGTATCGAACTAGCACACGACCAATAAGGCTTATTTATCTGTCAACGAAAATATACACTTGATATTCTCACTACATGTGGCATGCTTGGTTCCAAGCCTTTCTCATTCCCCATGGAGGCCAATCACAAACTTGCCTTGGCTAATGGATCACCCTACTCTGATCCGTTAAAATATAGACGACTCATTGGTCACCTCATTTACCTCACAATCACAAGATGAAAATTAACATACTCTATCAATGTGTTAAGCCAGTTCATGCAAACACCCCTCCAAGATCATTGGGACGCAGCCATGCGAGTCCTTCTATACCTTAAATCCTCCCAGGTCAAGGCATCGTCTTACCTAAAAATAATGACCTCCAACGGGTTGCCTTTTGTGGTTTAGATTGGGCGTCATGTCTCATAATACGAAAATCTACATCAGGATATTTGATGAAACTTGGAAACACCCTCACTTCATGGAAAACAAAGAAACAAGTGACCATCTATCGCTCCTCTAGTGAAGTTGAATATAGAGTCATGGCACATGTTACAAGTGAAATTATTTGGCTTCGCAACTTACTAAATACTCTTCAAGTCCCTTGCACACATCCTACTCCATTATACTGTGATAATCAAGCAGTCATTCACTTAGCCGTCAATCCTGTCTTCGTATTATACTGTGATAATCAAGCAGCCATTCACTTAGCCGCCAATCCCGTCTTCCACGAAAGAACTAAACACATTGAAGTCGATTGTCATTTCATCAGAGATCATTTCCAATCAGGCACCATCACTACGACTCATGTTTCAACTCAACACCAACAAACTGACAGATTCACCAAATCTTTAGGAGCTAAGATTTTCCATGATTTCTTGTCCAAGTTAGGAGTTTATAATCCTCACTCTTCAAATTGAGGGGGGAGTATTAGAGATAAGGTTTATCATAACCACTTTTATAGACTATTATTTAGGTTGTTATATCTTTTCCCTTTTTATCACTTATGTTAGTTAATTTGTTATTATTTCTTAGATCTAATAACTTATATAAACAATCAATCCTAACATTTATTTCATGAGAGACATAGAAGAAGAAATGATTATAAATCTTCAATACATGTTATTACAAAATATATTTATATTTTCTGACAAGAAAACTTATATAGTTTCTAGTACTATCGTAACATGACCCACTGACTTGTTTATTAAAATCATATCTTGAAAACGTAACGTACCAACAATTCTATAAAAGTATACATATATATTTTTGCTTACAAATACTCAGCTATCATTTCAGCGTAATTAACACAATCACTACTACGCAATCATCCAAGAAACTGCACTCAATTACCTTTCTTGTTTATTATTATTACACACACCATTCTTCACCAACAAATCATCTTCAAGGGTCCATTGTTAATCATACCTCCATATTATATCAAAATGAAGGAGTCTTCTATGTGACTCATCAACTTTGCTTAAATTAATTAAACTATGATATTAGAATATACTTGAAAGAATTTCGCTTATTGAAAATGAATACCAACTACCACTGATATAACAAAATGGAATCCTTTGTAGAACCTTAGAAGAAATATTCTATGTTCAAATATAAAAAGAAAGATCCTAGTTTATATTTTGTTGACAAATCTTATATACGTGTAATTTATTTATCTTGCTAAAAGGGCTAAAAGATAGGTCTCGTGCTTTAGACTTCTTTATTTATCTCACTAGAGTTTCTTTCACTTTTTCTAAACAAAAAGAATCATAGTTAGTATATCTTTTGTTAGATAAATATAGTGAATCTATTTCTTGTGCGTTGGATAGTTTGTGATTGATTGGGGTTTAAGCAGTGTTTACATTATTTATTTTGGGTTGTGAGTCATACAAATATGAAAAATTAGATAAGATAATTTGGATGCCATATTTTAATCCAAAAATTTAATGGTTTTATTCGAATAGGAAGGAAGTGAAAGCAAAGAAAATTAAATGAATGAAAAATTGATTTAAAAAAAAAAATGAGATGATTTTTTTAGTTGTTTGATACGAGTAAAAATGGAAGGAAAAAAAAGGCGTATAATTAGTAAATGATATAAATGTCCTTTTATTAAACATACTTAAAATTGAAATATTCGTTATATTTATTTCTTATTCATTTCATTTAATTTTTTAAATAATGAGGGTCAAATATATAAAAATAAAAGATTATACATAAAAACGGAGAGGGGAATTAGGTCAAAACCCTCTCAAAAGACAAGTTTATTCTTTACAAAATCACTCATAATCTCCAGAAAAATAGTAAAAAATATGTTAGAGAAAGACCAATGTGCTCAATGTTAGCCAAAAAATTTGCACATGAATTCCCTTCTAAGTAAATATGAGAAATAAAAAAAGAGACATATTTGCCATGATATTTTTACAATGATTCCAACTATGTTTAAGTTGCCAAGACACCATGATGTCCTTTGAAAAAACTTGAACCACTAAAAGAGAATCACTCTCAATCCAAAGTTTAGGCCATGCTTTATCCCAATCAATTACTATAGCTCTAAAGATCGCATAATATTTAGCATGTAAGGAAGTGATACTAGGAGTTGGCTCAACAAAGGCAAGAAAAAAATTACATTTGCAATCTCTAAAGATTCTCCCACAACCTTTGTAATGTTGAGTTAGGCCATCATCACAATTACATTTGAGTTAATCCGATGGAGGAGTTTCCCAAAGAACTTATTTCACCATTTGAGTACGATAGATGTTTCCCTTGAAAGTTTTAAGAAGATTAAAGTTTATCATAGAAGAAGAGGGGCATGAGCAAAAAATTATTACTAACCATCATGATTTGAGAAATGATATTAGAGAATGTGGAATGAAGATGAGGAACCTTGTCTTGATTCCTAACAAAGTTTCTAACACAAAATTGAAGAAATTGTGAAAACAATGATTGTCTTATTGATCAAGGAACCTTGAGAAGACTGGCTATTGTTGTAAGGAGTTCATATATTGTAACACTTTAGTTTTTATTTGTCATTTATTTAATTATTTATTGAATTATTTAATTAAATTATTTGAATATTAATTTGTGTCATTTTGGGTGGTTCGACCGTTGAGTAGCAATTGCGGGGAACTATGCTTAATTATTTTATTTTAGTGAGATTTAATTAATTAAATAAATAGAAATTGGTAGAATATGTAGTGTTGGATAGATTTTGTGAATTAACAAAGTTAGGTGGTGAATGGAGGGAAGCTGAGTTTTAGTTGGACAAAAATTATAATTATGAGAAGATAATTAGAAATATTATATAATTAAAAAAATAGAGAAATAAGGGTTATTTAAGAGTTTGTAAGTGAACGTGAAAAATAAGAGAGTTGGAGAAAGGGCCTTGGAGAACTAGGGCTAGGAAGAGAAGACCTTAGAAATTGATTTCTTGTGTTTTTGCTAATTTCATAAGGTAAGGGGGGATTATTCATATGAGGGTGCCTTGATCATGAAAGGGTAGAAATTTATGTATAGAGATTGATATTCCCTTCCAATGAACATTTCAAATATAATACATCTAGATTGCTCAAAAACTTTTCTTACATATACAAAAGTTATACCGGAAAAAATCATGTAAAACAAATTTGAATTGATGTAACAATTTGAGTAGAAAAGGTTAATTTGAATCTAAAAGATCTGGTTTAATACAAGATGAAATACTTCTTTAAGCAATGACAATGTTTAATGAAAATGATCATGATTCATTGAGCGATGATTTGAAAAATGTACGATGAATCGTTGTATTGAAAAGGTATCATAAAAGTTTCAAAGTTTTCAAAAAGTATCAGGTGTAACCGGTTGCATAAAAAGTTCAACCGAATGCACTTTTAAAAAATGCATTGAAAATATGAACGTTGCAAACAATGTAACATGTTGCACAATTTTGTCAACCGGTTGCACTTTTGAAAAATGCCTTGAAAAGACTTGGATAGGCCCAAAATGCAATCGGTTGTATTATTTATTCAACCGGTTGCAATCATAGAAAATCATATTTTTTTTCACTTTGAAACTTCATGAAACTATGGTATATGCAAAAGGAATGTTTGGAAAATTTTAGTGCATAATTAGATGAAGTTTCTTGAGCATCTAAAGATTATATAAACATTTGAATTTTCATTAAAGTACCAAGAACAAACATCTATCTTTTTAACTCCAAAGCTCATGCAACTTGATACTTTGATTCCAATCTTTTTCTTCTTTGATATTTCTTCTAAGATACTTTTCTTGCTAAACATTATTTGGAGAAACCTCCCTGAAGCTATCCACGTGAGGTCACAATCCTCCTGTCAAGCAGCATGTATGTTAGGAAGGATTCATGGTCGACATTGTTGATGGTCCAAGGTTTTCACACATGTTTCTCCTTTTTTATGTTATTCATCTATCTGATGCTCCTCTTTTCCTTGGTCTCTAGGACCTCTTTATAATGCCAACCCTTGTCCCATATGAATAGTCATGATTAATAGGTTTATGGCCATAATAAATATAACCGCCCATTTAACCATTTGCAACAGATTCGATAATTACCTGTAACAGTTTCATGACTTATTTGGATGACCCTTTGTAACAAACACATCTTTATTCCGTTTTTTATAATTCGAGGAATAACTCGAAATATACATAGGCTATAACCGTTTATAGATTGTCGACGCGCAAGATTGGCCTTATCCGGGTTCTAATAAAATACAAGATGTACATAAACCCCCAAAGCACAAGGCTTTTAAGGGTGCGAGGCTTGTAAAGGCGAAGTGTTTTGAATTTATCCCAGATCATGTAAACTTTCCTTAAGTTTGTGGTTTCGATGATGGACCATTTTCCAAGGGATTCACTCTAGCAATAATGGGAAGTTTTACGTTTTTAATGAAGTCAGGAAAATAACTACAATTTTAACGAATAAAACCGGAGAGTCCGAGTAGGTTTGCAATATAGAGAAATCAGAGAGCCCTAGTGTATTCTCAAACTCTGGTCGTTGCAGAACTCGATAAGTTATAGACCTAGAGAAGTCGGAGAGCCCTAGTGGGATCCCCACCCATTGACGTCGTAGAACCTGGTAGATTTTAAACATAGAGAAGTCGGAGGACCCCGCGTGGGTCTCGACCCTTTTATCGTTGTAGAACCCAATAGGTTCTAGACATGGAGAAGTCGGAGAGCCCTAGTGGTGTCTTGATCCTTTGTTGTTTGTAGAACCCGATAGGTTCTAGACATAGAGAAGTAGGAGAGCCCCAGTGGGGTCTCGACCTATTAAAGCTCTGTTTTAACCACTCCAATGCTTGGCCTTGCTCTTAGATTTGTAATACCTTATGTAGGTTTGAGTATTATGGTAATTCGAGCTCTATTGATGGCATCCTTCATAGTACTCAGATTAAATAAGATCTGGTTGGTCCCAGACCATTGAAGTCGGGTCCATACACCCTAGTCAGAATATATGTAGGATAATAACTTTTAACGGATCAACGATTTGTCCTAATCGGACCGTGGTGACTCTGATTAGACACATGTATCATAACACAGAATTGAAGGTCTTAAGTATATTATCTTGACCTGGTCAGAGGTATGTTGATTTGGTATTTTAAAAGGTTAGGGATTTTATTTAACATACATGATGTTCATAGTGTCAATAGACTTTGACGTGGTACTTGTCAGAGGCTCTAAGGCATGACCAACGTTCAGAGCTCCACGAGAGTTGACGTCAAATGGAGGTCAGAGGCTTTTATTTATATGACCGACGTTCAAAGTTCCACTTGAGTTGACATCAAATGGAGGCCAGAGGCTTTTATTTAACTTAACCCGACCAAAGATTTAACATTTACATGGCCGATTGCTTTAAGGTCATAGGTTTTATTTAACTTAACTCGGTCAGAGGTTTAACATTTACGTGGTCAATTTCCCCCTTGTGGAGGTCTTCGTCGTTTTCTTCTTCGACTTTCGATTTGTTTAATTCTTGTGACATGTTGATTTCATTCGATCAGAGTATCCGATGTCTTTTTACGTAAATTTCGAGTTCTTTGACCACTACCCTGCGTAATTTTAAAAGTTTAGAAAAGAGGATGTGCATCCCGCCCTCGCAGGGGAAAAGAGTGACACTCATTTGCTTAATGTAAATTCTAAATAAGTCTTTAGTTATAAACGACAGAGAAATTAGCTCACCTCATCTGACAATAAACATAATTAATTTAAAACATAAACTCGTATTTGTCCCGCCTCTTAGTTTTATAAATTGTCTCACTTGATTTATTCATGATTTTCGTTAGCACACATCTTATCTCTTTGTAAGAGATTTGTTTATCTTTTAAATATGGCAAGTATTAGTTTTTAGTGCATCCATTAAAACTTCGTACATGTTGCGGAGGATGTTGATTATGAATTGTTTCATATTGTTACCCGAACAAGCATACCAGTCTCAAAATTAATGTTTTCTTTCTCGTGACCATGATGTCCTCTGTTTTCAAGTTCTGCAGCATAGGAGTGAAAGTGATGTTCTAGCAGCTCTCCTTTGTCATTAAACTTCTCCGTTGCTCGACGTTCACCTGTTCTAACTATGTGACACTACAATTTGTAAAGCATATCGGGTGAAAGCTTAAAACTGGATGCATAGACAAAACAAAAGTCTTATTCCAAGATGAACGCACTCCATATTCTTGCATCACCCATATAGGTACTGTGTCAACCTTTTTAATCCATGCACCGATAAGTTCGCAAAACATCAACGATTTGCGTTCTTGAGGATGGTAAATATTGTGAAAATCATCCGGCAAAGCAATCTCTGAGATTGTTAAATAACATCCTTAGATATTTCATGATTATAAACCGGCTAATGAAGAGCTCCATTAAAGAGCGATTCGGATTTGAAACAGCCTCCGCATTCAATATTCATCCTATAAGGAAAAAAAGATTCACACCCAATTTATATATAAACTCTAAGACACATCAAAGAAACTTCAATCATTTTTCTATTGTGAGGAGTGTTATGCATCAAGCATGTAACTTTTACTGAATATTCGCCTACGATAACTTGTCATCGACTAGATGATGATTCGTACTCAGCTGGAACTTTATAATGATGGTAACGTTTGCGGAGAAACTTTGCAAGCTCTGGAACACTGGTATTGTGAGAACAACAAATGTATCTCTTGTAAATATTAGATTGTAAATAGTAATTATTTCAATTAGTAATGAGGCCCATTAGTCAAAGCCCATTAGGTTTTCTATTCTCTCTTATTTAAAGCATGTAGATGTAACATGTAAGAATCACTTTTAATATATCAGTAAAATATTTTACAACATGGTATCAAGAGCTTCCGATTTTGGGGGATTCGCTTCCGCCTAAACCCTAGCCGCCTTGTAGCGGAGTTTTTTTTACTGCAGTTTGCAGTTTGTTGTTGTTTTTGGGTGTTTGGGTCATTGTTGTTTTGCGTTGTAGCACATCGTGCTTCTTGTTTTTGTTCACTCATCTTTGAAACCCTAACCCATCCTGTTTCTTGGTTTGTTTTTCTATCGATTGTCCTTTCAATGGCTGAGATTATTAACGATCAACCACCTCCACCTCCACCTCCCACAAATCACCCAGCCTCATTTAATGCTAAGGATTTTGTCGTTCAAAAAGGTTATTGGCTTACCGGCAAAGGTGGCGGTTCTCGCAACATGCACCAGTATCAGGCACATGTTGCTACACATGTCCAGGATACTGAAAGCTTTGAAAAGAGGGGAACTGATCTTTCCTCCTTCAGTCATAATGATGTGGAACGGTTGAAGTCTATGCTTGACTCCATGAGTAAGCCTTCTGGTTCTGGGTCTCTAGCAGTTACTGGTAAGAGTTTGTGTTCCCGATCTCTTACTGTTTGTGGTAATATTCCTAAGAATGTGTGGATTCTTGACTCTGGTGCTACTAATCATATGACATTTGATTCCACATTATTATGCTCTTATACCACACCTTCGAGTATTCCTTATATCACTGTTGCTGATGGCTCTCATGCTTGTGTTGTTGGCACTGGAAATATTGACTTGCAACCTCCATTCCAGTTGCAATCTGTACTTCATGTTCCCACACTTTCCCATAATTTAATTTCCATCCATAAGCTTACCCGTGATCTGAATTGTAAAGTAATTTTTCTATGTCCCATTGTGTTTTTCAGGACCTTACCACGGGGCAGACGATTGGAATTGCTAAGGAAAAGGAAGGGTTATACTACTTCTCTGATGACCATCAAAAGGTGTTGTCCTCCTGTTTTCAGTCTCAGTCTTCCTCTTCAGCCTCACAAATTTGGCTTCAGCACAAGCGTCTCAGTCATCATCCATTTTATATAATTAAGTACATGTTTCCGTCGTTGTTCTTACACCATTTTGTTGAGTCTTTTAAGTGTGATGTTTGTCAGTTGGCAAAACACAATCGTGTATCTTTTCCTTCCAGTTTTAATAAAAGTGATGAACCTTTTGATTTGATTCATTCTGATGTTTGGGGACCTGCCCCTACCTCTAATATTTTTGGTGCAAAATGGTTTGTCTCATTTATTGATGATTGTACTCGGGTAACTTGGATTTTCTTGATGAATACTAAATCCGAAGTACCACAAATATTTATCCAATTTTATAATATGGTACAAACGCAATTTGGGAAAGGCATAAAAAGAATTCGTTCTGACAATGGTAAAGAATATGTGTAACACCCCAAAATTTGTCCTCCTCATTCATGCATTCACTTTTTAGGTCATTTAGCATTTCATACCACATTGCATCATGTCAATCGGAATTAGCTCCAAGAAGCTCGGACATCATCCAGGACACTTTGTGGGTTCTACTTAGACGATCAGTCAACACAAGGAAAAGACTTGAGGTACTACCAACAGGGCCAGATGGGGCCTATTCACCGTGCAAATCGTCAGGCTGGAAGAAGCAAGAATCTGCTGCTGAGCTGTCATGCTCGCTAGGCGAGTAGATGCTTCGCCTAGCGAAGAGCACTGCCATGCTCGCTAGGCGAGCAGATCCTTCGCTAGGCGAAGGGCGCGCATTTCAGAAAATATCAGAAAGATTTTGGGCTTGAGTTGCCCTCATTTGAGCCCACTACCCACGAAATCAGTCTATAAATACTGAAGTTTCAGTAGAGAAAAAGACTTGGAGTTACACTGGGAGATTCACTGGAGAGAAGGAAACCTAGGAACTACTCTGCAGCGACCTTCAGGCAGCCCTGAGAAGTTCACTCCGCCTCACGCAAACCCTAGTGTTACTTTGCAGATCCAGCCGTACCATTCAATCTTAATCAGTCTCTCTCATCAGGTATGCCTTTGTTCCTATTACTTTACGCCTTGAATTTGAATATTATGAATGTATGAGGTAATATCAGGTTTTGCCCACGGGTTCGAATAGGCATGAATGTGTAACAATTCCTTGAATGTTTTAATCATTTTCGTTTATGAGATGGACACCACAGGGTTTCGGATCATAGAGATCGAACTGTTATCAAGGAGGAATCCAAAACCCGCAGGCCTTCGCTAGCCGCTTCGCTAGGCGAGCCTGTAGCGAAGCTTCGCTAAGCCTTCGCTAAGCCTTCGCTAGGCGAAGCAGTCGCGAACGTGACAGTATTTGCTTTTTGTTCTGTTTTGTTCTAACCTGTTTTTGTGTTACCATGGCATTGTTTTCTCTTGATTTCATCCTGTTCGCCTAACCCTTTTTTGTCGAGTTTTTGTGAGGACTCATATACTCTTGCAGGGATACCATGCGTAGGTTTATTCTGATTACTCGTATTGACTGATTTTCTTTGATGGTCTAGCTGGAGAGATCTCAGGGTTGCTAATCCTTTAATTGCTGTAACTTCGGATCTTTATCCGTGTGGTAATTTTTTCCCTTTCTCGTACTTTATCGCTTTCTTAGCTGGAAGACCTCGATAGGAGGCAATGTTTGAGCCCTTTGGTGGCATTTTACTTTAAGATACATGTTTTGTGTGGTGTGATCGCTTCCCCATAGGATGCGAGGCTTCGTATAGTCTCCCGTCTGCATGCCAATTAAGGTAGCACTGTTCCTTCGCCTAGGACTTCCTTTTGCATGCGCGTTCCTACAACGCGAACAAACCCTAAAACCCAAAGCAACATGTTATCTCCTTCTACTACAGGCGAGTAAGTCTCCAAAGGTCGAGCATCCGGTAGATTGCGTAGTAACGTTGTTCGTCCAAAACCCAATCCATAACCCCGTAGTTAGCCGAACTACGGCTTGCTCTGATTCTCATTCCAGATGAGATACGTAGGCATAAGACGCGATGTCTTAGCGAGCACACATCCCCCCAACCCATAGGTCAGCCGAGCTACGAAGACTCTGATTCTCATATTCAGATGAGATACGTATGCAGTGGATGCGACATCCGCGCGAGTCATTTCTCTTAACTTTTTTTAGTAAATAAACACATTAGGTAAACCCATACCCTTTAGACAAGAACCACAAAAGTGGATCCCGTAGAGTACTACGGATGCGTAGGGGTGCTAATACCTTCCCTTCGCATAACCGACTCCCGAACCCAAGATTTGGTTGCGAGACCTTGTCTTTTCCTTTCCTTTTTTCAGGTTTACTTCGAGCGTTTCCTTTCCCTCCTTTGGGATAAATAACGCACGGTGGCGACTCTTCTGTCATTTTCTCTCGCCGGTTGTTTTTTCGCGCACTGTATTTTTCAGGTTGCGACAGCTGGCGACTCTGCTGGGGATATAGAAGTTGACCTCTTGCTGGTCCATCTTCCCTAAGCGAGTCCCTCCTAGCTTGTGTGATTTTCTTGTTCATTGGGTGTTCATGCTTTTGTACATTTACTTACTTACTTGCTTGCATTCATCTGCTGTATCTGTTGGAGCTGTTGTTTGTTTGTTGGGATGGGATGTTCTACGAGAGATAAGCCCATTACCCAGGCTTGAGTGTACACACAGGTTTTAGAGTGGATGATCATGAGGCTTGCGTGGCATGTTGCTACGTTAAGTCGTTCGTGAAGAACCACACCCAGACGAGGTTTCTTTTTGGATATATTATGTCCTACGGATGTTCCGTAACGACATGATGTTCCTTTAGAAATCGTCGACTCTGGTGACCATTTCCCGAGAACTCAGTCGAGGCCTCTCCTCCGAGACGTGATTATGTTAGCTCTGGTGGGCGCATTCTCGCTGATCAATCCGAGGACCCCGAGACTGGGAACTTGCTATTAGGATGTCCTGTTGAGGGGAGTCAGTGGAGGTCTTTTATCCCGTAATAATGCCAAACCTTCAGTGGTAAACGTATTATTCGCGACTGAAGGGCTGAAGTTGACGAACTTCTGTTCTTAGAACCTACCAGTGAGGGGCGGGCTAAATTCAGGAAACCTTAACCTCCAACCAACCCGGTTTTCTGGAGCAGAGCTTTGATCTTGTATTATATTCCTCAGTGGTTTTCTCTTCAGACAGTGTAACCCGACATATGTTCAAGCAGATACAGCAATCCTGATTGACATGCCACTGCATTGCATTCACATCATCACATCATTTGCATTCATATCATTTAGCACATGTTTATCCATTTCAAGGGGGTTTAAATCTTCTTCTTGATTCCAGTCGGAATTTTTCTGGTTCTCTTAAGATGGATATTGGCAAAAAAAGACTTGTCGCCTACAAGTTTCCGGTGGTCTGTCTGGAGCCCATCCAACAGTTGATGCAGTTAATGGATCCTGGTTCTCTAGAAGGATTCCGAGAGGATTACGGTCTGATTCTAAGTTTCATCACGGTTCTTTCCAAAGATCAACATGACGCTCTATTCACACTACTACAGTTCTATGACCCTCCACTGAGATGTTTCACTTTCCCGGATTATATTTTGGTCCCTACTCTGGAGGAGATTGCCAGTTTTCTCAGAGTTCCTATCAGGTCACAGTTATTGTTTCTTGATCTCAAAAGTTTATTCATGACTCAGTCTTCTTGCACTATTCGCCTGATGTGAGACCGGAATCAAGGGGGTAGAATACCTTTTGGATTTGATAAACATGTCATTGCATTTACATATTCATTGTCATATCTTGCATAACAGGTACCGTTGCAGTGTTCTCATATTGTTTGGTGTCCCACTAGCAGGATAGCTGACTCAGGCATTCACCGATACGGTACCCGAAGGAATCAACAGAGAGCGATGGAGAGCCTACAAGCAGAGCTCGCCGAGATGAAGATTCGCATGAATCAATTCATGGATTTGGTTCAGGGGGTGGCTCAAGGACAGCAGGAGCTTAGATTGTTGGTACAGAGGGATCCCCCTATTACTCAACCGGAGACGTTCGCTGATCCTCCAGCTGGAGAGGCTAATGGTCCCAATGGACCGGGGCCTATCCCGATCCCGCATGTCAACCTAGATCAACAACCCATTCAGGATGGTCAGGATGATCAGTTCCCCTTGCTTCAGGAAGACTTTGGCATGGACCCCATGTTTAGAAGATTGGAAGAGAGGTTGAAAGCAGTGGAAGGACAGAATCTTCTGGGAGTAGATGTTGCTGACTTGGGCTTGCTCCCAGGTGTGAGAGTGCCACCGAAATTCAAGGTCCCGGTATTTGACAAATACAATGGCAGCTCTTGCCCCAAAACTCACGTGCAAGCCTATTTCCGTAAAATGGTTGCATACTCTGATGACGAGAAGCTACTTATGTACTTCTTCCAGGACAGCCTGGCTGGGGCATCCTTGGAATGGTATATGAGGCTGGACAGAGCCCACATCCGTTGCTGGAGGGATTTGGCAGAGGCTTTCGTGAAGCAGTATCAGTATAATGCAGACATGGCTCCGGACAGAACTCAACTTCAGAATCTGTCTCTTAAAAGCAATGAGTGCTTCAGGGAATACGCTCAACGCTGGAGGGATATAGCTTCCCGTGTTCAGCCTCCGATGTTGGAAAAGGAAATGGCCAACATGTTCATGAACACTCTGCCCGGACCTTACTTGGAGCGTCTGGTAGGTTGCAATGCTTCCAACTTTGCTGATGTGGTCTCTACCGGAGAGAGGGTGGAGAATTACCTGAAGACCTGCAAGATCCAAAATGGAGTTGGATCTTCATCAGGGGTAAAGAAGTCGTTCATTCAGGGACAAAAGAGGAGAGAAGGGGATGCAAGTGCCATATCTTCTTATCAGAACAGGGATAATCGGAGGAGTAACTTTCAGAATTATCATCAGCAACCGTATGTTGCGGCTGTGACCATTCCAGCTGCAGCACCGCTACAACAACAACAACCGCAACGTCAACCAGCTCAGTATCAACAGCAGCAGCAACCGGGTAACAGGCCCGCTTATCAACAGAGGCAAAGGATGATGGACCGGCGTTTCGACACCCTTCCAATGTCGTACGCTCAGTTGCTTTCTAGTCTTCAACAACTGCAACTTGTGCAACTGCGCACTCTGGCTCCTCCGGTTGGTAGACTTCCGGTGGGTTACGACGCCAACGCTAGGTGTAGCTTCCACTCTGGGGCACCTGGCCACAATATTGAGAACTGCAAAGCTTTTAAGCACGTAGTTCAGGACCTCATAGATTCAAAGGCCATCGACCTTGCACCGGCTCCGAATGTCGTTAACAATCCCATGCCCCAGCATGGTGGTGCGAACGTTAACATGATAGAGAGAAAAGCCAAGTCCATTAAGGATGTGTTGAAGTTGAAGACTCCATTGTTGGATATCAAAGGATGCTTGCTGAAGGCCGATGTTTTCCCCGATTGTGGGAAGGGTTGTTTGGATTGTGCCACTTAGAGTGGAGGTTGTTTGAAGCTACAGCAGGGTATCCAGGCCTTGCTCGACAAGGGTATCCTCCAGGTTGAAGATTTGTCTGTCCAAGAGTTTGTGGAAGGGGTTGAGGAAGAAGGGTTTGAAGATGCTACTGATGAATTCGCAGATGTTGTTCCTACTAATTCTGTAATCCATGATGATGTATTTATTTTTTCCAATGTGGCTGATCCTGATGTAATTGAACTTGATTCCGATGTTTCGGATGCTTGCATTTCAATGAATGAGATTTCCGAGTACAACTGTGATATTGCTACTATCACTATTTTCTACCCAACTAATCAGATCAGTGTGCCAGAAGCGCAACCCGTGCCACCAGTGCAACAATCTACTATGACCATCACAACCCCTGGTCCTTTACCTTTCACCAGTGAAAGGGCCATTCCGTGGCATTATGGGGGGAGCGTGTATACGCACGATCATAGGGTGGAACGACCACTGAAAGTAGAAGAGGGTCAGAAGCCTGAATTTGACGGTCCCGCAGTGGATAATGTCAGTGGAATCGGCCGATTCACCAGGAGTGGTAGATTGTTCTCACCACCGGTTACCCAAGCTGATAATGCTGATGCTGTGGCGAAAGCCAAAGGCAAGCAAGTCGTGAATGAGGGTACCTCTGCACCCCAGGATGGTTCTGAGCCCACTTTTGCAAAGGATGTGGACGAGCTTCTGAGAATCATAAAGAAAAGCGACTACAAGGTAGTCGATCAGTTGATTCAGACTCCGTCCAAGATATCCATTCTCTCACTCCTGTTGTGTTCGGAGGCACACAGGGAGGCACTTCTGAAGGTTCTTAATGCTGCATATGTACCTCAAGAAATCTCAGTAAACCAACTAGAAGGGATCGTCGCCAATGTGCATGCAAGCAACGGGTTGTGTTTTACCGATTCTGACTTGACACCAGCCGGACGCAATCATAACAAGGCTCTGCACATCTCGATGGAATGCAGAGACACCGTGTTATCACATGTTCTGGTGGATACAGGCTCCTCTCTCAATGTGCTACCCAAGAGAGCCCTGTCGAGGTTAGAAGTAGAGGGTTTGGTCTTGAAACCTTCAGATCTTATTGTGAGAGCCTTCGATGGTTCTAAGAGATCGGTGTTTGGAGAGGTAGAATTGCCAATTCTGATTGGATCATAAACCTTCAACACTGTCTTCTACGTGATGGTGTCGCATCCGCGAAAAAACAACCGGCGGGCTAAAACAAAAACACAAACAGAGCCGCCACTGCGCGTTATTTATCCCAAAATAGGGAAAGGAAACGCTCAGAGAAACCTGGAAAAAGCATGGTCTCGCGACCAAAGAGAAAGGGTAAGGGAGTCGGTTACGCAAGGGGAAGGTATTAGCACCCCTCACGTCCGTCGTACTCGACGGGATCCACGTTCTAAAAGAAAGAAAAGGTTGCTAAAATATCACACACACACACACCGAAGACAACACAGGTGGGGTTAAGAGGAAGAGAGCTCGATAGGACATCGCATCCTATGCCTACATATCTCGTCTGGAACGAGAATCAGAGCTACTGTAGTTCGGCTCACGCACGCCAAACCAGACACACACAAACTCAGGCAAACATGGAACCCGAATGCCACTCGATGGGCTTACATCGGCTTCCGAACCAAACAAACACAATCAGGATACGGACAGCCAATCGCTGGTCTTACATCCATATCCTGACACACAAAAGGGTAACAAACAGACAACAAGCTACTAAGGAGTCGGGAACTCGAGCCTAGCAACTGTCAAACAAACACACACAAAAAGAAAAAAAGTGCCCGGAGAGACCTCGCACGGTCTCCTGCCTACGTACCTCATCTGGTATGAGGATCAGGGCGACGTAGTTCCCCCCAATGGGGGAAGAAACACACAAACTAATAGGGAGTCGGGAACTCGGACCTAAAAGTCATCAAGCAAGCAAGAAGAGACGCTGAGACGTCAGAAGAAACTGAACACACAGACTAACAGGGAGTCGGGAACTCGAGCCTGATAGCTGGCAAACAAAACACACGCAAAAAAAGAAAAGGGTTCCCGGAGAGACCTCGCACGGTCTCCTGCCTACGTACCTCATCTGGCATGAGGATCAGGGCGACGTAGTTCCCCCCAACGGGGGAAGAAACACACAAACTAATAGGGAGTCGGGAACTCGGACCTAAAAGTCATCAAGCAAGCAAGAAGAGACGCTGAGACGTCAGAAGAAACTGAACACACAGACTAACAGGGAGTCGGGAACTCGAGCCTGATAGATGGCAAACAAAACACACGCAAAAAAAAGAAAAGGGTGCCCGGAGAGACCTCGCACGGTCTCCTGCCTACGTACCTCATCTGGCATGAGGATCAGGGCGACGTAGTTCCCCCCAACGGGGGAAGAAACACACAAACTAATAGGGAGTCGTACTCGAGCCTAGTGTTATCATGCATCATTGCCCTATGTTCAAGTTTCTATCCTAACTTGCACCAGCTGCAAGCTAATCCTATCCAGGAAGAAAGCAAGCATACAAGCATACAAGCAAACAGAGCAGACAAATATTCACAAAGCACACACTATATCCAGTCAGAAGAGGGCTCAAACAAAGGGTTTGACTGCCGAAGCAAGTCATCTGTACAAGGTAGTGTTAGCTCTTAACCTTGCCATTGAGGGGCTAAGGTGAAGCCAGATGAAAGGTGAGTGAAGATTAGACTTCACAGCTCCTATCCCTGTCCAGGGAGAGCTTCAGACAAAGGAGTGTGGGTTCAGAAAGATGGAACCCTTCTACACTCAAAGACTCTGACACAACTGTACAAAGTACAAGATCTTGGGTTAGTGTCCCAATGCATCAACACAGTGGTGTGAGCAGAGGGACGACTCAACAGAATAGTGGGAGATAGATTGCATATCTCTATGATCCACCAATTGCCTTAATCAAGGTCTTTACCTGCTTGGCACAAAAAGTAAACAAGCACAAACATCGCCTCTTAAGGAGGACTTCAGACAGTTGCCTGGCCAAGTAACAGGCCAGGTCTTCCAGACTACATGGAGAATAGAAGTCCTACCTCAATTGGTTTAAAAACCAAGCAAGTTCTCAAGGAACTGTAAGCAACTAAATGTACCTGAAATCAATCAAGTATCATCAGTACTCAGACAAATCAACAGTAAACAGCAAATGTTAATCTATACAGACAACACAAGTCAATGCACACAACTGCAAGCTATAAGCCCAAGCTCAAGCATCAATCCCTACAAAACAAAGTCATGTTAGTAGACAACATCAAACAAATTCAATTTTTGCAATTTGCATTTATCTCCTTAAGCTTTTTGCCTTTCAACCTGAAAATCCACACCAAATGTGAGAAACAAGACCACTAGGCCAAGCCTAGGGTCCAAAAGGGATAAAAAAATCTAAACAGCAAGTGAATTTCAACCAAAATCACATTAAAACAAATCAAAAGCAAATGTAATTGGCCCCATTCTCATATCATTCACCATATTCATTTTATGCACAATTTAACATCAATCATGCAATTTGCAACTTCAAATGACCAAACAGAACTATCTCACTCAAAAGCATACCAAAACAAATCAATTAATTCCACAAAAATTCACACCTAAACAGGACACATTCAATGTATAGCATGTCAATTTTCAGCTCAATTGGACAAAAGAAAGTAGGTCAATGAAAATCAAGAAATCCAGACACATTTATACAAGCCAATTCAAGACATCAACATAAGCATCAACTTCCATAATTCATAAAACAGTGACAACAATTAAGAAATGAATGGGATCAAAATCATGGTGTCCTATAATGTGTCTAGAATGCTCATGTCAAATTTCATCTTCATCCAATACCATATGAGAATTTCACAAGCAAAATGCCAACATGTATCACACAATGTCACAAAATAAGCACATAGAGAAGAAAATTATCAATCAATTAGAAAATGACATCAAAAATTCCAGCAAAAACCACATGTAATCTTGACATATCAATGTTCATTCACACAAAATTTCAGCTCAAAGCAACATCCCTAAGCATTTTAAATAAAATCATGAAGTTGACCTAGCTTGGTGTGACACAAATTGTCACACCTTACTTCAAAAAATCATATCTAATCAACCAAGTATCCAAAAATCACAAACTTTACATGAAAATCACCATCAATGAGTCCAGAACAAGCACAAAAATTTTCATTCATTTCTTTACAAGTATGAGTATTTCATGTAAGTTTTGGTGAAGCATGCAAAAAATGTACACAAGTCAAAGATCAATAGGCAAGGTCAAAATTTCTCCAAGCACAACCTGTGGTATCATGCCTATAAAAAACTAGATTGAATTAGGGATCCAACAAAAAAAGTCTCACTAATTTTGGATTAAGCATGAATTTTCTATAATTTTTTGAAGTTAATAAAAAAAATGAGATGTTTATTTAAGTTAATTATGAATTAAATAAGTCTCAATGGCATTTTCGTGAATATCCCTAGCCAGGCCAAAACGCATGTGTTTCATTAACTCGGTGTCAGCTTCTGGTTGGCTGGATCTGGCGCGTAACAGGTTTCAAATTGGCCAGGCGAGATGAATGGATCTAACACCAAAGTTTTCCAGATTTTCCTATGTTCTTCCCGTGTTCTTAGTTCTTCATCTCCAGCAAGGGTTATGAACAAATCTCAATGAAAATGGCCAAATGAGGTACCGTTGGAACCGTCCTTCAACCTAGGTCACAAATATGCTAATAATTTTGCCTAACTCTCACTATATCTCACGGATCGAGCGAAAATGTAAACACACATCAAACTTCCAATCAATATATCTCATTCAACAGTTAACCAAATCGAAAACTAATCACATCATGTTCATCTACGTTGAATGCACTACAAAAGCCATGTAACAATTCGAAGAATAGTGAGATTCGATTTTAGGTACCTTGGAGACGGCAGTGGTGAAATCTCGTGTTTCCTCATGTAATTCTTCAAAACAGATGAAGAAGGCTTAGGAAGATGAAAGCAACTCGTAGCTTGATCCAAGACAGCTCCACGTGTGAGAAATTTCAATTTGCCATTGATGAACCTATGATGAACAGTCACGATTTTGATGCTTTCTTGCTCCAATTCCTCAAAACAGTCCAAGCTTATGGTTTATGGAAGTTGAATCAAAAAGAATTTCTCAATTTGGTGAAGAATTGATGAAGTTTGGATCCAAAGAAGCTTGATGAAGATTCTTGAGTTCTTGCACTTTTGGAGGGAAAATCAGTTACAAACCTTGAGAATTGCAATTGTGATTACAAATTCAGTTACAATTAATCATATATACTTGTAACACCTCAAAATTTGCCCTCCTCTCTTGGGACTAGCATTAACATATTACATACATTTTTAGGTCATTAGGCATTGCATATTGCATATCATGTGGATACATTGTGCAAGTCATCCTCACAAGTCTTGTTCAGGAGATGAGGAAGTTAAAATGCAAGCTAGGGTTTTATTGATTGATCATTGGCCATCTGAGGGTGTGCAAGTTCAAATTAGGGTTTCATGGTTCTCAAAGGATTTGGTCTTCATCTTGTTTGAAGTGATTCATCATCATCATCATCATGGTTGGGTATCATCAGGAGATTGAAGCTCATTCCTTGAGATTAGGGTTTTGACCACTGGTCAACCCTAATCAGTTGCATTGGGCCAATCAGGGCATGATCAGGAGATGGGGTCTATGATGGATATGGGGATCATTTTATGGTTGTATGGAGATTATTGAAGCTAGGGTTTCACCCTTGGGCCATTTCAGTTGAAGATTGGAGCTCAGTTTGATCTATGCATGGCCAAATTCATCTATTAGTTAAAAAGTCAACTGTGGTCAACTGTACATGATCTGATGGATTTGGAGGTGAAAATGAGTTGGATACACTTCATTCATGTTGGAACAAGTGTTATTTGACATCTCAAAGCTTAAAAAGAAGAAAATCAAGTCAGGACAAAAACTGCCAGAAATAGAAAGTGACTTGTAATGGAAGTTTCCAAAAATGGAAAGTTTTTGATCTCAAAGCCACGTGTCCAAGGAAGCTTCAAATGAAAATTTGTTCAACATGAAAGTTGTAGATATTGTTCTCACCTTTCCAAAAAGTCCAAGAACTTGAAAATCCCATGTATGGTTGGCAAATTATGGCTCAGTGAATTTCAGAAATGACCCATAATCAGGAGGCCATAACTTCCACATGGATTGTCCAAATTGGAAGTTCTTTATATGCACAAACTCCATTTGACATGTACTTTCATGGTGCATAATTGGATTTTCTCAAAAATGGTCAATGCAAAAAGTCAAATTTCAACTAGACAGTTAAAATGGACCAGGGGCAAAATTGTCCAACTTGTGAAATAATTGGAATTTTTGAGTGGGGATTTTTGCAACACTTCACAAATGGTATTTGAAAGTTGTTGGAATCATCATAACATGTTAAAGCTTCATGGTTTGGAAAATAGCTTTTGGAATGAACTTGAACAATTAAATACATAGCCATTCACATGTGAATTTCCAAAATACACATCCAATGAGCATAAGCCAAGTTGCAACAGCTCACACATGTCATTTTGAGAGTGTGTGAGCTGTCCATGAGGTGGCAATGAGCTGGCATGGGAAGTTCCAATTTTGCCCTTGCTTGAAATTAACACATTTGCACTAATCATTCCATTTGATTAATTAGCATGGTTAAGTGGTGATTAAGCAATCATATATATATTCCTAATCACAATCTAATCATAACAGAATCATCATTCATCAAAAATCAGATCTCAAACTCATCCAATTCTCTCAAATTCCTCAAGAACACCAAAACCAAAATTGACAAGAACTCTCTCATTTCTTGATCAATCTTCGAGTTTCTTGTTGCTGCAAATTCCTTTCATCATCATCATCAACTGTTTGTGGAAGTTGGAGTGAGAAGAGTTGCAAATCGCGAGTGTCCAAGATTGCATCATTCATGGCAAATCGAGTTTTCATGCGCTAGGAGTGAAATCAATTGAAGCTAAGCTTTGCATCTCACTTCCACAAGCTCATACTACATCTGTTTGAGGAGAAAGCACGCAAAGCTCATCAAGAATAGCACTGCCATATCAGGTACTTCAAAATTCGACCGTCACGATTCTATGAATTGGTATATGCGTTCTATAGTTTGTTTCATGTAGATCATGGTGATGTTTGTAGTTTTGCGAATGGTGAACTGTAGCATGCGATCTTGATTTTAAGTTTTGAACCAAAACCCTAACTCGATCGATTCAGAAGATTTAGGAATAGTTAGGTTAAATTAGGTTCATATTTGAGATCCTCATGCTAAGACGGTTCCAACGGATATTCGTTTGCTCATTTTGGTGTTGGTTTGATGATCACGTGTTCTTGAGTGGCTGGATGAAGAAGGCGATGATTTCTGGGAATTTCATGTGTTTGATCTGAAATTTGGTTTGAAAATTCAAATAAGGTGTTTACCGCCCCCGCGCTCCACTATTTACAATACTGCCATTGTTAATTCAATTTAATTATATTAATTCATAAAAAATTCTTAAAAATCATTAACACTTTAGAAAATTCACCAAAAATTCATAAAAAATCAGAAAAACATAGGGATTTTTGTGTTGACTTTCTTGTTGACTGTAGAATTTATTTGACCTATTGATTGAAGTTGTGCATGGTGGAAATTGTGTTTGACCTAGGGATGTTTCACATGTATGTAAATTTGATACATTCTGCCATATCCATTGTGAAATTCTCATGGTTACAAAGAAATGCTTGAAATTTTTTGTGGTAATTGTAGACTGGCTGATGTTTATTTACATGTAAATTTCATGAATTTTGGATTCCTGGTGTTTGAGTTATGAATTTTGGAACCTAGGTGTGACAATTTGTGTCACACCTCATTATGTCAACTTGCTGGATTTATTTTCATGACCTAGACTTGTTAGAATGATGTGAAATTTTGCATGGATGTTCATTAACATGTTAAGATGCTATGTGTATTTTTTTGGATTTTTCCACTTCATTTTCAATTTGATTGCTATTTTTCATCTCTGGTGGTTGATTATGCAAGTCCATGTGGTACATGTTTGTAATTTAGATGTGAAATGCTCATATGGTATTGAATGAACATGAAAATTTGGCTTGCTGGTTATAGACACATGATAGAACATGATGCTTTTGGTCCCAGTCATTTCTTTATTGTTTTCATTGAATTATGAATTTTTGAAGTGAATGCATGTGTTGAAGTTGTGATTTGGCTCATATAATTGTGTCTGTTTTTGTTGATTTTCATTGACATGGTTTCCTTTGTCCAATTAAGCTAAAATTTGACATGCTAGACCTTGATTATGTCCTGTTTAGGTGTAAAATTATTTGAGGATTTTTGGAATTGTTTTGATATGGAATTTAATGCAATAGTTCTGTTTGGATGTTTGGTGTTCCATTTGAACTAGTTTGAATTGTTTGGTGCATGAAATGAATATAATGAATGGTATGAGCATGGGACTAATTGTGTTGGCTTTTGTTTGACATTAATTTGACTTTGGTTGGATATCCCTTGCTGTTTAGGAATTTTTCTTGCCTTTGGACCCTAGGCTTGGCCTAGTGGTCTAGTTTCTAACATTTGATTGATTTTTCAGGATGAAAAGGTGCAATGTGTATGGAGAATGATCCAAGTCAATTCAATTGATGTTGTTTGATGTTTGTACACTAACATAACTTTGTTTTGTAGGTTGTGAAGTTTGGGCTTGAGCTCATAGCTTGCCTTTGTTGTGCATTAGTTTGTATAGTCTGACTGATTAATATTTGCTGTTTATTTTTGTCTGTCTGAGTACTAACTGTGTTTGACTGTTTCCAGGTACTTTTAGTTGCTCAGTTCCTTGTGAACTTTTGCTTTGCTTTGCTTAAGCAACTTGCATTGAGGTATAACTTCCTAACTTCATGTAGTCTGGAGACCCGGTCTGTTATTTGACCGGGCAAACTGTCTGAAGTCCTCCTTAAGAGGCAATGTTTGTGATTGTTTAATATTGTGCCTAAGCAGGTAAAGTCCTTAATCAAGGCAATTGGTGGAAGGTAGGGATATGCAATCTATCCCCCACTATTCAGTTGAGTCTTCTCCTTGCTCCCATTACATGGTTGTAGCATTGAGATCACAAGCCCAAGATCTTGTGCAGTGCACATTGTGTCAGAGTCTCTGAGTATAGAAGGGTTCCCCCATTCTGGACCCATGCTCATTTGTCAGAAGCTCTCCCTGGTCAGGGATAAGAGCTATGAGGTCTGGTCCTCACTTCACCTTTCATCTGCTTCACCTTAGCCTCGTAATGGCAAGGTTAAGAGCGAAACACAACCCGTACAGATGACTTGCTGAGGCAGTCAAACCTATTGTGTGAGCCCACTTGTTTGGTTATAGTGCGTGCTATGTGGATATCTGTTTGAGATGCTTGTTCTCATTTGATGTATGCTTGAATTATTTTGTATGCTTGTATGCTTGCTTCTTTCCTGGTTAGGATAGGCTTGCTTATGCAAGTAGGATAGAAAACTGAACTTAGGGTAACGATGCATGACAACACTAGGCTCGAGTCCAGCTCCCTGGTAGTGCGTCTTCCCCCGGTTTCTGGCTGAAATCTTTTTCCCTTTCAGGGAAACTACATCGCCCTGATCCTCGTTCCAGACGAGGTATGTAGGCAGGGGGTCGTGCGAGACCTCTCCGGGCAACCTTTTTCTTTTTGTTTGTGTTTGCTTGTTATCTGATTATGTTTTGGTTCGGATGCTGACGTAAGTCCAGTGATTGGCCGTCGGGCTCCATGTTTGCCCTTTTGAGTGCGTTTTGGTTCGGATGCTGACGTAATTCCATCAAGTGGTTGTCGGGCTCCGTGTTTGCCACCCTTGCTTGTTTGTATGTTTTGTGTTGTTTGGCGTGCGTAAGCCGAACTACAGTGGCTCTGATTCTTGTTCCAGACAAGATATGTAGGCATAAGGTGCGATACCTTATCGAGCCCTTTCTCTTAACCCCACCTGCGTTCCTTGCGTGTGTGTGTGATGTTTAGCAACCTATTCTTTATTTTAGAACGTGGATCCCGTCGAGTACGACGGACGTGAGGGGTGCTAATACCTTCCCCTTGCGTAACCGACTCCCTTACCCTTTCTCTTTGGTCGCAAGACCATTTCCTTTCCAGGTTTCTCTGAGCGTTTCCTTTCCCTATCTGGGGATAAATAACGCGCAGTGACGGCTCTGTGTTGTATTTTTATTTGAGCTTCGCCGGTTGTTTTTTCGCAGGATGCGACAGCTGGCGACTCCACTGGGGACCAACTGATGTAGACCTGTGCTGGTCCATCTTCCCTAAGCGAGTCCTTCCTAGCGTTCTAGGATAGTTTAGGTTGCTTGTGATGTTTGATTTATTGCATTTATTATTCTAACCACTGTATATATTTGCATTAAATATGTGCATGCATCATTCTATCATGTTGCCGTCCTCTGTGCAAGTGATTCCTCTGTTTGGGGTGGGTGTTCTGAGTGAGGCCCAATACCCAGGCCTGAGTACACACCTAGGATTAGCGTGGTCTCATGTCTCTTCACATGTTGTACGACATGATGCGGAGACATGTCACCACAGCCGGACGAGGTTCATTTGAGAGAGTCTTGCCGGGTGGAGTTATTCCGCTTAGGTTGGATTATCTCTTTTGGGCTATTGACTTCGGTGACCGATCATTTCCCGGATCTTTGGTTTAGAAGATCTCAGGAGAGCTACAATGGCACACCCGAAAGGGCAAACCCATTGAGTATCTCTGCCCGATTGTCGAGACTATTATCCGCCTTAGGATGACCTGTTTAGAATTTACCTGTGAGGGGAGGGTGATTCTTACAGATGCATGTTCAGATGGTAACTTTGATGGTGACTTTTTGTTATGTGGATCAGAGTCCTATTTAGAAGTCGGATTTATGGCCGTTTGTTGCCGAGACGCCGGAGTGTTGTCCGTTATTTATCAGTGGGGATCCGTTTATTTCAGGATTCCCCGGGCCGAGTTATTTATCAGTGGGGATCCGTTTATTTCAGGATTCCCCGGGCCGATTCAGATGATGATGGGTATCTGCTCAGAGATTGGTGATGATGATGATGATGTATCTGTCTTCCGTTTATTTCGGAACCCTTGAGTTGGATTTGTGGTTACATGTTCCCTCAGATGGTTGTGATCAGTCCAGAGATCCGGGCTGTAGTTCAGAGCAACAGATGTTCAGATGACTTGGAGGATGGCAACGCATTGCATTCATTCATCTGCATCATTCTCATTTTGCATTCATCTGCACCAAACTTACGTCTGGTCATATGGGGAGTATTATGGATTGAGAATCTGGTTGAGAGACATCTGGATGTCAAAATGTTATTGGTGAAATATTATCTGTCTCGATGAAACCAGAATCAAAGGACGGAATCTTCCTCATATGGATAGACGTTGCATTCATGCATATTAACCTGTTTGCTGTTTTGCAGGAATCATTGCTCGTGCTCGGAGAACTGTACCTTTGCACTCAACCCGTCCTCACAGATACTTCACCAGACGCAATACTCACAGGAATAATGAATCCGTCCAACGCCGACGTTCTCGAGCTGAAAGAGAAAATGGGAGAGCTGATTCATGTCATGCAAGAGTTCGCCTTGGGGCAGAAAGTAATTGCCGAAAAGGTGGGGAGAATTGAAAGCTGGCTGAAGATGGGGAACATGCAAGGTAACGCTTCATCATCTGAACCGAAGAAATCCTTTGGTAATGACCAGCACAAGGATGAGGGTGAATCGAGTGCTGTGTACGCCCAGAGAGGACACGGTAGGGGTCGTTACTACCAGCACACTGCTGCAGTAACCATCCCTGCTGGTAAACAGTCAGTCCGACAGCAACCTCAAACAACTCCACAGAAGATACAGGGAGCTGGGAGTCAAGTGAAAGGAAAGGGGGTTGATCGTCATTTTGACAAGCCACCCATGCCATATGCTGCTCTGTTTAAAAAGTTGATGGATCTCGGAATGGTACAATTGAGGACATTAGCTCCATTAGAACCTGATCAGAGGCCAACCAACTACGATGAGAATGCTAAGTGCGAATTCCATTCGGGGGCGTTTGGGCATAACATTGAGGGTTGTAGAGCTTTTAAGCATGCTGTCCAAGACCTGGTGGATTCCAAGGCCATTAATTTTGCACAATTTCCCAATGTTAATGCTAATCATATGCCCGCGCATGGTGAGGTGGAGATGAATGCAATTTCTGAGGATAGGAAGACGATTGGGTTGGTGAATGGGGATCGGTTAAAAATGCCGAGGCCTGTGGTCCCAAAACCTCAGAGGAAAGAGGGAACTTTCCCTAGTGTTGATACTTGTCGTATGGCCATCGCCACAGAGGGTGGTGTACCGATGGGGGATATGATCCAGAAGGTGAAGGAAATGGACGGTGGAAAATTTGAAACACCGAGTCTGGTAGCTGAAACCGTCAAGGTGGAAAATGACATGGGTGTTGGAAAAGAGAAAAAACCGTCTGTGTCTTCTTACAAGCAGGCATTGGAAGTGGTGAGAAATGGAGGGATCCCAGGCTGGGGACAGATCATAGGCATTGTGGTAAAGTCGGACATGTTTGGGATTGGTTATCAGCCAGATCAAGGGTCGTCTAGACCAAATAGAGGACGTCGTCCGTCGTTCACCTTTGTCGGTGCCGGAATGCTAGATTCAGATCACGCCTATACAGTGGGTAAAGAAACTGACAGTGACTGGGAGATTGATCAATGGATAAGATCGTGCGTACCGGGAAGATGGAAGGCCTAAAAAGATCGGCACTGTCACTCATCCCGAAGAGTAATGATTTTCTGTTTTCAGTTTTATCTGCATGAAAGTCATACGTGTTGCCCGACACGTAATGGTCCATTGTAAGGGCCACCTCATGTTTACATTTGCAACATTTCTGCATCATTAATAAATGGATGTTTTTCAGTCAAAAAGCGGTGTTCCCTGTTTTTCATTTATTTTTGCAGTTTAAAAACAAATAAAAATGGCAATGTTTATTTTCATTTTTCTCTTCTGTTGATTTGTCTCGTCCCAACTTCAAAAATAATTCTCCGGATCTCGTTGATAACAATTTGGTTACCCCTCATATGACTTCGACAAACCGATCTATCATGCCGAAGAAGAAGGCGAAGAAGATTGTGATCTGCTGGAATTAGCCAGGTTGTTGAAACAAGAGGAGGAGGTGATTCAGCCGCATGAAGAGCGGATTGAGATTGTTATTCCAAGCACCGCCGAGGTCAGGAAGGAAATGGAAATTAGGGCCGCTTTAGAGGCAAGTCGGGAGCGGAATGGTAGCACTGTTGAAAGAGCAGGCGGATACCTTCGCCTGGTCATGTCAGGATATGCCAGGGTCGGATACCGATGTCGTTGTGCACAAGCTGCCATGGAGAGAAGACTGTCCTCTAGAGAAGCGGAACGCCGGTGCTACTTATCAGAGAGCTATGGTGACTTTGTTTCATGATATGATTCGTCATGAAATCAAATGCTATGACATGATAGCAAAGTCCCAAACAGAAGAGGGGCATCTGGCAGACCGGGCAAGTCGTTTGACCAGTTAAGATAATTCAGACTGAGGTTGAATTCAAGTAAGTGCACTATCAGAGTGCGATCCGGTAAGATGCTGGGGTTCATTGTAAGAGAGGAATCGAGGTTGATCCTGCTTAAAAAAAAACAACAAAAAAGCAAACAGAAAAAAAAAACAACAAAATGCCTGAACCGAGAACGAAAGCAAAAGAGGTTCGTGGTTTCTTAGAAAGATTGAACTACCTATCATGGTTCACATCTCATCTAACAGCCATGGGTGAACCTATGCTCAAGTTGTTAAAAAAAAAAAGAGATCGAACGGTCAGGTGAAATAATGATTGCCAAGGGGCATTGAAAAGAAAGAAAGAATAAGTTGCAGGAACCTCTGATTCTGATACCTTCCGTGGAAGGAGCGACTGTTAATCTGTACTTAACGGCCTTCGAGGGGTCTACGAGGTGTATTGGGTCAGCATGACGAGTCTTGTCGAAAAGAGCATGCAATTTACCTAAGCAAAAAGTTTATCGACTGTGAAACAATACACTCACTGCTCGAGAAAACTTGATGTACTTTGGCATAGGCTGCTCGCCGACTGAGACAGTGTATGCAGGTTCATAACACTTTGTGGATTTCCGAGATGGATCCGATCAAGTATGGGTGTGAGAATCCAGCATCGACCAGATGGGTTGCGAAAGAGCAAAAGAATGTTGACTGATTTGTGACACTCTCAGAAAGCAATCAAAGGGTGTATTGTCTGATTACATTGCCCAACAACCCATTGAAGATTATCAACCAAGGAAGTTTGAGTTCCCTGATGAGGACATCTCGAGGTGCTCCAATCGAAAGATTGAGAGTGACCGATCCCGGAGGAGGGGCCTGACCCCAAATCCGAACGGATTTTGATGTTTGATGGGGAGGTTAAGGTGAATAAGCTTTTGTTGCCCGGATAACGTTTGAAGGCACCGACGGTGTGATTGAGTAGGAAACTGGTATCCTGGGTATCGAATCTCGGTGCGTACATCTACTGGGGCAACTCCTTTCTCATTGGTATATGGGATGGAGGCAGTATTACCTGTTGAAGTTCAGATTCCCTCTTTGAGAGTCCTGATGGACGTGAAGTTGCAAGAGGCTGAATGGGTAAGGACCCGGTATGAAGAGTTGAGCCTGATTGAGAAAAAGAGGCTAGCAGCCATCTGTCATGGGCAGTTATACCAGCAAAGGATGAAGCGTGCTTTTGACAGAAAGGTGCGACCTCGGGTATATCACGTAGGTGATATGGTGCTGAAAAGGATCCTTCCTCTTCAAAACGATCGAAGGGGCAAATGGACACCGAATTATGAAGGTCCATTCGTGGTCAAGAAGGTTTTCTCTGGCGGAGCCTTGTTGTTAACGACCATGGATGGCGAAGATTTTCCATCCCCTGTGAATGCGGACGCAGTTAAAAAATACTTCGTATAAATAGACCCGCTGGACGAAAAGAATAAAATAGTCCAGGCAAAAATGGGCATCCCGGCGAACCAAAAACAGAAAGAAAGGTTCGGGCAAAAATTAGGGATAAAATGAAAAAACTGTACACCCGGCAAGTCGAAAACCTGACAAGGGTGACTTGGGCAAAAAAGGGTATCCCGGTGGACTGAAAACCCGAAAGGGCGGTCCAGGCAAAAGAGGGATTGAAACGAACAACTGCGTCTAGCATGATCGTTTGCGCTTTGGTTGAAGCATCATGGATAATACCCTGTAGGGATCGATCAGAAACGTCTTGTTCAGAAGGCAGAAAGCAAGGAGAGTCTGAGGACATATGAGGTGTAACCGAGTTGGAACTCGATGAGATCACGGGTTTCACATTGCCATTAGGATAGATTTTTTCCTTTTGTGCGCAATTACCTCTTTTCAGGAATTGCTTCCTTTGTATTGTTCAATTTGAGCCACACTTTTTCAGTCAATAAATGCATGTTCAGTCGAATAATTTTGTTTTTGTTTTTCATTACCGCTTTGATTGCAAAAACATCCGATTATTTTGATAAAGAATTTTGCATTTTAAGACATACAGGTCCCTTCCAATGCATGTTTATAAGATTGAAAGCTTGAAATCTTATTTGGAAGGTTGAGTGACCTAAGTGTTGAAATCTTGACACGCCTGGGGCACGGTTTTATCTGACGGTCTGTTTTGCAGGTACTGTTAGATATTCTTCACTCACTTGCAGGTTGTGACGTGGAAGCTTTGTGACAGATCCCCAGAGAGTTCGCTCAGGGAACGAATGTATGAAGAAATGATGAAGACGTTGAGACGTACGACGATCCTTGATGATAATCAAGAAGACTCTTCGAAGTCGGAAGACTTGAAAGTGTGTAATTCCCCGCAGAGTCTGACCAGAGACGAATGAAGAACGGGGAGACGACGTCGAGACGTATGAAGACCTTTGGAATTAATCAAGAAGACTCTTCAAAGTCGGAAAATTGGAATTTCGGTATACATTCCAGGAGTACGTTTCTCGTCGAGCGCGGGGCGATTGGGAATACAAGATGATGGAGCAGAAAAAGTCCAGACGAGTCTGGGAGTTCTCAAAAGTGGAAAGCTGATACGAGATTGGGAGTTGGATACCATGGTTCGACGAGTCGACGGGTGTTTTGTACCAACTTTTCTCATTTCCCAGCTAGGTCCCCAAGTAGAGTCAGAGGACTAGCTCCCCAGCAGATCCAAGGTCTGTGGACTTCTCCAGCCGAGTCAGGATGGTTACCCGGCAGGTTTATAACGGTGTTTCCTCAGCAGCCAGGAGTTGAAGGTTGTTATTCCCCGAGTGGAGCGGGTTTCAATGAAATATATCTCCAGCAGTGTTCATCCTACCAGTGGATCGGATAATTTTCCATGACGGATTTTGCATCCCCGGCTAAGTGTGTCCTACGTGTGGATTGCATGGGTTGTTCCCAGCGGAGTAGCATTCGTTTCCCTAGCATGGTCCGGATGGTTATCCCCAGCAGGTGTCAGATCGATGCTTCCCCCGTTGCCAGACCTGAAGGTGGCTGTTTCCCAGCAGAGTATCTGTAAGCATTTTCCCCAGTAAAGTCGTCAGGTATCTGTGAGGGTTCTCAAAGCAGAGTCGGGATTGATATCCCCAGCAAGTCAAAAACTGTTGTATCCCCACAGAGTGTTGGTGGTTCCTATCCCCAGCAAATTCCCGAGCGGATTGGGTGCAAAGGAGGTTTTTCCCCAGCAAAGGGTTGCCTTTTCCCAGCAGCAGTGCTATTCCCCAGCAGGGTGGAATCGGAGTATCGACGAGTTCCTCAGCAGAGTGTCTCGTGCTCCTCAGAAGAGTCCCTTGAGGGGGATACTTTTTATGCATTCATCATGTAAAATAAAGCATAGCATATTGCATAGAAAAAATAATAATAAATCGCGTAGCATTTCCATAATTATGGAGCATTACGCAGAAAAATCAATCATTCATCATTGCAAGCATAAGCTAGTCTCAGACCGTGGTTATTGTTTGAGAGGTGGTTTGCCCAGAGGTGAAGATGTTACTCCGAAGAGTTTAGCCTCATGATTAGATCAGAGATGTACCCCAGTAGTGCGATACTGGAGGAAGCTTTTCCGTCGGGCCGAGATGGGAATGAAGATTGGAGAATGTTACGCGATCAACGCGATTCGAGCCGTGGTTACCGCTTGAGGATTGGTTTTGCCGGACAATGAAGACGATACTCCGAGGAGTTCAGCATTGTGAGTTTGGAACAACAGTATTTCCCAGTCATCAGTAAGTGTCTGGTCGAGCTTTCTTTGGTGTCAGTAAACATCATCATTCGATGTCCAGTAAACGTCGAGTTATTTCCCAGTCATTGTTTAATGTCTGGTCGATCATTGTTTGATGTCCTGTCAACGTCATTGTTTGATGTCCTGTCAACATCATTGTTCGATGTCCTGTCAACATCATTGTTCGATGTCCTGTAAACATCATTGTTCGATGTCCTGTCAACATCATCATTCGATGTCCAGTAAACGTCGAGTTATTTCCCAGTCATTGTTTAATGTCTGGTCGATCATTGTTTGATGTCCTGTCAACATCATTGTTTGATGTCCTGTCAACATCATTGTTCGATGTCCTGTCAACATCATTGTTCGATGTCCTGTCAACATCATTGTTCGATGTCCAGTAAACGTCGAGTTTTCTCCCAGTCATCAGTCAGTGTCTGGTTAAAAGTGTTACTCTGAGGAGTGTGGTACCATGACGTCAGATCAGCAATGTTCCCCAGTAGTGCGATATTGGAGGAAATGTTTCCGTCGGACAGAGAGGGAAATGATATCAGAAGACGTTACGCGATCAGCGCGATTCCGGGGTTCAAATGGAGAAAAGGAAATGTGGAGACATTTTCTGGAGATGGGGTTCAAATGGAGAAAAGGAAGTGCTGAGGCATTTTCTGGGGTTCAAATGGAGATTGGAGTTGAAGATTGTATCCGGGATGAGGTCCTTAGGATTATCTTCTGTTCATGTGTCACCTTAGACTTTGGCGGATGCCAGTGGAGGTCGTTACGGGTGTCTTCGGAAGAAGAGATGCACATGTTACCTTCCTTTTGTGAAGGTGTACCCTCTGATATGTCGCCCTCAGAGTGGTGTTTGGTGTTATTTCCGGCGTTGCCAGCGGAATTATCACGAGAGATTGGAGAACGGGGTTCAAATGGAGAAAAGGAAATGTGGAGACATTTTCTGGAGATGGGGTTCAAATGGAGAAAGGGAGATGTTGCGGCATTTTCTGGAGAACGGGGTTCATATTGGCGATCGCGGGTTATCGTCAGGCGACTGGGGTCCAAATCGGAGAATGGGGTCCATTTATTTTGGCAAACAGGAGAATGGGGTTCAAATGCAGAGATCCGAGGGTCGTTTGCGCAGAGAAAATTTCGGGGTTCAAGAAAATGAAAAAAAAGAGCAGAGAAAAATTTCGGGGTTCAAGAAAATGAAAAAAGAAGAGAAAATTTCGGGGTCCAAACAAATGAAAAAGGAAAGAGAATAATAATCCCGAGCGGATGGGGTGTTCAGACCATGGGTTATCCCTGTGTTACCATTTATTTTGGTATCCAGGTCGACAGTGTTGTTTCGGTATTCAGGTTGGTTTCTCCGTACCAGACGGATATTTGCTTCAAGATTGTTTCTTCGCCGATTCTGACAGGCGTTGTTAATTATTATCCCATCAGAGTGCAAATTGTTCGTCTGTTCTTGGTATTCAATCACTCTTCATCCTGATCATCTGAAAGTCGAGGCTATTCATATCGACAGGTTCACAGTGGATTGAATAGGGGCAGCTGTAACACCTCAAAATTTGCCCTCCTCTCTTGGGACTAGCATTAACATATTACATACATTTTTAGGTCATTAGGCATTGCATATTGCATATCATGTGGATACATTGTGCAAGTCATCCTCACAAGTCTTGTTCAGGAGATGAGGAAGTTAAAATGCAAGCTAGGGTTTTATTGATTGATCATTGGCCATCTGAGGGTGTGCAAGTTCAAATTAGGGTTTCATGGTTCTCAAAGGATTTGGTCTTCATCTTGTTTGAAGTGATTCATCATCATCATCATGGTTGGGTATCATCAGGAGATTGAAGCTCATTCCTTGAGATTAGGGTTTTGACCACTGGTCAACCCTAATCAGTTGCATTGGGCCAATCAGGGCATGATCAGGAGATGGGGTCTATGATGGATATGGGGATCATTTTATGGTTGTATGGAGATTATTGAAGCTAGGGTTTCACCCTTGGGCCATTTCAGTTGAAGATTGGAGCTCAGTTTGATCTATGCATGGCCAAATTCATCTATTAGTTAAAAAGTCAACTGTGGTCAACTGTACATGATCTGATGGATTTGGAGGTGAAAATGAGTTGGATACACTTCATTCATGTTGGAACAAGTGTTATTTGACATCTCAAAGCTTAAAAATGAAGAAAATCAAGTCAGGACAAAAACTGCCAGAAATAGAAAGTGACTTGTAATGGAAGTTTCCAAAAATGGAAAGTTTTTGATCTCAAAGCCACGTGTCCAAGGAAGCTTCAAATGAAAATTTGTTCAACATGAAAGTTGTAGATCTTGTTCTCACCTTTCCAAAAAGTCCAAGAACTTGAAAATCCCATGTATGGTTGGCAAATTATGGCTCAGTGAATTTCAGAAATGACCCATAATCAGGAGGCCATAACTTCCACATGGATTGTCCAAATTGGAAGTTCTTTATATGCACAAACTCCATTTGACATGTACTTTCATGGTGCATAATTGGATTTTCTCAAAAATGGTCAATGCAAAAAGTCAAATTTCAACTGGACAGTTAAAATGGACCAGGGGCAAAATTGTCCAACTTGTGAAATAATTGGAATTTTTGAGTGGGGATTTTTGCAACACTTCACAAATGGTATTTGAAAGTTGTTGGAATCATCATAACATGTTAAAGCTTCATGGTTTGGAAAATAGCTTTTGGAATGAACTTGAACAATTAAATACATAGCCATTCACATGTGAATTTCCAAAATACACATCCAATGAGCATAAGCCAAGTTGCAACAGCTCACACATGTCATTTTGAGAGTGTGTGAGCTGTCCATGAGGTGGCAATGAGCTGGCATGGGAAGTTCCAATTTTGCCCTTGCTTGAAATTAACACATTTGCACTAATCATTCCATTTGATTAATTAGCATGGTTAAGTGGTGATTAAGCAATCATATATATATTCCTAATCACAATCTAATCATAACAGAATCATCATTCATCAAAAATCAGATCTCAAACTCATCCAATTCTCTCAAATTCCTCAAGAACACCAAAACCAAAATTGACAAGAACTCTCTCATTTCTTGATCAATCTTCGAGTTTCTTGTTGCTGCAAATTCCTTTCATCATCATCATCAACTGTTTGTGGAAGTTGGAGTGAGAAGAGTTGCAAATCGCGAATGTCCAAGATTGCATCATTCATGGCAAATCGAGTTTTCATGCGCTAGGAGTGAAATCAATTGAAGCTAAGCTTTGCATCTCACTTCCACAAGCTCATACTACATCTGTTTGAGGAGAAAGCACGCAAAGCTCATCAAGAACAGCACTGCCATATCAGGTACTTCAAAATTCGACCGTCACGATTCTATGAATTGGTATATGCGTTCTATAGTTTGTTTCATGTAGATCATGGTGATGTTTGTAGTTTTGCGAATGGTGAACTGTAGCTCATGCGATCTTGATTTTAAGTTTCGAACCAAAACCCTAACTCGATCGATTCAGAAGATTTAGGAATAGTTAGGTTAAATTAGGTTCATATTTGAGATCCTCATGCTAAGACGGTTCCAACGGATATTCGTTTGCTCATTTTGGTGTTGGTTTGATGATCACGTGTTCTTGAGTGGCTGGATGAAGAAGGCGATGATTTCTGGGAATTTCATGTGTTTGATCTGAAATTTGGTTTGAAAATTCAAATAAGGTGTTTACCGCCCCCGCGCTCCACTATTTACAATACTGCCATTGTTAATTCAATTTAATTATATTAATTCATAAAAAATTCTTAAAAATCATTAACACTTTAGAAAATTCACCAAAAATTCATAAAAAATCAGAAAAACATAGGGATTTTTGTGTTGACTTTCTTGTTGACTGTAGAATTTATTTGACCTATTGATTGAAGTTGTGCATGGTGGAAATTGTGTTTGACCTAGGGATGTTTCACATGTATGTAAATTTGATACATTCTGCCATATCCATTGTGAAATTCTCATGGTTACAAAGAAATGCTTGAAATTTTTTGTGGTAATTGTAGACTGGCTGATGTTTATTTACATGTAAATTTCATGAATTTTGGATTCCTGGTGTTTGAGTTATGAATTTTGGAACCTAGGTGTGACAATTTGTGTCACACCTCATTATGTCAACTTGCTGGATTTATTTTCATGACCTAGACTTGTTAGAATGATGTGAAATTTTGCATGGATGTTCATTAACATGTTAAGATGCTATGTGTATTTTTTTGGATTTTTCCACTTCATTTTCAATTTGATTGCTATTTTTCATCTCTGGTGGTTGATTATGCAAGTCCATGTGGTACATGTTTGTAATTTAGATGTGAAATGCTCATATGGTATTGAATGAACATGAAATTTGGCTTGCTGGTTATAGACACATGATAGAACATGATGCTTTTGGTCCCAGTCATTTCTTTATTGTTTTCATTGAATTATGAATTTTTGAAGTGAATGCATGTGTTGAAGTTAGTTGTGATTTGGCTCATATAATTGTGTCTGTTTTTGTTGATTTTCATTGACATGGTTTCCTTTGTCCAATTAAGCTAAAATTTGACATGCTAGACCTTGATTATGTCCTGTTTAGGTGTAAATTATTTGAGGATTTTTGGAATTGTTTTGATATGGAATTTAATGCAATAGTTCTGTTTGGATGTTTGGTGTTCCATTTGAACTAGTTTGAATTGTTTGGTGCATGAAATGAATATAATGAATGGTATGAGCATGGGACTAATTGTGTTGGCTTTTGTTTGACATTAATTTGACTTTGGTTGGATATCCCTTGCTGTTTAGGAATTTTTCTTGCCTTTGGACCCTAGGCTTGGCCTAGTGGTCTAGTTTCTAACATTTGATTGATTTTTCAGGATGAAAAGGTGCAATGTGTATGGAGAATGATCCAAGTCAATTCAATTGATGTTGTTTGATGTTTGTACACTAACATAACTTTGTTTTGTAGGTTGTGAAGTTTGGGCTTGAGCTCATAGCTTGCCTTTGTTGTGCATTAGTTTGTATAGTCTGACTGATTAATATTTGCTGTTTATTTTTGTCTGTCTGAGTACTAACTGTGTTTGACTGTTTCCAGGTACTTTTAGTTGCTCAGTTCCTTGTGAACTTTTGCTTTGCTTTGCTTAAGCAACTTGCATTGAGGTATAACTTCCTAACTTCATGTAGTCTGGAGACTCGGTCTGTTATTTGACCGGGCAAACTGTCTGAAGTCCTCCTTAAGAGGCAATGTTTGTGATTGTTTAATATTGTGCCTAAGCAGGTAAAGTCCTTAATCAAGGCAATTGGTGGAAGGTAGGGATATGCAATCTATCCCCCACTATTCAGTTGAGTCTTCTCCTTGCTCCCATTACATGGTTGTAGCATTGAGATCACAAGCCCAAGATCTTGTGCAGTGCACATTGTGTCAGAGTCTCTGAGTATAGAAGGGTTCCCCCATTCTGGACCCATGCTCATTTGTCAGAAGCTCTCCCTGGTCAGGGATAAGAGCTATGAGGTCTGGTCCTCACTTCACCTTTCATCTGCTTCACCTTAGCCTCGTAATGGCAAGGTTAAGAGCGAAACACAGCCCGTACAGATGACTTGCTGAGGCAGTCAAACCTATTGTGTGAGCCCACTTGTTTGGTTATAGTGCGTGCTATGTGGATATCTGTTTGAGATGCTTGTTCTCATTTGATGTATGCTTGAATTATTTTGTATGCTTGTATGCTTGCTTCTTTCCTGGTTAGGATAGGCTTGCTTATGCAAGTAGGATAGAAAACTGAACTTAGGGTAACGATGCATGACAACACTAGGCTCGAGTCCAGCTCCCTGGTAGTGCGTCTTCCCCCGGTTTCTGGCTGAAATCTTTTTCCCTTTCAGGGAAACTACATCGCCCTGATCCTCGTTCCAGACGAGGTATGTAGGCAGGGGGTCGTGCGAGACCTCTCCGGGCAACCTTTTTCTTTTGTTTGTGTTTGCTTGTTATCTGATTATGTTTTGGTTCGGATGCTGACGTAAGTCCAGTGATTGGCCGTCGGGCTCCATGTTTGCCCTTTTGAGTGCGTTTGGGTTCGGATGCTGACGTAATTCCATCAAGTGGTTGTCGGGCTCCGTGTTTGCCACCCTTGCTTGTTTGTATGTTTTGTGTTGTTTGGCGTGCGTAAGCCGAACTACAGTGGCTCTGATTCTTGTTCCAGACAAGATATGTAGGCATAAGGTGCGATACCTTATCGAGCCCTTTCTCTTAACCCCACCTGCGTTCCTTGCGTGTGTGTGTGATGTTTAGCAACCTATTCTTTATTTTAGAACGTGGATCCCGTCGAGTACGACGGACGTGAGGGGTGCTAATACCTTCCCCTTGCGTAACCGACTCCCTTACCCTTTCTCTTTGGTCGTAAGACCATTTCCTTTCCAGGTTTCTCTGAGCGTTTCCTTTCCCTATCTGGGGATAAATAACGCGCAGTGGCGGCTCTGTGTTGTATTTTTATTTGAGCTTCGCCGGTTGTTTTTTCGCAGGATGCGACAATACCATCCCTTAATCACTTCTAAATCACCAATTAGCAAAAATGCATTTGATTAGCATAATGTCATTTTCTCAATGCCAGGGCAAAAATGACTTTTCACATTAGGCCTCATGACAGCAATGTGACAGCTCAGACACCTTCTAAATGCCATTTGGAGTGTGTTGGCTTTTGTCTCATGTTAATTGGCCTTGTATTTCTCATTTTCATTATGTCATGCCAAAAATTGTATCTTAAGTGCAAGTTCAAAAAGAGCCTAGCCAAATATTGCATCTTGAAAACTCATGACAGTCCAAACCACTTCTATTTGGCATTTGTGATGTGTTGCAAAAACTCCCATTCCAAAATTCCAAGTATTTCTCAAGTTGGACCATTTTGCCCTTGGATTTTAATAGTGCACTTGAAAATTGACCTTTTGCATTGACCATTTTTGATGAATTTTGATTATGCACCATGAAAGTACATGTCAAATGGAGTTTGCTCATAAAAAGATCAACCATTTTGGACACTCCATGTGAAAGTTATGCCACTTTGATTATATGCCTTTTTGGAAAATGAATGGACCATAACTTGCCAACCATACATGGGAATTTCAAGTTCTTGGACTTTTTGGAAAGGTGAGACCAAGATATACAACTTTCATGTTGAACAAATTTTCATTTGGAGCTTTTTTGGACATGTAATTTTGTGGTGAAAAACTTTCCATTTTTGGAAACTTCCATTACAAGTCACTTTCTATTTTTGGCAATTTTTGTCCTGACTTTATTTTCTTCATTCTTGAGCTTTGACATGTCAAATGAAACTTGTTCCAACATGAATGAAGTGTATCCAACTCTCTCCTACCTCCAAATCCATAAAATCAAGCACAGTTGACCACAGTTGACTTTTTCAACTGATAGATGAATTTGGCAATGCACTGATCAATTTGAGCCCCAATCTTCTGATGAAATGGCTCAAGGATGAAACCCTAGCCTCCACAAGCTCAATACAATCATGGAATGATCCTCATATCCATCATAGACCCCATCTCCTTGCTATGCCCTGATTGGCCCAATGCAACTGATTAGGGTTGACCAGTGGTCAAAACCCTAATCTCCAGGAATATGCTCCAACACTTGATGATGACAAACCATGATGATGATGATGAATCATTTCAATCAAGATGAAGACCAATCTCCTTGAGAATCACAAAACCCTAACTTGGACCTCCACATCCTCAGATGATTAATGACCAGTCCAATGAAACCCTAGCTTGCACATAACCTCTCCATCTTCTGATCAAGACTTAGGAGGATGACTTGCACAATGTGACCACATGATATGCAATATGCAATGCCTAATGACCTAAAAATGCAATGCAATATGTTATGCTAGTCCCAAGAGAGGAGGGCAAATTTTGAGGTGTTACAGCTGCCCCTATTCAATCCACTGTGAACCTGTCGATATGAATAGCCTCGACTTTCAGATGATCAGGATGAAGAGTGATTGAATACCAAGAACAGACGAACAATTTGCACTCTGATGGGAAAATAATTAACAACGCCTGTCAGAATTGGCGAAGAAACAATCTTGGAAGAAAAATCCGTCTGGTACGAAGAAAGTCGGCCTGATCACCGAAACAGCAACGTCGACCTGGATACCAAAATAAATGGTAACGCAGGGATAACCATGGCCTTGAACATCACATCCGCTGGGGATTATTATTCCTTTCTTTTTATGCTTTTCTTGAACCCCGAAATTTCTTCTACGCAAATGATCCCCGATCATTGCATTTGAACCCCGTTCTCCTGTTTGCCAAAATAATGAACCCCATTCTCCAGTTTGAACCCCAGTCGCCTGACGATAACTCGCGATCGCCAATGTGAACCCCATCTCCAGAAAACACCTCGTGTCTCCTTTTCTCCATTTGAACCCCGCTCTCCAGAAAATGCCGCAACATTTCCCTTTCTCCATTTGAACCCCGATCTCCAGAAAATGCCTCACCATTTCCCTTTCTCCATTTGAACCCCGATCTCCAGAAAATGCCTCAACATTTCCCTTTCTCCAGTTGAACCCCGTTCTCCCACTTCTCGTGATAATTCCGCTGGCAACATCGGAAATAACACCAAACCACTCTGAGGGCGACATATCAGAGGGTACACCTTCACAAAGGAAGGTAACATGTGCATCTCTTCATCCGAAGACACCTATAACGACCTCCATTGGACTCCGCCAAAGTCTAAGGTGACACATGAACAGAAGACAATCCTGAGGACCTCATCCCGGATGTAATCTTCAACTCCAATCTCCATTTGAACCCCGCTCTCCAGAAAATGTCTCCACATTTCCTTTTCTCTGGTTGAACCCCGAAATTTCGCGCTGATCGCGTAACATCCTTCGATTTCACTTCCATCTCTGTCCGACGGAAAAACTTCATCCAGTATCGCGCTACCGGAGAACATTGCTGATCTGACATCATGATGCTAAACTCCTTAGAGCAACACCTTCAACCAGACACTGACTGATGACTGGGAAAAAACTCGACGTTTACTGGACATCGAACAATGATGTTTACCTGACACCAAAGAAAGCTCGACCAGACACTTACTGATGACTGGGAGAAAACTCGACGTTTATTGGACATCAAACGATGATGTTGACAGGACATCAAACAATGATGTTGACAGGACATCAAACAAGGATGTTGACAGGACATCAAACAAGGATGTTGACAGGACATCAAACAAGGATGTTGACAGACATCGAATCAATGATGTTGACAGGACATCAAACAAGGATGTTGACAGGACATCGAACAATGATGTTGACAGGACATCAAACAATGATGTTGACAGGACATCACACAATGATGTTGACAGGACATCAAACAAGGATGTTGACAGGACACCAAAGAAAACTCAACCAGACACTTACTGATGACTGGGCAATAACGCGACGTTTACTAGACATCGAATGATGATGTTTACTGACACCAAACAAAACTCGACCAGACACTTACTGATGACTGGGAAATAACGCGACGTTTACTAGACATCGAATGATGATGTTTACTGACACCAAAGAAAACTCAACCAGACACTTACTGATGACCGGGAAAAACTCGACGTTTACTGAACATCGAATCAATGATGTTGACTGACACCAAAGAAAACTCGACCAGACAGGGATCTACACGACACTTACTGGTATCGTAAGGACGACATCCACATACGTCAAAACCAGGCAGACGCTTGCTGGGGAATAACTGAGAAATACTGGTGCTCCAAAATCCCGATGCTGAACTCCTCAGAGTAACATCTTCCAACTTCTGTCGAAACCAAATCTCAAACGATAACCACGGCTTGAGTCGCGCTGATCGCGTAACATTTCCATCTCTGTCCGACGGAAAAATTTCCTCCAGTATCGCACTACTGGGGAACATCTCTGATTCAATCATGAGGCTAAACTCTTCGGAGTAACATCTTCACCTCTGGGCAAAACCACCTCTCAAACAATAACCACGGTCTGAGACTAGCTTATGATGATGCATGATCTTTTTTTTCTGCGTAATGCTCCATAATCATGGAAATGCTACGCGATTTATTTTTTCTATGCAATATGCTATGCTTATACTACATGATGAATGCATAAAAAGCGTATCCCCCTCAAGGGATTCTTCTGAGGAGCTCGAGGCACTCTGCTGAGGAACTCGACGACACTCCCACTCCACCCCGCTGGGGAATAACACGGCTGCTGGGAAAAAGATAACCCTTGCTGGGGAAGAACCTCCTTTGCACCCAATCCTCTCGGGAAACCGCTGGGGATAAGAATCACCAACACTCTGTGGGGATACAACAGTTTTCTGACTTGCTGGGGAAACAGCCACCTCCAGGCCTGGCGACTGGGGAAACATCGATTCGACACCTGCTGGGGATAACCATCCTGACCCTGCTAGGGAAGACGAATGCCACTCCACTGGGGACGACCCATCCAATCCATACGTAGAATCAACTCAGCTGGGGATGCACACTGTTGGAGATATATTTCATTGAAACCCGCTCCACTCGGGGATAGCAACCTTCGGGCCTGGCTGCTGAGGAAACACCATTTTAAACCTGCCGGGGATAACCACCTCGACTCGGCTAAGGGATCCATAGACCTTGGATCTGCTGGGGATTTAGTCCTCACAACTCTGCTTAGGGACTTAGCTGGGGCAATGAGAGAAGTTGGTACAGAACACCCATCGACTCGTCGAACCACGGTATCCGCCTCCCAATCTCGTATCAGCTTTCCACTTTTGAGAACTCCCAGACCCGTCTGGACCTTTTCTGCTCCATCATCTTGTATTCCTAATCGCTCCGCGCTCGACGAAGAGCGAACTCCTGGGGACTATACAGACTTTTCAATCTTCTGACTTTGAAGAGTCTTCTTGATTAATTCCAAAGGTCGTCGGACGTCTCTCGTCGTTTCTCTACCCATTCATTCGTCCCTGATTGGACCCTGCGGGGAATTTCTACAGACTTTCCAATCTTCCGATTTTGAAGAGTCTTCTTGATTATCATTCAAGGATCGTCGTACGTCTCAACGTCTCTTCGTCATCCCTTCATATTCATTCGTCCTTGACTGGACTCCATGGGGATTTGTTTCTGTCAAAAGCTTCCACATCACAACCTGCAAGTGAGTGAAAATACCTAACAGTTCCTGCAAAACAGACCGTTAGATAAAACCGTGCCCCAGGCGTGTCAAGATTTCAACACTTGGGTCACTCAACCTTCCGAATAAGATTTCAAGCTTCAATCTTATAAACATGCATTGGAAGGGACCTGTTTGTCTTAAAATGCAAGATTCTTTATCAAAGATAATCGGATGTTTTTGCAATCAAAGCGGTAATGAAAAACAAAAACAAAATTATTTGACTGAATATGCATTTTATTGACTGAAAAGTGTGTGGCTCAAATTGAGCAATACAAAGGAAGCAATTCCTGAAAAGAGGTAATCGCACAAAAGGAAAAATCTATCCTAATGGCAATGTGAAACCCGTGATCTCATCGAGTTCCAACTCGGTTACACCCCATATGTCCTCAGACTCTCCATGCTTTCTGCCTTCTAAACAAGACGATTCCAACTGATCCCTACCGGGAATTATCCATGATGCTTTAACCAAAGCGCAAACGATCATGCTAGACGCAGTTGTTCGTTTCAATCCCTCTTTTGCCTGGACCGCCCTTTCGGGTTTTCAGTCCACCGGGATACCCTTTTTTGCCCAAGTCGCCTTTTCAGGTTTTCGACTTGCCGAGTGTACAGTTTTTCCTTTTATCCCTAATTTTTGCCCGAACCTTTCTTTTTTTTTTTTTTTTGGTTCGCCGGGATGCCCATTTTTGCCTGGACTGTTTTATTCTTTTCGTCCAGCGGGTCCCTTATACGAAGTATTTTTTAACTGCGTCCGCATTCACAGGGGATGGAAAATCCTCGCCATCCATGGTCGTTAACAACAAGGCTCCACCAGAGAAAACCTTCTTGACCACGAATGGACCTTCATAATTCGGTGTCCATTTGCCTCTTCGATCGTTTTGAGGAGGAAGAATCCTTTTCAGCACCATATCACCCACGTGATACACCCGAGGTCGTACCTTCTTGTCAAAAGCACGCTTCATCCTTTGCTGGTACAACTGCCCATGACAGATGGCTGCCAGCCTCTTCTCTTCAATCAGGCTCAACTCCTCGTACCGGGTCCTTACCCATTCCGCCTCTTGCAATTTCACGTCCATCAGGACTCTCAAAGAGGAAATTTGAACCTCAACCGATAGCACCGCTTCCATTCCATATACCAACGAGAAAGGCGTTGCCCCAGTAGATGTGCGCACTGGAGATCGATACCCAGTATACCAGCTTCTTATTCAGCCACCCTTGCTGGTGCATTCAAATGTTATCCGGGCAACAAAAGGAATGTGGGATCCTTTCAGTGTAACCAAAGCAGTACTAACTCCTTCACATTAGCCCCATCAGACATCAGAATCCGTTCGGATTTAGGGTCAGGCCCCTCCTCCGGGATCGGTTACTCTCAATCTTTCGATTTGAGCACCTCGAGATGTCCTCATCAGGGAACTCAAACCTCACCGGTTGATAATCCTCTACGGGTTATGGGGCGATGTACTCAGACAATACACCCCTTTATTGCTTTCTGAGAGGTATACTGAATATCGTATTCAATCAAAATCCTTGGCCCTTTCGCAACCCGCCCGGTCATTGCTGGCTCTTTCAGAAATCTACCTGATCAGATCCATCTCGAAATCCACAAAGTGGTATGAACCAGCATATACTGTCTCAGTCGGCGAGCAGCCTATGCCAAAGTACAACAAGTTCTCTCGAGCAGTGAATGTACTGTTTCACAGTCGATGAACTTTTTGCTAAGGTAAATTGCATGCTCTTTTCGACAAGACTCGTCATGCTGACCCAATACACCTCGTAGACCCCTCGAAGATCATCAAATACAGAATTGATGGTCTCTTTCCATATGGAGGCAACAGAATCGGAAGCTCCTGCAACTTATTCTTTTACTTTTCAATGCCCCTTGGCAATCATTATTTCACCTGACCGTTTGATCTCTTTTTTTTTCAACAGCTTGAGTATAGGTTTACACGTGACTGTTAGATGAGATGTGAACCATGACAGGTAGTTCAATCTACCCAGGAGACCACGAACCTCTCTTTATTCTCGGTTCAGGCATTTTTTTTTTTTAAGCAGGATCAACCTTGATTCCTCTTTTACAATGAACCCCAGCATCCAACCGGACCGCACTCTGATAGTGCACTGATTTGAATTCAACCTCAGTTTGAATTGTCTCAACCGGTCTACATCTTGGCCCGGTCTGCCAGATGCCCCTCTTCTGTTCTGGGACTTTGCCATCATGTCATCAACATAGCATTGGATCTCACGATGAATCATATCATAAAACAAAGTCACTCTGATACGTGACATCGGCATTCTGCTTCTCTAGAGGACAGTCTTCTCTCCATGGTAGCTTTGTACCGCGACATCGGTATCTGACCCTGGCATATCCTGACCCGACCAGGTGAAGGTATCCACATGCTCTTTCAACAAGGCTACCATTATGCTTTCGACTCGCCTCTGAAGCGGCCCCAATTTTTATTTCCTTTATGACCTCGGCGGTGCTTGGAATAACAATCTTGTACCGCTCATCATGCGGCTGAATCACCTTCTCCTCTTGTTTCAACAACCTGGCTAATTTCCAGCAGATCACAATCTTCTTCGCCTTCTTCTTCGGCATGATAGATCGAATTGTCGAAGTCATATGAGGTGTAATCAAATTGTTATCAATGAGATCCGGAGAATTATTTTTCGAAGCCGGAACGAGACAAAACTCAAGGAAAGAATAATGAAAACAAACATTGCCATTTTTATTTGTTTTTAAACTGCAAAAATAAATGAAAAACAGGGAACACCGCTTTTGACTGAAAAACATCCATTTATTAATGATGCAGAAATGTTTGCAAAATGAAACATGAGATGACCCTTACAATGAACCATTACGTGTCGGGTAACACGTATGGCTTTCATGCAGATAAAACTGCAAAATAAGAAACATTACTCTTCCAGATGAGTGTCAGTGCTGATCCCTTTTTAAGCCTTCCAGCTTCCTAGTACGCACGGCTTTATCCATCCATCAGACTCGCAGTCACTGTTGATCTCTTCACCTACTGTACAGGCGTGACCTGAATCTAGCATTCCAGCACTAACAAAGGTGAACGACGGACGACGTCCTCTGTTCTGCTCAGACGAGTCTTGACCTAGATGATAACCAATCCCAAACATTTCCAATCTCTCGGCCATGGCTTCCTGCCCCAAGGCAAGCCCTTGCACAACACTGAACAAATCCCTCACCATCTCTTTCAGTTCGAGGATGTCGGCGTTGGGAGAATCCATCAGTCTGGGTTTGTGGCCCCTAGCAAGATACCTGAGCAAACGAGCTATGCGTACCGGTTGACACCTACAAAACAGCAAATGGGTTAATATGCATGAATGCAACGTTTATCCATACGAGGAGGCTTCTGTCTTTTGATTCTGGTTTCATCAAGACAGATAATATTTTGACATCCACATTCTGAAATTCAAGATGTCTCTCAACCAGATTCTCAATCAATAATTCTCCCCATATGGCTAGACGTAGGTTCGATGCAGATGAATGCAAAACGGGAATGATGCAAATGTATGAATGCAATGCATTGCCATCCTCCAAGTCCTCTGATCATCTGTTGCTCTGAGTCACAGCTCGGATCTCTGAACTAATCACAACCATCTGAGGGAAACATGTAACCACAAATCCAACTCAAGGTTCCGAAATAAACGGAAGACAGATACATCATCATCATCATCAGTCTCTGAGCAGATAACCACAACCTCTGAATCGGCCCGGGGAATCCTGAAATAAACGGATCCCCACTGATAAATACCACGGACAGCACTCCGGCGTCTCGGCAATAAATGACCATAAATCCGACTGATAAATATGACTCCGATCCACTGAACCATTAGTCACCATCAAAGTCACCATCAGAACATGCATCTGTAAGAATCACCCTCCCCTCACAGGTAAATTCTAATCAGGTCATCCTAAGGCGGATAATAGTCTCGACAATCGGGCAAAGATACTCAATGGGTTTGCCCTTTCGGGTGTGCCATTGTAGCTCTCCTGAGATCGTCTAAACCAAAGATCCGGGAAATGATCGGTCACCAGAGTCAACAGCTCAAATGAAGTAACTCAACCAAAGTGGAATATTCCACAAAGGAAAGCACTATCAGATGAACCTCGTCCGGCTTGTGGCATGTCACGTTGCAACAATATGCTGATTTAGCAAATGAGGAACGTGAGACCACACTAATCCTAGGTGTATACTCGGGCCTGGGTTTTAGCCCCACTCAGAACACCCACCCCAAACAGAGGAACCACCTGCACAGAGGACGGCAACATGATAGTATGATGCATGCAAGTATTTATGCAAATATATACACTGTTAGAATAATAAATGCAATAAATAACACAAAACAAGCAACCTAAACCAATCTAGAACGCTAGGAGAGACTCGCTTAGGGAATATGGACCAGCACAGGTCAACATCTTGGCTGTCCCCAGCAGAGTCGCCAGCTGTCGCATCCGCGAAAAAACAACCGGCGGGCTAAAACAAAAACACAAACAGAGCCGCCACTGCGCGTTATTTATCCCAAAATAGGGAAAGGAAACGCTCAGAGAAACCTGGGAAAAGCATGGTCTCGCGACCAAAGAGAAAGGGTAAGGGAGTCGGTTACGCAAGGGGAAGGTATTAGCACCCCTCACGTCCGTCGTACTCGACGGGATCCATGTTCTAAAAGAAAGAAAAGGTTGCTAAAACATCACACACACACACACCGAAGACAACACAGGTGGGGTTAAGAGGAAGAGAGCTCGATAGGACATCGCATCCTATGCCTACATATCTCGTCTAGAACGAGAATCAGAGCTACTGTAGTTCGGCTCACGCACGCCAAACCAGACACACACAAACTCAGGCAAACATGGAACCCGAATGCCACTCGATGGGCTTACATCGGCTTCCGAACCAAACAAACACAATCAGGATACGGACAGCCAATCGCTGGTCTTACATCCATATCCTGACACACAAAAGGGTAACAAACAGACAACAAGCTACTAAGGAGTCGGGAACTCGAGCCTAGCAACTGTCAAACAAACACACACAAAAAGAAAAAAAGTGCCCTGAGAGACCTCGCACGGTCTCCTGCCTACGTACCTCATCTGGTATGAGGATCAGGGCGACGTAGTTCCCCCCAACGGGGGAAGAAACACACAAACTAATAGGGAGTCGGGAACTCGGACCTAAAAGTCATCAAGCAAGCAAGAAGAGACGCTGAGACGTCAGAAGAAACTGAACACACAGACTAACAGGGAGTCGGGAACTCGAGCCTGATAGCTGGCAAACAAAACACACGCAAAAAAAGAAAAGGGTGCCCGGAGAGACCTCGCACGGTCTCCTGCCTACGTACCTCATCTGGCATGAGGATCAGGGCGACGTAGTTCCCCCCAACGGGGGAAGAAACACACAAACTAATAGGGAGTCGGGAACTCGGACCTAAAAGTCATCAAGCAAGCAAGAAGAGACGCTGAGACGTCAGAAGAAACTGAACACACAGACTAACAGGGAGTCGGGAACTCGAGCCTGATAGCTGGCAAACAAAACACACGCAAAAAAAGAAAAGGGTGCCCGGAGAGACCTCGCACGGTCTCCTGCCTACGTACCTCATCTGGCATGAGGATCAGGGCGACGTAGTTCCCCCCAACGGGGGAAGAAACACACAAACTAATAGGGAGTCGTACTCGAGCCTAGTGTTATCATGCATCATTGCCCTATGTTCAGGTTTCTATCCTAACTTGCACCAGCTGCAAGCTAATCCTATCCAGGAAGAAAGCAAGCATACAAGCATACAAGCAAACAGAGCAGACAAATATTCACAAAGCACACACTATATCCAGTCAGAAGAGGGCTCAAACAAAGGGTTTGACTGCCGAAGTAAGTCATCTGTACAAGGTAGTGTTAGCTCTTAACCTTGCCATTGAGGGGCTAAGGTGAAGCCAGATGAAAGGTGAGTGAAGATTAGACTTCACAGCTCCTATCCCTGTCCAGGGAGAGCTTCAGACAAAGGAGTGTGGGTTCAGAAAGATGGAACCCTTCTACACTCAAAGACTCTGACACAACTGTACAAAGTACAAGATCTTGGGTTAGTGTCCCAATGCATCAACACAGTGGTGTGAGCAGAGGGACGACTCAACAGAATAGTGGGAGATAGATTGCATATCTCTATGATCCACCAATTGCCTTAATCAAGGTCTTTACCTGCTTGGCACAAAAAGTAAACAAGCACAAACATCGCCTCTTAAGGAGGACTTCAGACAGTTGCCTGGCCAAGTAACAGGCCAGGTCTTCCAGACTACATGGAGAATAGAAGTCCTACCTCAATTGGTTTAAAAACCAAGCAACAGCAAGCAAGTTCTCAAGGAACTGTAAGCAACTAAATGTACCTGAAATCAATCAAGTATCATCAGTACTCAGACAAATCAACAGTAAACAGCAAATGTTAATCTATACAGACAACACAAGTCAATGCACACAACTGCAAGCTATAAGCCCAAGCTCAAGCATCAATCCCTACAAAACAAAGTCATGTTAGTAGACAACATCAAACAAATTCAATTTTTGCAATTTGCATTTATCTCCTTAAGCTTTTTGCCTTTCAACCTGAAAATCCACACCAAATGTGAGAAACAAGACCACTAGGCCAAGCCTAGGGTCCAAAAGGGATAAAAAAATCTAAACAGCAAGTGAATTTCAACCAAAATCACATTAAAACAAATCAAAAGCAAATGTAATTGGTCCCATGCTCATATCATTCACCATATTCATTTTATGCACAATTTAACATCAATCATGCAATTTGCAACTTCAAATGACCAAACAGAACTATCTCACTCAAAAGCATACCAAAACAAATCAATTAATTCCACAAAAATTCACACCTAAACAGGACACATTCAATGTATAGCATGTCAATTTTCAGCTCAATTGGACAAAAGAAAGTAGGTCAATGAAAATCAAGAAATCCAGACACATTTATACAAGCCAATTCAAGACATCAACATAAGCATCAACTTCCATAATTCATAAAACAGTTACAACAATTAAGAAATGAATGGGATCAAAACCATGGTGTCCTATAATGTGTCTAGAATGCTCATGTCAAATTTCATCTTCATCCAATACCATATGAGAATTTCACAAGCAAAATGCCAACATGTATCACACAATGTCACAAAATAAGCACACAGAGAAGAAAATTATCAATCAATTAGAAAATGCATAAAAAATTCCAGCAAAAACCACATGTAATCTTGACATATCAATGTTCATTCACACAAAATTTCAGCTCAAATCAACATCCCTAAGCATTTTAAATAAAATCATGAAGTTGACCTAGCTTGGTGTGACACAAATTGTCACACCTTACTTCAAAAAATCATATCTAATCAACCAAGTATCCAAAAATCACAAACTTTACATGAAAATCACCATCAATGAGTCCAGAACAAGCACAAAAATTTTCATTCATTTCTTTATAAGTATGAGTATTTCATGTAAGTTTTGGTGAAGCATGCAAAAAATGTACACAAGTCAAAGATCAATAGGCAAGGTCAAAATTTCTCCAAGCACAACCTGTGGTATCATGCCTATAAAAAACTAGATTGAATTAGGGATCCAACAAAAAAAGTCTCACTAATTTTGGATTAAGCATGAATTTTCTATAATTTTTTGAAGTTAATAAAAAAAATGAGATGTTTATTTAAGTTAATTATGAATTATATAAGTCTCAATGGCATTTTCGTGAATATCCCTAGCCAGGCCAAAACGCATGTGTTTCATTAATTCGGTGTCAGCTTCTGGTTGGCTGGATCTGGCGCGTAACAGGTTTCAAATTGGCCAGGCGAGATGAATGGATCTAACACCAAAGTTTTCCAGATTTTCCTATGTTCTTCCCGTGTTCTTAGTTCTTCATCTCCAGCAAGGGTTATGAACAAATCTCAATGAAAATGGCCAAATGAGGTACCGTTGGAACCGTCCTTCAACCTAGGTCACAAATATGCTAACAATTTTGCCTAACTCTCACTATATCTCACGGATCGAGCGAAAATGTAAACACACATCAAACTTCCAATCAATATATCTCATTCAACAGTTAACCAAATCGAAAACTAATCACATCATGTTCATCTACGTTGAATGCACTACAAAAGCCATGTAACAATTCGAAGAATAGTGAGATTCGATTTTAGGTACCTTGGAGACGGCAGTGGTGAAATCTCGTGTTTCCTCGTGTAATTCTTCAAAACAGATGAAGAAGGCTTAGGAAGATGAAAGCAACTCGTAGCTTGATCCAAGACAGCTCCACGTGTGAGAAATTTCAATTTGCCATTGATGAACCTATGATGAACAGTCACGATTTTGATGCTTTCTTGCTCCAATTCCTCAAAACAGTCCAAGCTTATGGTTTATGGAAGTTGAATCAAAAAGAATTTCTCAATTTGGTGAAGAATTGATGAAGTTTGGATCCAAAGAAGCTTGATGAAGATTCTTGAGTTCTTGCACTTTTGGAGGGAAAATCAGTTACAAACCTTGAGAATTGCAATTGTGATTACAAATTCAGTTACAATTAATCATATATACCATCCCTTAATCACTTCTAAATCACCAATTAGCAAAAATGCATTTGATTAGCATAATGTCATTTTCTCAATGCCAGGGCAAAAATGACTTTTCACATTAGGCCTCATGATAGCAATGTGACAGCTCAGACACCTTCTAAATGCCATTTGGAGTGTGTTGGCTTTTGTCTCATGTTAATTGGCCTTGTATTTCTCATTTTCATTATGTCATGCCAAAAATTGTATCTTAAGTGCAAGTTCAAAAAGAGCCTAGCCAAATATTGCATCTTGAAAACTCATGACAGTCCAAACCACTTCTATTTGGCATTTGTGATGTGTTGCAAAAACTCCCATTCCAAAATTCCAAGTATTTCTCAAGTTGGACCATTTTGCCCTTGGATTTTAATAGTGCACTTGAAAATTGACCTTTTGCATTGACCATTTTTGATGAATTTTGATTATGCACCATGAAAGTACATGTCAAATGGAGTTTGCTCATAAAAAGATCAACCATTTTGGACACTCCATGTGAAAGTTATGCCACTTTGATTATAGGCCTTTTTGGAAAATGAATGGACCATAACTTGCCAACCATACATGGGAATTTCAAGTTCTTGGACTTTTTGGAAAGGTGAGACCAAGATCTACAACTTTCATGTTGAACAAATTTTCATTTGGAGCTTTTTTGGACATGTAATTTTGTGGTGAAAAACTTTCCATTTTTGGAAACTTCCATTACAAGTCACTTTCTATTTTTGGCAATTTTTGTCCTGACTTTATTTTCTTCATTCTTGAGCTTTGACATGTCAAATGAAACTTGTTCCAACATGAATGAAGTGTATCCAACTCTCTCCTACCTCCAAATCCATAAAATCAAGCACAGTTGACCACAGTTGACTTTTTCAACTGATAGATGAATTTGGCAATGCACTGATCAATTTGAGCCCCAATCTTCTGATGAAATGGCTCAAGGATGAAACCCTAGCCTCCACAAGCTCAATACAATCATGGAATGATCCTCATATCCATCATAGACCCCATCTCCTTGCTATGCCCTGATTGGCCCAATGCAACTGATTAGGGTTGACCAATGGTCAAAACCCTAATCTCCAGGAATATGCTCCAACACTTGATGATGACAAACCATGATGATGATGATGAATCATTTCAATCAAGATGAAGACCAATCTCCTTGAGAATCACAAAACCCTAACTTGGACCTCCACATCCTCAGATGATTAATGACCAGTCCAATGAAACCCTAGCTTGCACATAACCTCTCCATCTTCTGACCAAGACTTAGGAGGATGACTTGTACAATGTGACCACATGATATGCAATATGCAATGCCTAATGACCTAAAAATGCAATGCAATATGTTATGCTAGTCCCAAGAGAGGAGGGCAAATTTTGAGGTGTTATAGATGGATATCAGTCCTTCCTACAGTTGCTTGTTGGGTCGTCCTTGGATCCATAATGCTGGGGCAGTCTCTTCAACTCTACATCAGAAGATTAAGTTTCCGGTCAACAGACGAATTATCACCGTCTGTGGTGAGGAGGACATCTTGGTCAGTAACCTGTCTACATTCAAGTATGTAGAAGTAGAAGGTGAAATTCATGAGACTCTGTGTCAGGCCTTTGAGTCAGTTTAAGTCAAGGATGCAGCTCCGGTGGAAGAGGTTAAAGCGGGTGCCTTTATCTCATCCTTTAAGCAGGCACGGGCCGTGGTGGATTCAGGTGTTGCTCCCGGTTGGGGGCGTCTGTTGGAATTATCGATGAAAGAAGATAAGTTCGGGATTGGGTATCAGCCAGTTTTGACTTCTACAACACTTCAGGGGCCGATCACTTTCTCCAGTGCTGGCATCATTCAGTATGGCTAGGTATCAGCAATCAACGAAGAAGATTGGGATAGTGATTGTGACATTGACAACTGGGTGCGTCCGAGGATCCCGGGTGAAGTCATCAACAATTGGTCTTCTGAAGAGATTATCCAAGTCACTCTTCTTGAAGAGTAATTTTCTTTGTTTATTCATGCATATCCAAGTCTTACGTTCCGCCCAGGGCGTAATGACTCATTGTAGGGCTCATCTATGTGACACTTGCATTTTTATCATAAATAAAGGACGTATTTTTGCATTCAAATATTTCGTTCCCTGTCTTTCTATTTTTGCAGTTTTTCAAAATAAAAAAGGGCAATGTTTTGTTTAGTTTTCACTTCTTGTTCACACTCATACCATCACTCGTGCAGATGCACATCACCGGATCCTATTGATAACGTTTCTGCTATGGCTCGCTTCGAATTTGAAAATCCAATCTTTCAAGCTGAAGAAGAGGGTGATGAAGACTGTGAACTCCCTGAAGAGCTTACCAGGTTATTAAAACAAGAGGAAAGGGTTATTCAACCGCATCAAGAGTCTGTTGAAGTGATTAATCTCGGCACCGAGGACGCCAAGAGAGAAATCAAGATAGGGGCTGCTTTAGAAGACAATGTGAAGAAGGGGTTGATTGAATTGCTGCAAGAATACGTTGACATCTTCGCCTGGTCTTATCAGGACATGCCTGGGCTGGACACAGACATCGTGGTACACCGCTTGCCTCTCAAAGAAGGTTGTCCTCCGGTCAAGCAGAAGCTCAAAAGAACAAGACCAGAGATGGCTGTCAAGATAAAGGAAGAAGTGCAAAAGCAGTTAGATGCAGGGTTTCTAGCAGTCACCAATTATCCGCCATGGGTTGCAAACATCGTCCCAGTACCTAAGAAGGATGGAAAGGTACGGATGTGTGTCGACTACCGGGATCTGAACAGAGCTAGCCCTAAAGATGATTTCCCATTACCTCACATCGACATTTTGGTGGATAATACAGCTCAGTTCTTGGTATTCTCCTTCATGGATGGCTTTTCTGGCTATAACCAAATCAAGATGGCACCAGAAGACATGGAAAAGACAACTTTCATAACCCCATGGGGCACCTTCTGCTACAAGGTGATGCCGTTTGGTCTGAAAAATGCCGGAGCAATATATCAACGAGCTATGGTGACTCTGTTCCATGATATGATTCATCATGAAATCGAGGTTTATGTGGACGATATGATTGCCAAATCTCAGACAGAAGAAGAACATTTGGTGAATCTGCAGAAATTGTTTGAACGGTTAAGGAAATTCAAACTGAGACTTAATCCGAACAAGTGCACTTTCGGGGTGAGATCGGGAAAATTGTTGGGTTTTATTGTTAGCGGAAAAGGGATTGAGGTGGATCCTGACAAAGTGAAAGCAATACAGGAAATGCCTGAGCCAAGAACCGAGAAGCAAGTCCGTAGTTTCTTAGGGAGGTTGAACTACATTACAAGGTTCATCTCTCACCTAACAACCACGTGTGAGCCAATTTTCAAATTGCTGAGGAAAGATCAGGCTATCAGGTGGAATGAAGATTGTCAAAGGGCTTTCGAGAAGATAAAAGAGTATCTACAGAAACCTCCAATCCTTATACCTCCAGTTCCTAGGAGACCTCTGATAATGTACCTGTCAGTGACTGAGAACTCGATGGGGTGTGTATTGGGACAGCATGACGAGTCTGGTCGAAAAGAGCATGCCATATACTACCTTAGCAAAAAGTTTACCAACTGTGAAATCAAATATTCGCAGCTTGAGAAAACTTGCTGTGCTTTGGCCTGGGCTGCTCGCCGATTGAGGCAGTATATGTTGAACCATACTACCTTGTTGATTTCTAAGATGGATCCAGTCAAATACATATTCGAGAAGCCAGCTCTCACCGGAAGGGTGGCTCGTTGGCAAATGGTACTGATAGAGTACAATATCCAGTATACGTCCCAGAAAGCCATCAAAGGGAGTATTCTGTCGGACTATCTTGCTCAGCAGCCGATTGATGATTATGAGCCGATGAAGTTTGATTTTCCAGATGAAGACATCATGTTCCTCAAGATGAAAGACTGTGAAGAGCCAGTTGTTGAGGAGGGACCTGATCCAAACGAAAAGTGGACTTTGTTGTTTGATGGGGCTGTCAACGCCAGAGGAAGTGGAATTGGTGCTGTCATTACAACTCCGAAAGGTGCCCACATACCTTTCACCGCTCGTTTGACTTTTGAGTGCACAAATAATGAAGCTGAGTACGAGGCCTGTATCTTGGGTATTGAGCAAGCCATTGATCTGAGAATCAAGACTCTGGACATCTTCGGAGATTCAGCTCTGGTGATCAATCAAGTGAATGGTGATTGGAATACTCTCCAGCCCACTCTGGTCCCCTACAGAGATTACACGAGAAGACTGTTGACTTTCTTCACAACAGTAAAATTGTATCATATACCTCGTGATGAGAACCAGATGGCAGACGCACTTGCTACTCTATCCTCCATGATCAAGGTAATTCGTTGGAACCATGCTCCCAGGATCGATGTGATGCGCCTTGACAGGGCCGCGTATGTGTTTACTGCTGAACTGGTAGTCGACGACAAGCCTTGGTATCACGATATCAAGTGCTTTCTGAAGAATCAAGAGTACCCTGCAGGGGCATCCAACAATGACAGAAAGACTTTGAGAAGATTGGTAGGCAGTTTCTTCTTGAACAAAGACAATGTGCTGTATAAGAGGAACTTCGACATGGTTTTGCTCAGATGCATGGACAGACACGAGGCGGACATGTTAATGCAGGAAGTTCATGAAGGTTCCTTCGGTACTCACGCCGGCGGACATGCAATGGCTAAGAAATTGTTGAGAGCGGGTTATTATTGGATGACCATGGAATCAGATTGTTTCAAGTATGCTCGGAAGTGTCATAAATGCCAGATTTATGCTGATAAGGTGCATGTACCGCCGAATCCTCTGAATGTGATGTCTTCGCCGTGGCCGTTTTCTATGTGGGGTATTGACATGATTGGAAAGATTGAGCCGACTGCTTCCAATGGGCATCACTTCATCCTTGTTGCCATCGACTATTTCACCAAGTGGGTCGAAGCAGCGTCGTTCGCAAATGTCACCAGACATGTGGTTGCCCGTTTCATCAAGAAAGAAATCATTTATCGCTATGGGATCCCCGAAAGAATCATTACTGATAATGGTTCTAATCTCAACAACAAAATGATGAAGGAGTTGTGTCAAAACTTCAATATTCAGCATCACAATTCTTCCCCTTACCGCCCTAAGATGAACGGCGCTGTTGAGGCGGCAAATAAGAACATAAAGAAGATTGTGCAGAAGATGGTCGTCACGTACAGAGATTGGCATGAGATGCTACCCTTCGCCTTGCATGGGTACCGTACTTCAGTACGTACGTCGATTGGGGCAACCCCTTACTCCTTGGTGTATGGTATGGAAGCAGTCCTACCTGTTGAAGTGGAGATTCCTTCTCTAAGAGTCCTGTTGGATGTCAAGTTAGACGAAGCTGAATGGATTCGGACAAGGTTCAATGAGTTGAGTCTTATCGAAGAGAAGCGAATGGCAGCCTTTTGTCATGGGCAGTTATATCAGAGTCGGATGAAGGGAGCCTTTGATCAGAAAGTGCGTCCTCGTTGTTTCAAAGTCGGAGATTTAGTATTGAAAAGGATCCTTCCTCCTCAGACCGATCACAGGGGCAAATGGACTCCTAACTATGATGGACCGTATATTGTCACCAAGGTTTTTGATGGTGGGGCCTTAATGCTTGCAACTATGGATGGTGAAAGCTTCACTTCCCCTGTGAACTCAGACGTAGTTAAAAAATACTTCGCATAAAATAGACCCGCTGGACAGTAAAAAGAATAGTCCAGGAAAAAATGGGCATCCCGACGAACCAAGAAAATGAAAAGGTTCAGGCAAAAATTAGGGATTAAAAATAAAAAGATCGTACACCCGTGTCGCAACCCGAAAAATACAGTGGTGCAAAAAAACAACCGGCGAAAGAAATTGACAGAAGAGTCGCCACCGTGCGTTATTTATCCCAAAGGAGGGAAAGGAAACGCTCGAAGTAAACCTGGAGAAAGGAAAGGAAAAGACAAGGTCTCGCAACCAAATCTTGGGTTCGGGAGTCGATTATGCGAAGGGAAGGTATTAGCACCCCTACGCATCCGTAGTACTCTACGGGATCCACTCTTGTTGTTCTTGTCTAAAGGATGTGTGTTTAACTAATGTATTATTTACTAAAAGAAAAGGGTCAAAGAAAATGACTCGCACGGATGTCGCATCCATTGCATACGTATCTCATCTGGAATGAGAATCAGAGTCTTCGTAGCTTGGCTACCTATGGGTGAAGGATAAGTGTGCTCGCTAAGACGTCGCGTCTTATGCCTACGTATCTCATCGGGAATGAGAATCAGAGCAAAACGTAGTTCAGCTAACTACGGGAACAAAGGTCTCGATTGCAACTAGGGCAAGAGAAAGGGAAAGGTCTCGATCGCAACGAGGGCGAGAGAAAGGATCGCAACAAGGGCGAAAGCAAACGAGGATTAGTTGTTAGTCGTTAGTCAAACTCGACAAGACATCACATCTTGTGCCTACGTATCTCATCTGAACATGAGAATCAGAGTTGTCGTAGTTCGGCTACATAGGGATTGCCATCTGAACATGGACTTACAAAGGAGGACACCATTTGTGTCAAAGGAGAGTGGGCGATGTGTTCACGTCCTAGCAGCAGGTGTCGCAGCTCGCTGAATCGAGTCTTAGGCAGTTACCTCTTTGCAATAGAACGAACTACATGCCACAAGATCGGAGACGCTCGGAAAGGTCTAAAGATGGGGAAGCTCTGCCCTAGAGTTGTCATGCAATATGTACTTAGGTGTTAAGATTTACAAATCTACATTCGGAAAAGCGTCATCTATCTCTACTCAACAATCGTGGCCGAAACATTGTTTTGTATCAAGAAAGGTTTTTTGATTGGTCGCACGGCGGCGAGAAAAAGAGTTTGATTGGTTGGATGTGCTTCGAGTGATGGCGAGAACCAGGATTGGCGAGATATACATCTCGAATCCTAGCCTCAGGAGTGCATGGTATACACCATGTTCCATTTCCATCTTTATTTGCAAAAGTGTTTAATAGAGAATTAAGTGTTTTGAATTTGATTGAGAAAGGGTTTGGAGAAACCGCATTGACAATTTTAGGCGATGGCGAGAGTTAAGATTGGCGAGGCATACGTCTCGAATCTTAACCTCAGGAGTGCATGGTATACACCATGTTCCATTTCCACCTTTATTGAAAAAGTGTTAAATAAGAATTAGGTATTTTGAGTTTTTGTTGTGAAAATGACTTGACCTAGATCAAGTATTGATGGACGTTTGAGAAAGATTTGAATGAGTGTTTGATAGAGCAAAGTGAGTAAATTGGATGATGGCGAGAGCTAGGATTGGCGAGATATACATCTCGAATCCTAGTCTCAGGAGTGCGTGGTATACACCACGTTCCACTTCCATCTTTATTGAAAAAGTCTTGATTATGAATTAATATTTTTTGAGTTTTTATTAGAGAAAATGGCTTGACGTTGAATCAAGCATTTGATGAAAGTTTGAAAGAAAAGGAATAGAATAGGAGGGCGAAATGAATTGATTTGTTTATTGAGAAAATACTCGACGTTGGATCGAGTCATATTTTTGTAATTTTTCAGAAATGGTGGATTTTACTCTTTGGTTAGCGTCTAAAACAAATAGAGAAATAAAACAATACAACATTATATACACATTGGGGAAGTGGGGTACATTTTGTCAAATGGGGATTGTCAAAAATCATGAAATAATTTAATCGGGCCCAAACAACAAAATGATACGAAATATGAGTGTAAGTGCAAGAGAACCGGCTCATTGTAAGAAAGCCCAAGAGTAAGCTATGTGAGGTTGATGGCGATGCTTAAAAAGCAATCGACTTACAAGGGTGTGAAAATGGGCTCGATATTAAATCGAGAAAAATATGATTTTTATAAGTTTAAAAATGGTTTTGAATGAATGATGAAATTAAAAGAAAATAAATTTGCATTATTAACAAATGAAACTATAATAAAGGCATAAACATAAAAAGAAATGAAAATGCTAAAAGAAAATAAAATAGCTAAAAGAAATAAAATGCCAAAAAATGCCACACATAAGTATTGAACTCACCCCACTCAAGACTATGATACTACCCTTCTCCACCAGACCACTCATGGTTAGTTGTTATTTTGATGCTAGACTGGATAAATAAACTAAAATGGATTAAAAATTAGAATTAAAATAAAAAAAACTAATAAAAGAGAAAACTGTTGGACTACCAGTAACTGAACCCAGCCGCTTGGTTGTTGGGTTATCAATGGGGAATAAGTTGGAAATAGAAAAAACAATTATTACCTAATATCCTAGGAATTTTAAACTTTCAAAACTTATTCTGTTAAAAAAATAAATTAAAGAAAAAAAAATAAAAAATAAAAAGATGGGATAGTAACAGAGGCCTCATGAAATCGCCCTCTCTTTCGCGTCCTCTCTTCTCTCAATCACTACCAGCAAGCTCTCTCCCAACCTTCAATGAAATCGCTCCCTCACCGCTCTCTCAATCTCCAATCTCACTCAATCGCTCACCTAATCTCGCGTTCAACCCTCTCTCTCGCGTCCTCAACCTTATCCCCAAATGCATAAAACCCACAGCTTAAAGGAACCTGAAGTTTACCTCCGGTAGCGATTTGGTAGTGACGATGAACGATGAAGCCAAAACTTCACTCTTTCGCCTCTCCGATCCAGGTATGTTTCAATTTGGGATTTAGGGTTTTTGTATTTGAAAATCTCTTCGTCGTTTTTCCTTTTTTTTTACTGATTTCTCTTTCTCCTTTTATGCTCACAGATTAGGGTTTCAATTTTGTCTTTGGGTTCAAAGGAGTAACTCTGCGAAGTCCTTTCGGCGCTCAGAAATTGGATTGGATTGTTTAATGCTAAAATCGAAAACGGTATTCTGAACTCACCCTTTCTTCTTCATTTTTGTCTCTATGCCAAATTGGGATATTTTCTTGAATTACTGCCTTTGCTAATTACCTTATTCTTTTTACTGCAGTGACTTTTTTTGTGAAAACTCAAGAGCAGTTTCGGTTGAGTAGAAACGAAAACGAAACGGTTTGGGATGAACAGGTTGTATGGTGCTTGTGGAATTGATTCCTGTTGGTAGTTCCATCAAAGAGGACGAGTATGTCTTCCGGTAGCCCTACCACAAAGTAATACATTCTTAGGAATAGGATATTCATCTCTCAGTGATGTTGAGTCTGTGTATGTTCACGTCAGGTTACCATGTTCCCATGAGCATTTTGGTCTATAACCATGGAGTTGGTTTGTTGTATTTTGGTAACAGGTGAATTGGTTCATAGATGCATTGGTTCTATTATACCTTGGTCTTATGGTTTGAAAATATGCAGGGCTTTCAATAAGACCAAGTTGCTTGTTCATTTGGCTTGGAGCAGTAGGGCTTAAATGCAAGACCTGTTTGATGTAAATGAGGTTTTGTACCAGCTGGATGAATCAAGATCAAAGGCGAGGTAGTCATGATCAAGGTTGACTTATCCATCAGTTCATGCTTTTTGATGATGAAATATTATAATGCATCCTTGCCCTGTGTCTGCTTGAGGTTCAAGGCAATGCTAACTGATTTTACATGTTGTTGTTGCTGCTGATGCAGGTTGAGCACTACAATGGTTTTGCTAGCAGGATAGTGCAGAAATTTGACATTGTTTTGTTATTGCTTTCAATTTAACTTTGGCGTGACCTCTTATCATATATAATCTTGTAGTGTATCTCTAATTCCTCCAATCCTCTTGTAGGCATATCCTTTGCTCATAAGCGCATCTGCTACCAATGGAATGATGCGGAGGACCAAATTGGCAGCAAAATGCGTGGTCTGTATAACTCCCCTACTACTCATAGAAGGGCGCACAATTGATGCTGAATCCTCTGGTTTACTTTACATGATAGGGCTTGAAACATCCTTTTTGGATGCATTGAAATCATATACCACAGAAAGAACAAATTTTCTCAACCTATTCTGACAACCAGCCTGGTGTCTTGATCCCAGTCTTTGAAGGAGAGAGAACAAGGACTAGGGATAACAATTTGTTGGGTAAGTTTGAACTTTCTGGTATTCCTCCTGTTCTTTCTAAAGGTGGTCTGTAGTGCCTCAACTCTGCTGCTGCTGCTGGCGGCGGAGATGAGTATGGACGGCAAATTAAACATTAATGCACTTTCCTTTAACTCATTTTGCTTCTGCAGGACTTTGTTGAAGAAAATTCTGAGCTGTCCGCCGAATCCGACGATCATCCTCGATGAAACCATTCTGCCTTACATTAGAAGCAACTCTCATAATTGGATCCCTTGTGATGTTGATTCAAAATCTATTGAAAATGGAAAAATGATAGTGAGGTAATTAATCATGATTGCATATTCATCTGAGTTCAAGAATACTGTTGTTTGAGAAGAACAGAATGATCTAGAGATGTTGGCACGCATATCATGTCCATTAAGGGCGGTCCTTTCAATAATCATGGAAAGATTTCCTTTCTGATTCAATCGTACATATCTCGAGGCTCTATGGATTATTTCTCCTTGGTTCCCTATGCTTCATACACTGACTCTAGACCAAGGTTAACGTTTGCTTCATCAAAAATGAGATACTTGGACATGAGCTTTTGTAAACTCAATCTCAAATTTTGTAATGCTGGAATGTCGGAGGCTAACTTCATGGCCAATTTAACATATTCATCTTCATTTTTGGCAATCAAACTTCCCATTGTTGTACACGTGAATCTTGTGTCTTCATATCAAATATTCAAAAGTTTGAAGTGCAGGTGGTAGCATAAGAATTATTCAACACATCAAGTTGATTATTCCGTTCAACCCCATTAACTCTCTATCCAACTCTTTACTTTGGGTGGCTGAACAAATCAATCTCAAAATCTGAATGGTTCATCGTTGTTAATAAGAACCTCCAAATCTTGAAGAGCAAAAGTGAAAATGGATTCAATATTAATATCGGCAGCCTTTTTTAGGATAGAAGCACGAGTGAAAGGTTTTCGGAGAGGTGCGGAATCAACATGTGTGATGGATTGTAATAATGTAATTGATCATTTGAATGGAATAAAACACTTTGAATGAAATTTATATGGCCATGATTTGCACTAATTGATATTTGGAATGAATTTGAACATGAACTGTAGTGCATATGACTATCAGTAGCTTCGACCAAATGCCCCCCTTTAGATTTAAATCCCTATATCAAAACCAAATTATAGAACATGATCGAGACTCCTTTTGTGTTTCCCTTGAATTATCTATTAAAATCCATGCAAATAAAGGATGACCTTCGGCCACTAGCTTGATTCCGACGATAACCAGGCTCGGTCCCTCTTGAAAAACTCACATGATAATGACTCTTCCTTAAAACATGGTAAACCACTGGAATCTCCTTGAATCAAACAATGTTCATCATAGTAGAGGAGACCTCCTTGAATCTCCTTGATTACCACCGACGCGGAATGCGCCTATGCATCTGAATATGTTGACGGTAGAATCTCGCCTTGAATGCGCACAACACAACAAGGTGCACCCATAACAGAAAAGGAGACCACTTGATGCTCATGAAAAAAGAGTACCATAGTATAGGAACAAAATCATGAGGAGCAAATAATGAATGAAATAATGATATGAATATCAGGGTCAAAATCGGGGTGTGACAGCTGCCCCTATTTAAGCGTCTTCAACTAGAGAATATGAAGCAAGACGTTCTTCATATGATCACAGTGGGAGATGGTTAAATACTAAGAAGACCCGGATTTTGATCCTGAATTCCTATGAAACAATTAACAATGCCTGTCAGAATTGGCAAAGAAGCAATCTTAAAAGAAGAATCTGTCTGGTACGGTGAAAATCGGCCTGAGTACCGAAACATAAAGTTGACCTGGATACCAAAATAAATGGTAACACAGGAATACCCCTGGCCTGAACGCCGCACATTAGTCTGAACACTAAGCATCGGAATATGAGAGTATCAATGTTGGTCCGATCACCGGAAATCTGGTCTAAACACCACTTCGCTCTGAAAATCGGAAAACTGGCCTGAATGCCACAAGTACTTCGACTTGATCGTCGGAAACTTCTTCGATCTGAAAATCGAAAACTGGCCTGAATGCCACTTCGGTCTGGATACCGGAAACTGGCCTGAATGCCACAAGTTGCATCGACCTGAATGTCGGAAACTTCTTCGATCTGAAAGTCGGAAACTGGCCTGAATGCCACTTCGGTCTGGATACCGGAAACTGTCCTGAATGCCACAAGTTGCATCGACCTGAATGTTGGAAACTTCTTCGATCTGAAAATCGGAAACTGGCCTGAATGCCACTTCGGTCTGGATACCGGAAACTGGCCTGAATGCCACAAGTTGCATCGACCTGAATGTCGGAAACTTCTTCGATCTGAAAATCGGAAAAAACTGGCCTGAATGCCACTTCGGTCTGAATACCGGAAACTGGCCTGAATGCCACAAGTTGCATCGACCTGAATGTCGGAAACTTCTTCGATCTGAATATCGGAAACTGGCCTGAATGCCACTTCGGTCTGAATACCGGAAAATTGGCCTGAATGCCACTTCGGTCTGAATACCGGAAACTTTCATGCCTGTCAGCATCGGCAGAAATAGGGAACAAAAATAATTGAGGCGGCACGTGGGCCAACGACCCATGCTGGGGATAATAAGTCATGAACAACCTTCAGTCTGTGCACTGGAAACAAACTTCTGGCTTATCACTTGGGATACCGAGAATGTTTTATGCTTACATGCGTATGTTTGAATTTTGCGATGGCGTAATGCTCCATGAAAATGGAAATGCTACGCGATTTGGGAGGATGCAATGCAATATGATTCTACATGCAGGGATGCAAAATGCTGGGGAAAATGCCAAGCCGAAGCAAGGAATCCTGTTGGGGAAATGATCACAATCTTCTGGACCCCGGCACTACTGTTGGAGATGCACAGCATAATGAACTATGTGGGGAAATGACCGGCCGCGCGGTGTTCTGGCAATGGCGAGATACCGAGACTCTGACTGGGGAGAGAATGGCACTGAAAGCTTGTTGCTGAGGAAAGTGACAGTGGTTCTGGCAACCAAACTCTGCGAGAGAGACGACTCCGCAGGGGAAACAAACACTGATACGGTACCGAAATTCTGCTTCAAGGAAAGAGACCATGGGTCTAGCGTCGAGATCATCGATCTGGCATCGAACTCTGAGGAGCAGCCGCTTCTGCTGGAAAGATACAGTCTGTCACTGTCAACTCTGCTGGGAATATACAGTCTGACACTGTCAACTCTACTGGGGAGTGTATAGTCTGAAGCACATGCTTGGGGAAGCACCGTAGTGAGAGCCTGCTGGGAATCTTAAGGAAATGCCCCGAGTGTACCTGTTCTGAATAGATGATTCAAAGTACTTAAAATTTACAGCAATTTTAAATGTTCATTGAGCATGTACCTGTAAAGCTCTTATGTTTCATGATGCAATGTTTATCAAAAATTCGGACGTCATTTTTGCAAACAAAACAGTAAAAATGAAAATGAACACGGAGATGTACTGAATAACATGATTTTATTGATTGAATGGCCTCTGAATAGGCATTTACATCAGGAAGCAATCCCTGGAAAGAGGTAATTGCACAAAAGATAAAATATAAATTAATCTAATGGCAATGTGAAATGGATTTCTATTGGGTTCCAATTCTTCTATGACTTGCTCGTCTTCAAGATCCTCCATATGATCAGCCTTCTGAAAAAGGTGATTGGACTGTTTCTATCCTTTGAAAGTTTCCAGTCATCGACACAAGATGAGATTCAGAACGCGGTCATTCGCTTAATCCCTAACTTTTGCCTGGATCGCCCTTTCGGGTTTTCAATCCACCGGGATACCCATTTTTGCCTAAGTTGCCTTTTCAGGTTTTCAACTTACCGGGTGTACAATCTTTTAATTTTAATCCCTAACTTTTGCCCGAACCTTTTTCATTTTCTTGGTTCGTCGGGATGCCCATTTTTGCCTGGACTATTCTTTTATTGTCCAGCGGGTCTGTTTTATGCGAAGTATTTTTTAACTGCGTCTGAGTTCACAGGGGAAGTGAAGTCTTCACCATCCATAGTTGCGAGCATTAAGGCTCCACCATCAAAAATCTTAGTGACAATATATGGTCCCTCATAGTTAGGAGTCCACTTGCCCCTGTGATCCGTCTGAGGAGGAAGGATCCTTTTCAACACCAAATCTCCGACTTGGAAACATCGAGGGCGCACTTTCTGGTCAAAGACTCTCTTCATCCGACTCTGATACAACTGCCCAGACAAATGGCTGCCATTCGCTTCTCTTCGATAAGGCTCAACTCATTGAACCTTGTCTGAATCCATTCAGCTTCATCTAACTTGACATCCAACAGGACTCTTAGAGAAGGAATCTCCACTTCAACAGGTAGGACTGCTTCCATACCATACACCAGGGAGTAAGGGGTCGCCCCGGTCGACGTATGTATTGAAGTGCGGTACCCATGCAAGGCGAAGGGTAGCATCTCATGCCAATCTTTGTACGTAACGACCATCTTCTGCACAATCTTCTTTATGTTCTTATTTGCTGCCTCAACAACACCGTTCATCTTAGGACGATAGGGGGAAGAATTGTGATGCTGAATGTTGAAGTTCTGGCACAACTCCTTCATCATTTTGTTATTGAGATTGGAACCATTATCAGTAATGATTCTCTCGGGAATCCCATAGCGACAAATGATTTCCTTCTTAATGAAACGGGCAACCACATGTCTGGTGACATTCGCAAACGACGCTGCTTCGACCCACTTGGTGAAATAGTCGATGGCAACAAGGATGAAGCGATGCCCATTGGAAGCAGTCGGCTCAATCTTTCCAATCATGTTAATGCCCCATATTGCAAACGGCCACGGCGAAGACATCACATTCAGAGGATTCGGCGGTACATGCACCTTATCAGCATAAATCTGGCATTTATGACACTTTCGAGCATACTTGAAACAATCTGATTCCATGGTCATCCAATAATAACCCGCCCTCAACAATTTCTTAGTCATTGCATGTCCGCCGGCATGAGTACCGAAGGAACCTTCATGAACTTCCTGCATTAACATGTCCGCCTCGTGTTTGTCCACGCATCTGAGCAAAACCATGTCGAAGTTCCTCTTATACAGCACATCGTCTTTGTTCAAGAAGAAACTGCCTACCAATCTTCTCAAAGTCTTTCTGTCATTGTTGGATGCCCCTGTAGGGTACTCTTGATTCTTCAGAAAGCACTTGATATCGTGATACCAAGGCTTGTCGTCCACTACCAGTTCAGCAGTAAACACATACGCGACCCTGTCAAGGCGCATCACATCGATCCTGGGAGCATGGTTCCAACGAATTACCTTGATCATGGAGGATAGAGTAGCAAGTGCGTCTGCCATCTGGTTCTCATCACGAGGTATATGATACAATTTTACTGTTGTGAAGAAAGTCAACAGTCTTCTCGTGTAATCTCTGTAGGGGACCAGAGTGGGCTGGAGAGTATTCCAATCACCATTCACTTGATTGATCACCAGAGCTGAATCTCCGAAGATGTCCAGAGTCTTGATTCTCAGATCAATGGCTTGCTCAATACCCAAGATACAGGCCTCGTACTCAGCTTCATTATTGGTGCACTCGAAAGTCAGACGAGCGGTGAAAGGCATGTGGGCACCTTTCGGAGTAGTAATGACAGCGCCAATTCCACTTCCTTTGGCGTTGACGGCCCCATCAAACGTTAAAATCCACTTTTCATCTGGATCAGGTCCCTCCCCAACAACTGGCTCTTCACAGTCTTTCATCTTGAGGAACATGATGTCTTCATCTGGAAAATCAAACTTCATCGGCTCATAGTCTTCAATCGGTTGTTGAGCAAGATAGTCTGACAGAATACTCCCTTTGATGGCTTTCTGGGATGTATACTGGATGTCGTACTCTGTCAGTACCATTTGCCAACGAGCAACTCTTCCGGTGAGAGCTGGCTTCTCGAATATATACTTGACTGGATCCATCTTGGAGATCAGTAAGGTTGTGTGAGTCAGCATGTATTGTCTCAATCGCTTAGCAACCCATGCAAGTGCACAACATGTCTTTTCAAGCATTGAGTATCTCGACTCGCAGTCTGTGAATTTTTTACTCAGGTAGTAGATGGCATGCTCTTTTCTACCTGTCTCGTCGTGCTGACCGAGAACACAACCCATAGAATTGTCAAGTACTGTCAAGTACATAATCAGCGGCCTCCCTGGGACTGGAGGCATGAGGATAGGGGGATTCTGCAAATACTCTTTTATCTTTTCAAAAGCCCTTTGACAATCGTCATTCCACCTGATAGCCTGATCTTTCCTCAGCAATTTGAAAATTGGCTCACACGTGGCTGTTAGGTGAGAGATGAACCTTGCAATGTAGTTCAACCTTCCTAAGAAACCACAGACTTGCTTCTCTGTTCTTGGCTCAGGCATTTCTTGTATTGCTTTCACTTTGTCAGGATCCACCTCAATCCCTTTTCTGCTAACAATAAAACCCAATAATTTTCCAGATCTCACCCCAAAAGTACACTTGTTCGGATTAAGCCTCAGCTTGAATTTCCTTAAACGCTCAAACAATTTCTGCAGATTCACCAGATGTTCTTCTTCTGTCTGAGATTTGGCAATCATATCGTCCACATAAACCTCGATTTCATGATGAATCATATCATGGAATAGAGTCACCATAGCTCGTTGATATGTTGCCCCAGCGTTTTTCAGACCAAACGGCATCACCTTGTAGCAGAAGGTGCCCCACGGGGTTATGAAAGTTGTCTTCTCCATGTCTTCTGGTGCCATCTTGATTTGGTTATAGCCAGAAAAGCCATCCATGAAGGAGAATACCGAGAACTGAGCTGTGTTATCCACCAAAACGTCGATGTGAGGTAATGGGAAATCATCTTTAGGGCTAGCTCTGTTCAGATCCCGGTAGTCAACACACATCCGTACCTTTCCATCCTTCTTAGGTACTGGAACGATATTTGCAACCCATGGCGGATAATTGGTAACCGCTAGAAACCCTGCATCCAACTGTTTTTGCACTTCTTCTTTTATCTTGACAGCCATCTCTGGTCTTGTTCTTCTGAGCTTCTGCTTGACCGGAGGACAACCTTCTTTGAGAGGCAAGCGGTGTACCACGATGTCTGTGTCAAGCCCTGGCATATCCTGATAAGACCAAGCGAAGACGTCAACATACTCTTGCAACAGTTCAATCAACCCCTTCTTCACATCATCTTCCAAAGCAGCCCCTATCTTGATTTCTTTCTTGACGTCTTCGGTGCCAAGATTAATCACTTCAGTAGACTCTTGATGCGGTTGAATGACCCTTTCCTCCTGTTTTAACAGCCTGGCAAGTTCTTCAGGGAGTTCACAGTCTTCATCACCCTCTTCTTCAGCTTGGAAGATTGGATTTTCGAAGTCGAAGCGAGCCATAGCAGAACTGTTATCAATAGGATCCGGTGATGTGCATCTGCATGAGTGATGGTATGTGCTTATGAGTGTGAATAGTGAATGAAAACTAAACAAAACATTGCCAAATATTTTTATTCTTTTGAAATTTTGAAAACTGTAAAAATAGAAAAACAGTGAACAAGATTTTGAATGCAAAAGACGTCCTTCATTTATGATAAACAATGCAGGTATTCACATAGACGAGCCCTACAATGAGTCATTATGCCCTGGGCGGAACGTAAGACTTGGACATGCATGAATAAACAAAGAAAAATTACTCCTCTAGAAGAGTGACTTGGACAATTTCCTCGGAAGACCAATTGTTGATGACTTCACCCGGGATCCTCGAACGCACCCAGTTGTCGATGTCGCAATCACTATCCCCATCTTCATCGTTGATCGCAGAGATCTGGACATATTGAATGATGCCAGCACTGGAGAAAGTAACCGGCCCCTGACGAGTCTGAAGTGCTGAAGTTGTAGAAGTCAGCGCTGGTTGATACCCAATTCCAAACTTGTCGTCCTTCATTGGTAATTCCAACAGACGCCCCCAACCAGGAGCAACACCTGAATCCACCAAGGCTTGCGCCTGCTTGAAGGATGAGATAGAGGCACCTGCTTTAACCTCTTCCATCGGAGCTGCATCCTTGATCTGAATTGACTCGAAGGCCTGACAGAAAGTCTCATGAATTTCACCTTCTACCTCTACATACTTGAATGCAGCCAGGTTACTGACCAGGATGTCCTCCTCACCACAGACGGTGACAATTCTTCCATTGACTGGGAACTTGATCTTCTGATGCAGTGTTGAGGAGACTGCCCCAGCATTGTGGATCCAAGGACGACCCAGAAGGCAATTGTACGAGGGACTGATATCCATCACATAGAATACGGTGTTGAAGGTTTGTGATCCAATCTGAATTGGCAATTCTACCTCTCCAAACACCGACCTCTTAGAACCATCGAAGGCTCTCACCATGAGATCGGAAGGTTTCAAGATCAAACCTTCTACTTCTAACCTTGACAGGGCTCTCTTGGGTAGCACATTGAGAGAGGAACCTGTATCCACCAGAACATGAGATAACACGGTGTCTTTGCATTCCATTGAGATATGCAAAGCTTTGTTATGGTTGCGTCCAGCTGGTGTTAAGTCAGAATCAGTAAAACCCAACCCGTTGCTTGCATGAACATTTGCAATGATCCCTTCTAGTTGGTTTACTGAGATCTCCTGAGGTACATATGCAGCATTAAGGACCTTCAGAAGTGCCTCCCTGTGTGCCTCTGAACACAATAGGAGTGAGAGAATGGATATCTTAGACGGCGTCTGAATCAACTGATCGACTACTTTGTAGTCGCTTTTCTTTATGATTCTCAGAAGCTCGTCCACATCCTTCGCAAAAGTGGGCTCAGAACCAGCTTGGGGTGCAGAGGTACCCTCATTTACAACTTGTTTGCCTTTGGCTTTCGCCGCAGCATCAACATTATCAGCTTGGGTAACCGGTGGTGAGAACAGTCTACCACTTCTGGTGAATCGCCCGATCCCCCCAACATTGTCCACTGCGGGACCTTCAACTTCAAGTTCAGACTTCTGACCCTCTTCTACTTTCAGTGGCCGTTCCACCCCATGATCGTGCGTGTATACACTCCCCCCATAATGCCAAGGAATGGCCCTATCGCTTGTGAAAGGTAAAGGACCAGGGGTTGTGATTGTCATAGCGGCCGGTCGCACTGGTGGCACTGGTTGCGCTTCTGGCACACTGATCTGATTAGTCGGGTAAAAGATGGTGATAGTAGCGACATCATAGTCATACTCAGGAATCTCTTTCATTGAAACAAAAACATCTGGAACACCGGAATCAAGTTCAGTTACATCAAAATCAGACACGTTGTTTGGTATATCAGCAACAACATTTGAAAAATTAAATACATCAATGGGAAATACACAATCAGCAGGAACAACATCTGTGAATTCTTCAACAGCATCTTCAAACACCTCTTCAACTACCCCTTCAGCAAACTCTTTGACAGACAAGTCTTCAACTTGGAGGGTACCATTGTCAAGCAAGACCTGGATACCCTGCTGCAGCTTCAAGCAACCCTTGCCCTGTATAGCACAATCCAAACAATCCTTCCCACAACCGGGGAAAACATCGGCCTTCAGCAAGCATTCTTTAATCTCCAACAGCGGAGTCTTCAACTTTAACACATCCTTAATGGACTTGGCTTCTCCTTCCAGCATATTAACGTTTGCACCACCATGCTGCGGCATGGGATTGTTGACGACATTAGGAGCCGGTGCAAGGTTGATGGCCTTTGAATCTATGAGGTCTTGAACTACGTGCTTAAAAGCTTTGCAGTTCTCAATATTGTGGCCAGGTGCCCCAGAGTGGAAACTACACCTAGCATTGGCATCGTAACCCACCGGAAGTCTACCAACAGGAGGAGCCAGAGTGCGTAACTGCACAAGTTGTAGCTGTTGAAGACTAGAAAGCAGCTGAGCGCACGACATTGGAAGAGTGTCGAAACGCCGGTCCATCATCCTCTGCCTCTGCTGATAGGCGGGTCTGTTACCTGGTTGTTGTTGTTGTTGATACTGGGTTTGCTGACGTTGTGGTTGTTGTTGTTGTAGTGGTGCTGCAGCCGGGATAGTCACAGCTGCAACATACGGTCGCTGATGATAGTTTTGAAAATTATTCCTCCGGTTTTGATATGAAGACATAGAATTCACACCCCCCTCCCTCTGCTTCGGTCCTCCCATAAATGGCTTCTTTACTCCTGATGAAGATCCACCTCCATTGTGGCTCTTGTAGGTCTTCAGGTAATTTTCTACCCTCTCTCCGGTAGAGACCACATCAGCAAAGTTGGAGGCGTTGCACCCCACCAGACGCTCCAGGTAAGGTCCAGGCAACGTATTCATGAACATGTTGGCCATTTCCTTTTCCAACATGGGAGGTTGAACACGGGAAGCTGTCTCCCTCCAGCGTTGAGCGTATTCCCTGAAGCACTCATTGCTTTTAAGAGACAGGTTCTGGAGTTGAGTTCTATCTGGGGCCATGTCTGCATTATACTGGTATTGCTTCACAAAAGCCTCTGCCAAATCCCTCCAGCAACGGATATGGGCTCTATCCAACCTCATGTACCATTCCAGGGATGCCCCAGCTAGGTTGTCCTGGAAGAAGTACATGAGTAGCTTCTCGTCATCAGAGTATGCAACCATCTTTCGGAAGTAGGCTTGCACATGGATCTTCGGGCAAGAGCCACCATTGTACTTGTCGAAGATTGGGACTTTGAACTTTGGTGGGACCCTCACGCCTGGGACCAATCCCAAGTCAGAAACATCTACCCCCAGGGGGTTTTGTCCTTCTACCGCCTTCAGCCTCTCCTCTAATCTCCTGAACATGGGATCCATACCATGGCCCAAACCAAAGTCTTCTGGCAGTAAGAACTGATCATCTTGATCATCGTGAATGGGTTGTTGATCGTGGTTGTTGTGTGGGATCGGGACAGGCCCCGGTCCATTAACCTCTGCAATTGGAGGATCAGTCACAACCTCTGGTTGAGTAGTTGCGGGATTCCTTTGCATCATTTGTCTAATCTCCTGCTGTCCCTAAGCTACTCCCTGAACCACATCCATGAATTGGTTCATGCGGACCCTCATCTCGGCAAGTTCTGCTTGTAGACCCTCCATTGCTTTCTGCTGGTTTCTGCGGGTACCATACCGGTGAATTCCTGAATCAGCTATCCTGCTAGTGGAACACCAAATAATATGAGAACACCGCAGCGGTACCTGTTATGCAAGATATGAAAATGAATATGTTAATGCAATGACATATTTATCACTTCCAAAAAAGTATTCTACCCCCTTGATTCCGGTCTCACGAGAAGATCGAGCCATAGATAAACTTCGGAGATCAAGATGCAATAGAGAGAAGGTCTTCATACAAATGAGTTCAAGGAAAGGGGCCTTAGCCAAAAATACATCAAAAGAGGATCTCCACAACAAGCCTGTGGATCATCACTACATAGCAACAAGACAATAAGTAAAGAGAGGAGCAAAAATCAGGACTCAGCCTCCTGTGTACAACCCATAAGGACTGCTCCTCACTTCAGCCAGCAACGCCATCGTGTCAGGATGATCCGGGAATTCTATCAAACGCCGGATAAGCAGATTCCTTTGGTGAATAACTCCATCCAACTCGTTGATGTGCTCTCTGTAGTAATTCCCATCATCTTCTCCGAATACCTCTTCAAGTCTGGATTTCTTCAAACCTGCCAACACCTTAAGTTCTTCAATCTGTCCTCGAGCCTCATTGAGTTGACCGGTGATGTAACCATTGGTAGAACGGGCGCACAGAAGCTCATTGTTCTTCTCCTTCAGCAAAGTCTTCAATTTCTCCATCTGGCCAGTCAGTTCGGTCACCATCTCCTCCTCCTTTTCCTTCCGAGAAGTTGAAAATGCATCCCATCGCTCTTGCCACCCTGCCAATTTACCATGAGCATCCATTAATTGTTGCTTGACTCGCTTCAACTCAGAACTGGATGATCCCAAGGCCTTGTCTGTCTTCCTGAAGAAGTCCACCTCCACAGCTAATTTCCTTTCTGCTTCCCCTTGCAATCTGACGGCTTCCCTCTTCTGATATTCTGCCTCATGGAATTGATGCATATAGTCTTGCAACTTCACACTTAACTCCGAGTTTTCAATTTGAAGCTCCTCCATGGCTTTCTTCAATTTGTCATACTCCTCTCGGCTCACCATTGTTGACTGCTCAGGAGTAGGTGGATACAAAGGTTCTTCAATAGGAAACGGCAGACCAAACTCTTCGACTCTTCCTTGAATCCACTCTCCATACTGAGGGTAAGTTCTACAATCTCCTTTTCCAAGCACAGTTCTTCCTCTCTTGATCACCTTGAGCCAGGCCTCAGTTGCCTTACGGGATACAGTCAAATCAGGCGAAGAATGGAAAAACAGAGATTCTTCCACATCCTTTTCCAAAGGCGGAGTTCTTAAAGCATATCCAAACTGTCTAACCGCTAGAGAAGGATTATAGTTGATTCCTCCTCTTCTTCCTACCAACGGTACATTTGGGAAGTTCCCACAACTATGAATAATATCCGCCCGAAGCAAGCTCCGGTCAGACCACCAAGAAATATCTTCAGCTCTCAACCCCATCAATCTCTTCGACCAACTCAACGAGTCCTCGACATCAACGAACGCTCCTGACTTGGGTAGGTGAGAACTGAACCACTTATGAAACAAGGGTGCACAACAATTCACCAATCCTCCCCTTCTATTCTCATTCCTGTGATGCACCGAATGAAAGAAATCTCCTAGCAAGGTCGGCACCGGATTTCCCAACACGAAGAGGCGTATTGCGTCCATGTCCACAAATTTGGCAACATTAGGGAACAGGACAATCCCATACACACAAAGAGCCAACATAGCATTGAAACCCCTCTGGTCACCATCTTCAAGTTTCTTCTTTGCTTCTCCCAGCAAGAAACTCAAATGAAAACCACTGACTCCTCCCTTCTGACACATATTAGCCTTCAAGACTGATTTCCCCAAATATGTGGCCGAAGCAACCATGCTGAGATCGGGCAGAAACTCAGAACTGTAGAACAACAACTGTGACTTGATAGGAACTCTGAGAAAACTGGCAATCTCCTCCAAAGTAGGGACCAAAATATAATTCGGGAATGTGAAACACCTCAATGGAGGGTCATAGAACTGCAGCAGTGTGAATAGAGCATTGTGTTGATCCTTGGAAAGAACCGTGACGAAGCTTAGAATCAAATCGTAATCCTTCCGGAATCCTTCTAGAGAATCGTGATCCATTAACTTCATCAGTTGTTGAATAGGCTCCAAACAAACCACTGGAAACTTGTAAGCGACGTGTCTCTTTCTGCCAATATCCATCTCTGGAGAACCATAAAACCCCGACCGGAATCAAGAAGAAGATGTAAACCCCTTAGAAATGGATAAACATGTGTTAAATGATATGAATGCAGAATGATGTGATGCAATGCAGTGACATGGAAATCAGGACTGCTGTATCTGCTTGAACATCTGTCGGGTTGCACTGTCTGAAGAGAAAACCCACTGAATATAAGATCAAAACTCTGCTCCAGAAAACCGGGTTGGTTGGAGGTTAAGGTTTCCTGAATTTAGCCCGCCCCTCACTGGTAGGTTCTAAGAACAGAAGTTTATCAGCTTCAGCCCTTCAGTCGAGAATAATACGTTTACCACTGAAGGTTTGGCATTATTACGGGATAAAAGACCTATGCTGACTCCCCTCAACAGGACATCCTAAAGCAAGTTCCCAGTCTCGGGGTCCTCGGATTGAGCAGCGAGAATGCGCCCACCAGAGCTAACATAATCACGTCTCGGAGGAGAGGCCTCGACTGAGTTCTCGGGAAATGGTCACCAAAGTCGACGATTTCTAAAGGAATATCTGTCGTTATGGAACACCCATAGGACAGAATATATCCAACAGAAACCTCGCCTGGAATGTGGGTCTCATGAACAACTTAACATAGCAACATGCCACGCAAGCCTCATGACTATCCACTCTAACACCTATGTGTACACTCAAGCCTGGGTAGTGGGCTTATCTCTCATAGAACAATCCCAACCCAACAAACAAACAACCCACAGATACAACAAACATATGTACATGAATGCAATAAGATAAAGTAGGTAAATGCGGAAAGTAAACGACTATACAAAAGCATAAACACCCAACAAACAAGAAATCTACAAAAGCTAGGAGGGACTCGCTTAGGGAAACCGCGTCCCCAGCAGAGTCGCCAGCTGTCGCAACCCGAAAAATACAGTGGTGCGAAAAAACAACCGGCGAAAGAAATTGACAGAAGAGTCGCCACCGTGCGTTATTTATCCCAAAGGAGGGAAAGGAAACGCTCGAAGTAAACCTGGAGAAAGGAAAGGAAAAGACAAGGTCTCGCAACCAAATCTTGGGTTCGGGAGTCGATTATGTGAAGGGAAGGTATTAGCACCCCTACGCATCCGTAGTACTCTACGGGATCCACTCTTGTTGTTCTTGTCTAAAGGGTGTGTGTTTAACTAATGTATTATTTACTAAAAGAAAAGGGTCAAAGAAAATGACTCGCACGGATGTCGCATCCATTGCATACGTATCTCATCTGGAATGAGAATCAGAGTCTTCGTAGCTTGGCTACCTATGGGTGAAGGATAAGTGTGCTCGCTAAGACGTCGCGTCTTATGCCTACGAATCTCATCGGGAATGAGAATCAGAGCAAAACGTAGTTCAGCTAACTACGGGAACAAAGGTCTCGATTGCAACTAGGGCAAGAGAAAGGGAAAGGTCTCGATCGCAACGAGGGCGAGAGAAAGGATCGCAACAAGGGCGAAAGAAAACAAGGATTAGTTGTTAGTCGTTAGTCAAACTCGACAAGACATCGCATCTTGTGCCTACGCATCTCATCTGAACATGAGAATCAGAGTTGCCGTAGTTCGGCTACATAGGGATTGCCATCTGAACATGGACTTACAAAGGAGGACACCAGTTGTGTCAAAGGAGAGTGGGCGATGTGTTCACGTCCTAGCAGCAGGTGTCGCAGCTCGCTGAATCGAGTCTTAGGCAGTTACCTCTTTGCAATAGAACGAACTACATGCCACAAGATCGGAGACGCTCGGAAAGGTCTAAAGATGGGGAAGCTCTGCCCTAGAGTTGTCATGCAATATGTACTTAGGTGTTAAGATTTACAAATCTACATTCGGAAAAGCGTCATCTATCTCTACTCAACAATCGTGGCCGAAACATTGTTTTGTATCAAGAAAGGTTTTTGATTGGTCGCACGGCGGCGAGAAAAAGAGTTTGATTGGTTGGATGTGCTTCGAGTGATGGCGAGAACCAGGATTGGCGAGATATACATCTCGAATCCTAGCCTCAGGAGTGCATGGTATACACCATGTTCCATTTCCATCTTTATTTGCAAAAGTGTTTAATAGAGAATTAAGTGTTTTGAATTTGATTGAGAAAGGGTTTGGAGAAACCGCATTGACAATTTTAGGCGATGGCGAGAGTTAAGATTGGCGAGGCATACGTCTCGAATCTTAACCTCAGGAGTGCATGGTATACACCATGTTCCATTTCCACCTTTATTGAAAAAGTGTTAAATAAGAATTAGGTATTTTGAGTTTTTGTTGTGAAAATGACTTGACCTAGATCAAGTATTGATGGACGTTTGAGAAAGATTTGAATGAGTGTTTGATAGAGCAAAGTGAGTAAATTGGATGATGGCGAGAGCTAGGATTGGCGAGATATACATCTCGAATCCTAGTCTCAGGAGTGCGTGGTATACACCACGTTCCACTTCCATCTTTATTGAAAAAGTCTTGACTATGAATTATAATTTTTTGCGTTTTTATTAGAGAAAATGGCTTGACGTTGAATCAAGCATTTGATGAAAGTTTGAAAGAAAAGGAATAGAATAGGAGGGCGAAATGAATTGATTTGTTTATTGAGAAAATACTCGACGTTGGATCGAGTCATATTTTTGTAATTTTTCAGAAATGGTGGATTTTACTCTTTGGTTAGCGTCTAAAACAAATAGAGAAATAAAACAATACAACATTATATACACATTGGGGAAGTGGGGTACATTTTGTCAAATGGGGATTGTCAAAAATCATGAAATAATTTAATCGGGCCCAAACAACAAAATGATACGAAATATGAGTGTAAGTGTAAGAGAATCGGCTCATTGTAAGAAAGCCCAAGAGTAAGCTATGTGAGGTTGATGGCGATGCTTAAAAAGCAATCGACTTACAAGGGTGTGAAAATGGGCTCGATATTAAATCGAGAAAAATATGATTTTTATAAGTTTAAAAATGGTTTTGAATGAATGATGAAATTAAAAGAAAATAAATTTGCATTATTAACAAATGAAACTATAATAAAGGCATAAACATAAAAAGAAATGAAAATGCTAAAAGAAAATAAAATAGCTAAAAGAAATAAAATGCCAAAAAATGCCACACATAAGTATTGAACCCACCCCACTCAAGACTATGATACTACCCTTCTCCACCAAACCACTCATGGTTAGTTGTTATTTTGATGCTAGACTGGATAAATAAACTAAAATGGATTAAAAATTAGAATTAAAATAAAAAAAACTAATAAAAGAGAAAACTGTTGGACTACCAGTAACTGAACCCAGCCGCTTGGCTGTTGGGTTATCAATGGGGAATAAGTTGGAAATAGAAAAAACAATTATTACCTAATATCCTAGGAATTTTAAACTTTCAAAACTTATTCTGTTAAAAAAATAAATTAAAGAAAAAAAATAAAAAATAAAAAGATGGGATAGTAACAGAGGCCTCATGAAATCGCCCTCTCTTTCGCGTCCTCTCTTCTCTCAATCACTACCAGCAAGCTCTCTCCCAACCTTCAATGAAATCGCTCCCTCACCGCTCTCTCAATCTTCAATCTCACTCAATCGCTCACCTAATCTCGCGTTCAACCCTCTCTCTCGCGTCCTCAACCTTATCCCCAAATGCATAAAACCCACAGCTTAAAGGAACCTGAAGTTTACCTCCGGTAGCGATTTGGTAGTGACGATGAACGATGAAGCCAAAACTTCACTCTTTCGCCTCTCCGATCCAGGTATGTTTCGATTTGGGATTTAGGGTTTTTGTATTTGAAAATCTCTTCGCCGTTTTTCCTTTTTTTTTACTGATTTCTCTTTCTCCTTTTATGCTCACAGATTAGGGTTTCAATTTTGTCTTTGGGTTCAAAGGAGTAACTCTGCGAAGTCCTTTCGGCGCTCAGAAATTGGATTGGATTGTTTAATGCTAAAATCGAAAACGGTATTCTGAACTCACCCTTTCTTCTTCATTTTTGTCTCTATGCCAAATTGGGATATTTTCTTGAATTACTGCCTTTGCTAATTACCTTATTCTTTTTACTGCAGTGACTTTTTTTGTGAAAACTCAAGAGCAGTTTCGGTTGAGTAGAAACGAAAACGAAACGGTTTGGGATGAACAGGTTGTATGGTGCTTGTGGAATTGATTCCTGTTGGTAGTTCCATCAAAGAGGACGAGTATGTCTTCCGGTAGCCCTACCACAAAGTAATACATTCTTAGGAATAGGATATTCATCTCTCAGTGATGTTGAGTCTGTGTATGTTCACTGCAGGTTACCATGTTCCCATGAGCATTTTGGTCTATAACCATGGAGTTGGTTTGTTGTATTTTGGTAACAGGTGAATTGGTTCATAGATGCATTGGTTCTATTATACCTTGGTCTTATGGTTTGAAAATATGCAGGGCTTTCAATAAGACCAAGTTGCTTGTTCATTTGGCTTGGAGCAGCAGGGCTTAAATGCAAGACCTGTTTGATGTAAATGAGGTTCTGTACCAGCTGGATGAATCAAGATCAAAGGCGAGGTAGTCATGATCAAGGTTGACTTATCCATCAGTTCATGCTTTTTGATGATGAAATATTATAATGCATCCTTGCCCTGTGTCTGCTTGAGGTTCAAGGTAATGCTAACTGATTTTACATGTTGTTGTTGCTGCTGATGCAGGTTGAGCACTACAATGGTTTTTCTAGTAGGATAGTGCAGAAATTTGACATTGTTTTGTTATTGCTTTCAATTTAACTTTGGCGTGACCTCTTATCATATATAATCTTGTAGTGTATCTCTAATTCCTCCAATCCTCTTGTAGGCATATCCTTTGCTCATAAGCGCATCTGCTACCAATGGAATGATGCGGAGGACCAAACTGGCAGCAAAATGTGTGGTCTGCATAACTCCCCTACTACTCATAGAAGGGCGCACAATTGATGCTGAATCCTCTGGTTTACTTTACATGATAGGGCTTGAAGCATCCTTTTTGGATGCATTGAAATCATATACCACAGAAAGAACAAATTTTCTCAACCTATTCTGACAACCAGCCTGGTGTCTTGATCCCAGTCTTTGAAGGAGAGAGAACAAGGACTAGGGATAACAATTTGTTGGGTAAGTTTGAACTTTCTGGTATTCCTCCTGTTCTTTCTAAAGGTGGTCTGTAGTGCCTCAACTCTGCTGCTGCTGCTGGCGGCGGAGATGAGTATGGACGGCAAATTAAACATTAATGCACTTTCCTTTAACTCATTTTGCTTCTGCAGGACTTTGTTGAAGAAAATTCTGAGCTGTCCGCCGAATCCGACGATCATCCTCGATGAAACCATTCTGCCTTACATTAGAAGCAACTCTCATAATTGGATCCCTTGTGATGTTGTTTCAAAATCTATTGAAAATGGAAAAATGATAGTGAGGTAATTAATCATGATTGCATATTCATCCGAGTTCAAGAATACTGTTGTTTGAGAAGAACAGAATGATCTAGAGATGTTGGCACGCATATCATGTCCATTAAGGGCGGTCCTTTCAATAATCATGGAAAGATTTCCATTCTGATTCAATCGTACATATCTCGAGGCTCTATGGATTATTTCTCCTTGGTTCCCTATGCTTCATACACTGACTCTAGACCAAGGTTAACGTTTGCTTCATCAAAAATGAGATACTTGGACATGAGCTTTTGTAAACTCAATCTCAAATTTTGTAATGCTGGAATGTCGGAGGCTAACTTCATGGCCAATTTAACATATTCATCTTCATTTTTGGCAATCAAACTTCCCATTGTTGTACACGTGAATCTTGTGTCTTCATATCAAATATTCAAAAGTTTGAAGTGCAGGTGGTAGCATAAGAATTATTCAACACATCAAGTTGATTATTCCGTTCAACCCCATTAACTCTCTATCCAACTCTTTACTTTGGGTGGCTGAACAAATCAATCTCAAAATCTGAATGGTTCATCGTTGTTAATAAGAACCTCCAAATATTGAAGAGCAAAAGTGAAAATGGATTCAACATTAATATCGGCAGCCTTTTTTAGGATAGAAGCACGAGTGAAAGGTTTTCGGAGAGGTGCGGAATCAACATGTGTGATGGATTGTAATAATGTAATTGATCATTGAATGGAATAAAACACTTTGAATGAAATTTATATGGCCATGATTTGCACTAATTGATATTTGGAATGAATTTGAACATGAACTGTAGTGCATATGACTATCAGTAGCTTCGACCAAATGCCCCCCTTTAGATTTAAATCCCTATATCAAAACCAAATTATAGAACATGATCGAGACTCCTTTTGTGTTTCCCTTGAATTATCTATTAAAATCCATGCAAATAAAGGATGACCTTCGGCCACTAGCTTGATTCCGACGATAACCAGGCTCGGTCCCTCTTGAAAAACTCACATGATAATGACTCTTCCTTAAAACATGGTAAACCACTGGAATCTCCTTGAATCAAACAATGTTCATCATAGTAGAGGAGACCTCCTTGAATCTCCTTGATTACCACCGACGCGGAATGCGCCTATGCATCTGAATATGTTGACGGTAGAACCTCGCCTTGAATGCACACAACACAACAAGGTGCACCCATAACAGAAAAGGAGACCACTTGATGCTCATGAAAAAAGAGTACCATAGTATAGGAACAAAATCATGAGGAGCAAATAATGAATGAAATAATGATATGAATATCAGGGTCAAAATCGGGGTGTGACAACCCGGTAAGTTGAAAACCTGAAAAGGCAACTTAGGCAAAAATGGGTATCCCGGTGGATTGAAAACCCGAAAAGGGCGATCCAGGCAAAAGTTAGGGATTAAGCGAATGACTGTGTTCTGAGTTAGTTCTGAATCTCATCTCATGTCGATGACGGGAAATTTTCGAAAGGTAGGAAACAGTCCAATCACCTTTTCAGAAGGCTGATCATCTGGAGGATCTTGAAGACGGGCAAGTCATAGCAGAATTGGAACCCAATAGAAATCCATTTCACATTGCCATTAGATTAATTTCTGTTTTTATCTTTTGTGCGATTACCTCTTTCCAGGGATTGTTTCCTGATGTAAATGCCTATTCAGAGGCCATTCAATCAATAAAATCATGTTATTCAGTATATCTCTGTTTTCATTTTCATTTTACTGTTTTGTTTGCAAAAATGACGTCCAAATTTTTGATAAACATTGCATCATGACACATAAGAGCTTTACAGGTACATGCTTAATAAACATTTAAAATTGCTGTAAATTTTAAGTGCTTTGGACCGTCTATTCAGAACAGATACCCTCGGGGCATTTCCTTAAAATCCCCTGCAGATGATCGTGAATGTTTTCCCCAGTGAAGTCGCCAACAGACGAATCCGGTGTCTTATCCCTGCAGAGCTGATCAGAGTGTTGGATTCTTCAATCCCCAACAGGTTCTCACCACTGTACCTCCCCAAGCATTTGTTTCAGGACATACACTCCACAGTAGAGTTGACAGTGTCAGATTATATACCCCCAGCGGAGTTGACAGTGCCAGACTGTATCTTCCCAGCAGAAGCGACTGCTCCTTAGAGTTCGATGCCAGATCGATAATCCCAATGCCAGATCCATGGTTTCTTTCCTTGAAGCAGAACCTCGGTACCGTATCGGCGTTTGCTTCCCCTGCTGAGTCATCTCTCGCAGATCATGGTTGCCAGAACCACTATCGCTTTCCCCAACAGCAGGTTTTCAGTGTCGTTCTCTCCCAAGTCAGAGTCTCGGTATTTCGTCATCGCTAGAGCACCGTGTGGCGGGTCATTTCCCCACATATTTCTTTGCGCTGTGCATCTCCAACAGCCTTGCCAAGGTCCAGAGGATGGTAATCATTTCCCCAGCAAATCCCCTTGCCTCAGCTTGGCATTCTACCCAGCATTTCGCATCCCCGCATGTAGAATCATATTGCATTGCATTCTCCCAAATCGCGTAGCATTTCCATTTTCATGGAGCATTACGCCATTGAAAAATTCAGACATACGCATGTAAGCATAAAACATTCCCGGTATCCCAAGTGATAAGCTAGAAGTTGTTTCCAGTACTCAGACTGAAGATTGTTCATGACTCACCTTGGTTATCCCCAGCAAGTGTCACTGGCCCACGCGCCGCCTCTATTATCTTTCCCTATTTCTGCCGATGCTGACAGGCATGAAGTTTTCCGATATTCAGATCGAAGTGGCGTTCAGGCCAGTTTTCCGATATTCAGATCGAAGTGGCGTTCATGCCAGTTTTCCGATATTCAGATCGAAGTGGCATTCAGGCCAGTTTTCCGGTATCCAGACTGAAGTGGCATTCAGGCCAGTGTTCCGGTATCCAGACCGAAGTGGCATTCAGGTCAGTGTTCCGATATTCAAATCGAAGTGGCATTCAGGCCAGTGTTCCGGTATCCAGACCGAAGTGGCATTCAGGCCAGTGTTCCGATATTCAGATCGAAGTGACGTTCAGGCCAGTTTTCCGGTATCCAGACCGAAGTGGCATTCAGGCCAGTGTTCCGATATTCAGATCGAAGTGGCGTTCAGGCCAGTTTTCCGGTATCCAGACCGAAGTGGCATTCAGGCCAGTGTTCCGATATTCAGATCGAAGTGGCGTTCAGGCCAGTTTTCCGGTATCTAGATCTAAGTGGCATTTAGGCCAATTTTCCGACGTTCAGGTCGATGCAACTTGTGGCGTTCAGGCCAGTTTTCCGATGTTCAGATCGAAGAAGTTTCCGACATTCAGGTCGATGCGACTTGTGGCATTCAGGCCAGTTTTCCGATGTTCAGATCGAAGAAGTTTCCGATGTTCAGGTCGATGCAACTTGTGGCATTCAGGCCAGTTTTCCGATGTTCAGGTCGAAGGAGTTTCCGACGTTCAGGTCGATGCAGCTTGTGGCATTCAGGCCAGTTTTTCCGATGTTCAGATCGAAGAAGTTTCCGACGTTCAGGTCGATGCAGCTTATGGCATTCAGGCCAGTCTCTCGGTGTTCAGACCGATATTAATAATCTCATATCTCCCGATGTTCAGATTGAAGTCATTTCCAGTATTCAGACTGATGAGCGGCATTCAGGCCATGGTTATTTCTGTGTTACCATTTATTTTGGTATCCAGTTTAACATTCCTTGTCGGTATTCAGACGGACTTTCACCGTACCAGACGGATTCTTCCTTCAAGACCACCTCTTTGCCGATTCTGACAGGCATTGTTACTTCACTTCACTATAGTGCAAATTTTTGGGCTTTTATTGTATTCAATCCCTTGATACCTCTAAAGTGCGAAAGCCACTGCTATCTTCTTTCCAGGTCTCCAGTTGATTGAATAGGGGCAGCTGTAACACCCCAAAATTTGCCCTCCTCATTCATGCATTCACTTTTTAGGTCATTTAGCATTTCATACCACATTGCATCATGTCAATCGGAATTAGCTCCAAGAAGCTCGGATATCATCCAGGACACTTTGTGGGTTCTACTTAGACGATCAGTCAACACAAGGAAAAGACTTGAGGTACTACCAACAGGGCCAGATGGGGCCTATTCACCGTGCAAATCGCCAGGCTGGAAGAAGCAAGAATCTGCTGCTGAGCTGTCATGCTCGCTAGGCGAGCAGATGCTTCGCCTAGCGAAGAGCACTGCCATGCTCGCTAGGCGAGCAGATCCTTCGCTAGGCGAAGGGCGCGCATTTCAGAAAATATCAGAAAGATTTTGGGCTTGAGTTGCCCTCATTTGAGCCCACTACCCATGAAATCAGTCTATAAATACTGAAGTTTCAGTAGAGAAAAAGACTTGGAGTTACACTGGGAGATTCACTGGAGAGAAGGAAACCTAGGAACTACTCTACAGCGACCTTCAGGCAGCCCTGAGAAGTTCACTCCGCCTCACACAAACCCTAGTGTTACTTTGCAGATCCAGCCGTACCATTCAATCTTAATCAGTCTCTCTCATCAGGTATGCCTTTGTTCCTATTACTTTACGCCTTGAATTTGAATATTATGAATGTATGAGGTAATATCAGGTTTTGCCCACGGGTTCGAATAGGCATGAATTTGTAACAATACCTTGAATGTTTTAATCATTTTCGTTTATGAGATGGACACCACAGGGTTTCGGATCATAGAGATCGAACTGTTATCAAGGAGGAATCCAAAACCCGCAGGCCTTCGCTAGCCGCTTCGCTAGGCGAGCCTGTAGTGAAGCTTCGCTAAGCCTTCGCTAGGCGAAGCAGTCGCGAACGTGACAGTATTTGCTTTTTGTTCTGTTTTGTTCTAACCTGTTTTTGTGTTGCCATGGCATTGTTTTCTCTTGATTTCATCCTGTTCGCCTAACCCTTTTTTGTCGAGTTTTTGTGAGGACTCATATACTCTTGCAGGGATACCATGCGTAGGTTTATTCTGATTACTCGTATTGACTGATTTTCTTTGATGGTCTAGCTGGAGAGATCTCAGGGTTGCTAATCCTTTAATTGCTGTAACTTCGGATCTTTATCCGTGTGGTAATTTTTTCCCTTTCTCGTACTTTATCGCTTTCTTAGCTGGAAGACCTCGATAGGAGGCAATGTTTGAGCCCCTTGGTGGCATTTTACTTTAAGATACATGTTTTGTGTGGTGTGATCGCTTCCCCATAGGATGCGAGGCTTCGTATAGTCTCCCGTCTGCATGCCAATTAAGGTAGCACTGTTCCTTCGCCTAGGACTTCCTTTTGCATGCGCGTTCCTACAACGCAAACAAACCCTAAAACCCAAACCAACATGTTATCTCCTTCTACTACAGGCGAGTAAGTCTCCAAAGGTCGAGCATCCGGTAGATTGCGTAGTAACGTTGTTCGTCCAAAACCCAATCCATTACCCCGTAGTTAGCCGAACTACGGCTTGCTCTGATTCTCATTCCAGATGAGATACGTAGGCATAAGACGCGATGTCTTAGCGAGCACACATCCCCAAAACCCATAGGTCAGCCGAGCTACGAAGACTCTGATTCTCATATTCAGATGAGATACGTATGCAGTGGATGCGACATCCGCGCGAGTCATTTCTCTTAACTTTTTTTAGTAAATAAACACATTAGATAAACCCATACCCTTTAGACAAGAACCACAAAAGTGGTTCCCGTCTACGGATGCGTATGGGTGCTAATACCTTCCCTTCGCATAACCGACTCCCGAACCCAAGATTTGGTTGCGAGACCTTGTCTTTTCCTTTCCTTTTTTCAGGTTTACTTCGAGCGTTTCCTTTCCCTCCTTTGGGATAAATAACGCACGGTGGCGACTCTTCTGTCATTTTCTCTCGCCAGTTGTTTTTTCGCGCACTGTATTTTCAGGTTGCGACAATATGTCAATCATACCTTTTCCAACTTCACTAGTAAACATGGAATTCTCCATGAATTCACATGTGTTGACACCCCACAATAAAACGGTGTCGCAGAAAGAAAAAATCGTCATTTACTTGAAGTTGCTAGATCTCTCCTTTTTCAAATGTCTGTTCCTACCTCTTATTGGGGTGAGGCAATTCGTACTGCTGCCTATCTGATTAACCGGGTCCCATCTCGAGTGTTAGGTAATAAAAGTCCTGCCCAATTTATGCTTTCACGTTTTCCATCTGTTCCTATCTTACACACTCTTGAGTCTCGCATTTTTGGTTGTGTTGCTTTTGTTCATGTTCACAAACAATATCGTAACAAATTGGATCCCCGTGCTGTCAGATGTATCTTTCTGGGTTATGCACCCAACAAAAGAGGGTACAAATGTTATCATCCTCCGAGTCGAAAATTCTTTGTCTCCAAAGATGTCACCTTTCATAAAAATGTGTCATATTTCACTCGTTCTCAGTCTCAGGGGGAGAACATAAGTGACTTAGAGTCAGAGTCTGAGTCTGAGTCCGAGTTTCTGGTCCTTGGTCCTAGCCTCCCTAGAACACCTATCAGTGTTCCCTCTCTTGAACCCGAGTTGTCACCTAGTTTGAGTTTGAGTCCTAGTTCAACACCTGAATCTGAGCCAGTAAGTGTTCTTGGTCCTTCAAGGCCTTCTGTTTTACAGGAATCAACACCTCCAGCACCAACTCTAGTGTATCAGAGAAGAAGTAAACCTGACCTTCTCCAGAAACAAATTCAATCGCCTGAACCGGAGGTAAGTACTGAAAATGATTCCTCTAGTGATGATTGTGCCATTTCTGATACTTGTGACACTAATCCAGTTGATTTACCCATTGCTTTGAGGAAGGATAAAAGATCTTGTCCCTCCCTATATCGACACCCTATCTCTCAATATGTCTCCACTAAACATCTTTCCACACAATATCAAAGTTTTATTGCAGCTGTTGATTCTGTGAAAATCCCATCATCTGTTGAAGAAGCATTGCAAAATAGAAATTGGGTCCAAGCTATGGATGAGGAAATGAGAGCACTTAAAAAAATGGTACTTGGGAGATTATTGAAAGGAAAAGAGACAAAAGTCCAGTTGGATGCAGATGGATCTATACTGTAAAGTACAAATCTGATGGTACACTTGATCGGTACAAAGCAAGACTAGTGGCAAAAGGTTATACTCAGACGTATGGTATTGATTATGAGGAGACATTTGCCCCAGTGGCAAAGATGAATACTGTTCGAATTTTACTATCTCTTGCTGCTTCATGTGGATGGGAATTGCAACAGTTTGATGTTAAAAATGCGTTCTTGCATGGAGACTTAGAGGAAGAAGTGTATATGGAGATTCCACCAGGTGTTGGCATAACAAATGGAGCTAACAAGGTGTGTAAATTGAAGAAAGCCTTATATGGACTAAAGCAGTCCCCTCGGGCATGGTTTGGAAGATTCACAAAGGCAATGATGTGTTTGGGCTATAAGCAAAGTCAAGGAGACCACACTTTATTTTATAAACATTTACAAGGAGGAAAACTGACTGTACTTCTTGTTTATGTTGATGATATTATTGTTACAGGAGATGATTTGATTGAGAGACATTCCCTCAAAGAGAAATTATCAGCAGAGTTTGAGATGAAAGACCTTGGGCAACTCAAGTATTTCTTGGGAATTGAGGTAGCCTACTCAAAGCAAGGCATCTTTATTTCTCAAAGGAAGTATGTGCTTGATCTTTTGCAGGAAACTGGCAAACTTGGATGCAAACCTGCAAGTGTTCCCATTGAACAAAATCACAGGATAAGCTTTAAGGAGGAAAGTGACAAAGTTGACAAGGGTCAATATCAGAGATTAGTGGGAAAATTGATTTACTTGGCACACACTAGACCAGATTTGGCATATGCAGTCAGTGTGGTGAGCCAATTCATGCATGATCCGAGGGTGAGACATTTGCAGGCTGTAGACCGCGTTCTACAATATCTTAAAGCAACTCCAGGGAGAGGACTTTTGTTTAAAAGAGGTGGAAATCTAACTATGGAGACTTACACTGATGCGTATTATGCCGGATCAGTGAGTGACAGAAGATCTACGTCAGGCTATTGTACTTTTCTGTATGGTAACCTTGTAGCTTGGAAGAGTAAGAAGCAAAGTGTAGTTGCTCGATCAAGCGTCGAGGCAGAATTTAGAGCTATGGCACTAGGAATTTGTGAGCTATTGTGGATGAAACAAATTCTAGAAGACTTGAAGATACAATGTGAAGGTCCTATGAAATTGTTTTGTGACAATAAATCGGCTATTAGTATTGCTCATAATCCTGTTCAGCATGACAGGACTAAACACATTGAGATTGATCGATATTTTCTCAAAGAAAAGTTGGATAGTGGACTGATAACTACATCTTACGTTCCTTCCGGGCATCAGCTGGCAGATGTGTTAACAAAAGGCTTACCAACAGAAAGATTCAGGCAACTTACTTGCAAGCTGGGAATGATAGATATCCATTCACCAGCTTGAGGGGGAGTGTTGTAAATATTAGATTGTAAATAGTAATTATTTCTATTAGTAATGAGGCCCATTAGTCAAAGCCCATTAGGTTTTCTATTCTCTCTTATTTAAAGCATGTAGATGTAACATGTAAGAATCACTTTTAATATATCAGTAAAATATTTTACAACAGTATCTACCAGAAGCTGATTCTTTCTCTGCCACAAATATATGAGCTCCACATGAGTAATGGATGTCGAAACTAACAGAAATTGCATTCCTTTCAAAGCATTTACAAGGAAATCATTTCCTGCAAGATATGTAATTGTAATTGAAGCATTATCTCTATTATAATTATGATGTTAATACTACATGGATTAATGCAAATAAGCCATCTTATAGTAGAAAATAAATAGTGTTGAGCATAAAATTCTATATACAAATTGATATACTAGAGATGTTGCAAGCATGTTTAAGAGAAACATTTGTAACGCAGACTTCCACAAGCTCGTCTTAACCATAAATGTCCAGTCAATTTCACTATTCATTTTCAGTTCTGATTAGGCTAGGATGCTTGGAATTCATCAGTGCAACTTTCTTTCGAGATGCAAGTCCTTTTAACTTTCTTACACATATTATCACGGAAAAGAGAACAACAAGTGGGATTAGCTATACAGTGATGTTCACTTTGCCGCCATGAGGCTACGTCTCGCAACCCTTTGGTTTCATTTGATTCTGCTTTAGGCAAACATGTTGATGCCCCGAACTGTCGTGGACCGAACTAAATCAACATCAGAGGCCCTTCTCACCAGGACACGCTTACACGAATTATCCGTCCGAGATAATCAACTAACAACAACAGAAGTTTATATAATCAAATGTAACCTTGTCAACATAATACCCTTGCCAATTTTTAACAGAGTATTATCCCCCGTAAAATACTTATAAGTATATTAGACTCTTCTCAACAACAACTCATTAAGGTCTGCCCTGTTCCAACAATTTAATTTGTGTCATCTCTCACTTGATTTTGGAGTAATCAAACATGTATTTCATATCTGCCATCACAAATAATTCAATGTTCAAGTGTATATACTTTCTCAATTGTTTTTGATAATGAGCAACCTCTCTCAAAAAGATGATCATGTAGTACCTGTACTGTGTAAGTGATAACCAATTCATCAACTAGCTATAGCTTACCATACTCATAATTATCCCAACAACATGGAGGAGAATAAATTAGGTCTTGCAATGTTCGGTATATCATTAGCAGTCGTGTGATATTTCTTGATTTGGTTCAACCCCTATATTATTTGGTACAAACTATCATACAGACTTTAAAAACATCACATATGTATAGTGTATTTTCCATTCCTGCCATTATCATTGACATCAAAATTGGTATTCGATTTAGTGATAGCTAACTTTAAGATAAAAGACCATAAACGCGACATTAAATCAAACACGTTGAGGGCACTCACAAAGTTAATGGAAATCCACTACAATCTATGGAGAATTTCTATCAATTTCTATCTATTGTTATCACTCACACAATAATAATGAAAAGAAAAGAACAATTAAGAAAGAAAAGAAAGAACGATGGAGAAGAATATTTTCTGTAGAGTTTCTCTCTGTCCACAATCTATTAAAAATTTCTTTTTTCACTTTACAACTCCAAAATTTTATGAATATAATGTTATGAATGCAATATTACAAGAATAAGGGTTACTCCCTTTATTTATAGATTTAAGTTAGTTTGCTCACTAAGTCAAAACCCAAAACTATAAAAGTCCAAAATAACTACTAAAAATAGGCCTAAGTCGAAATCCTGTGTGAAACAACATGCTTCGACACACTAATACAAGTCGACACATCCTTATTCTGTCGAGCAACCTACTTCGACACAAGAAATTACAATTCAACACACCACTTAATTCATTTTGTCTAAGCTATCTACATTCATCATAACTCTTAGTCTTATGAACACTTCGACCTAATTCATTATGTCTAATCAACTATGTATTCTGCTTCGCACGACGGTAATGCCACTACTGGCACCTTTCTCGAACTCCAAGAAATTGGTGCACCACCTAGTATGAACACATAACCAGCTGTGAATTTTCGATCCTCAACATCACTACACCAACTTGAGTCGGTGTATTCCACTAGTTTGCATTCTTTTCCTTCATCAACTATAGGAAAGAAAATGCCATAGTAAAGAGTTCCTTTCAGATATCTTAGTATCCTCTTCGCCGCTGCTAGATGTGATACCTTTGACTTCTGCATGAATCTACTCATCATACCTACATTGTATGCTAAGTCAGGCCTTGTGTGACAAAGGTATCAAGGTGACCCAATAAGTCTTCTATATTGGGTTGGGTCGACATCATCTTCATCTGAATCTTTCGACAGTTGTAATCTGGGCTCATCTGGAGTCAAAGTTAGGTTCCAATCTTGCATCTCAAATCTCTTGAGTATTTCGCATGCATACCTTCTTTGATGCATCATCAAACCTATACCACTCTTGTAGAATTCGATGCCAAGGAAATATGAAATGTCACTCAGATTTGACATTTCTAATTCCTTCTTGAGATCACTTTTAAAGTCTTCGATCTCCTTCTTGCAGCTAAATGTTATCAACAAGTCATCGACACAGAGACATAGTATAAGCAATTCACTCTTGCTTCTTCTTACATATACTTCATCTTTAGTTGTCCACTTCACAAATTCCTTCTCCCTTAGAAAACCATATATCTTCTTGTTCCAAGCTTTTGGAGCTTATTTAAGTCCGTACAGAGCTTTATGAATCATGTACATCTTTCTTTCTTCGCATTATTTCATAAAACCAACTGGTTGTACAACATAAACTTCTTCTTCTAAGGGGTCATTCAGGAATGCATATTTCACATTCATATGACACATCTGTCAGTTGTTCATATTTGCTAGATCAACAACTAACTAGATTGTTTCGATCCTAGCAACATGTGCAAAAACTTCATCGAAGTCGATTCCTTATTTTTGAAGAAATCCTTTCGCCACAAGTCTCGTCTTGTGTCGAGTCACTTCTCCTTTGGGATTCAACTTCGCCTTGTATACCCATTTCACATCGATTGCCTTCTTGTCTTGGGGAAATTCGATAAGTGACCAAGTGTTGTTGACTTCGATTGACTTCAGTTCTTTGTTCATTGCTTTCGCCCACTTCAAATCTTTCAATGCCTCAGCTGCATTAATTGGTTCGACATCTGCGTAGAAAACATAGTGTACCAGCTCACCTTCTTCATTGACGATATCATTTGATGTAATCACACATTCTTGCAACCTTGCAAGCATGTGTCTTGTTCTTTGAGGTTTGCTTGGGCCTACTTCACCTCTGACTTCTTGTCGAACTTCTCTTTCGACTTCACTAGCTGGATCATCACATAAGATTCTCACTGAATCCTTCTTAACATTCTCAGTCCAATCCCATTCCTTAAGCTCATCTATGATCACATCCCTGCTGATCACCACTTGCTTGTTCACTGGGTCGAACAACTTGTATCCTCCAGTCGAATGATATCCTATCAGGATCATCTGTCTCGACTTGTCATCAAGTTTTCTTCTCAACTGATCTGGCACATGTCTATGTGTTATAAACCCAAACACCTTCATATGACTCAAGTTATGCTTGAAACCAGATCAACATTCTTCTGGTGTGATTCCTTCTAGCTTCTTCATCGGACATCTGTTTAGGATATATGTTGCAGTCGACACAACTTCTCCCCATAATTGTTTGGGTAGATGTTTTCCTTTCAACATACTTCTCACCATATTCATGATGATTCTATTCTTCCTTTCTGCGACTCCATTCTACTGTGGAGTGTAGGGTGGCACCATCTCATGCACAACCCCTTCTTTCACACATCATACGTCGAAGTCTTTTGGCACATATTCTTTGAAATTCTGGTATCAGATATAAGATGTCGAAGGTAATGTCACGACACTAATATCTGTTAATGCACAATGGATAATTAAACAGAATTGTAAAGCAAATCACACAAGCAATTGTTAACCCAGTTCGGTGCAACTCACCTACGTCTGGGGGCTACCAAGCCAGGAAGGAAATTCACTATAATAGAATTAGTTCAAAGACTATCCGTACAGTTCAACAAGTTACAGCCTTTCTCACCTAATCTCTACCCGTGCAACTTCTACCTAAGCACTCTTAGATATGAGAACCCACTCACTTCCCTTACAATCACACACCCGTGATTTTAAACAACAATCCTTGTGAAAAGAAAATACTTTTCAATTACAAACTCTTGATTTTACTTCACAGTTTCAATCAAGAAGACACGCTCTTGATCTTGCTTCAAAGCTTTGATCAAGAAGACAAATCAGTCCAATTCAATCATCAATGGATGACTTGAATGACCTACAGACACAAACCCTAGCTCTCTCTCTAAATTTCGCTCAGTCTTGGTTGTGTGTAAAAACAGGTTTTCTAAGTCCCTTTTTATAGAAGCATTGGACATCATGAAAACCCTAAATATATTTTCCAATCAAATCTTTTTATAACAGCTGTATAGATCTCCTTGGAAAAAAAACAAATCTGGTTGTAATCCTTGATAGAATGTGCCAGCTAGCCATATCTTCAAACAACCAATGATTGCCATTAATTGTGCAATCACAAAAACACCAGACATTCATACTGAATGTTCTGTGTACAGGATGTCATGACATCGGGTCTGACATCCTAGAAAAATCCTGCATAATCCAATTTCCTTTTATAGCAGGTACAACCATATCAGATACCATGACATTGTGTATGTCATCTGAAACAATCCTGCATGAACATGTCTTCCATATAAGCTCCAGCAGGTACAACCAATATCAGAAGCCTTGTCATTGTATGTGGCATTCTGAAACAATCCTGCTTGCATCTGTTCTTTAACTCCAGCAGGTACATAGGATATCTCATGTTAAGACATCACACATGACATCTTGTGAACACTCTTTGTTTTACCAAAATTGCTGCCAACACTTAGAATCAACAAACTCCCCCTTTGGCAAATTTTGGCTAAAACATATATCTGTCCTTTTTGTTCACAAGGCAAACTATCAGCAGTTAAACAACTTAACAGTAGTTTAATCAGCAGCAGAAGCAAAACAATTACTAGCTATGGCTACTAGTAATATATGCACAAGGGTACTTCTCCTCCCCCTAAATCTGTGCAACAATCAACAGAATTACTAGTTATGGATGCAACTAGTAAGACACACAAATGCACAATGCACCAGGGTACTACTTCTCCCCCTAAATCTGTGCATTCATCAAATATAATAGCTACTGTAACTCCAGCACCTGTACCAGCCAGAATGTCATACTGACATCTTCTTCAACATCAACACTTGTGCACCATATAACAGAACAACAGAAACATTCTGTTTTAACACCTATGCACTTCTTCCAAGAATAGATGTCCTTCTGTCCAGCCACATACATCTCTCCACAACTGCTTCCATATCAACACTTTGTCTTCTCCCCCTTTTTAGTCAAAATTTACCAAAGGTAAATAAATCTCATAGAATCTTTACACCCATCACATTTTTCGCTACACCATACCTCACAAAACTCCATACTCTTTTTGTGAGACTATCCCCAGACTCCTTTGATTGCTATAGATTCTCATACACACAGATCCCTAATTTTCCTCTTAAACATTCAAATTGATTGGCATCCAAGGCTTTTATGAATATGTCAGCTAATTGCCTCTCTGTAGGAACATGCTTCAGTGCTATGATCTTTTCTTCCACAAGTTCTCTGATGAAGTGATGCCTGATATCAATGTGCTTTGTCCTGCTGTGCTGAATAGGATTCTTGGAAATATTTATAGCACTCAGGTTATCACAATATAATGTCATGACTTCTTGTGTGACATTGTATTCAGACAATATTTGTTTCATCCAGACCAGTTGAGAACAACTACTTCCCGCTGCTATGTACTCAGCTTCAGCAGTGGATAGAGATACACAGTTCTGTTTCTTGCTGAACCATGAAATCAAATTGTTCCCTAAGAAGAAACATCCTCCTGATGTGCTCTTCCTATCATTAGCACTTCCAGCCCAGTCTGCATCACAGTATCCAGTCAACATAGATCCAGATCCATGAGTATATAACATCCCATAGTCACTGGTGCCATTGACATATTTCACTATTCTCTTTACTTGGTTTATGTGACTGACTTTTGGTTCAGCTTGATATCTAGCACACACACCAACAACAAATGCAATGTCAGGTCTGCTTGTTGTAAGATATATTAGACTGCCTATCATGCTTCTGTATAGACTTTGATCTACATTGACACCATTCTCATCTTTGGAGATTTTTACATGTGTAGGAGCAGGAGTTCTTTTATGGCTTGCATTCTCCATGCCAAACTTTTTCACAATGTTCTTGGCATACTTGCTTTGAGATAAAAAGATAGAGTCTTCCATCTGTTTGACTTGTAGCCCAAGAAAGTAAGTCAGTTCTCCAACAAGGCTCATCTCAAACTCAGATTGCATTTGTCTAACAAAGTGTTCAACCATCTGCTCTGACATTCCACCAAATACTATGTCATCTACATATATTTGTGCCACCATGAGCTTCCCTCCTTCATTCTTCACAAACAGAGTTTTGTCAATACCTCCTTTCCTGTATCAATTTTCAGTGAGGAACACTGTGAGCCTCTCATACAAAGCCCTGGGAGCTTGTTTTAACCCATAGAGGTCTTTCTTCAATCTGTACACATGTTTTGGAAGGTTTGGATATGTGAAGCCTTTAGGCTGTTCAACATATACTTCTTCATTTAGGTAGCCATTTAGAAAGGCACTTTTTACATCCATCTGAAACAGTTTGAATTTCAGAATACATGCCACTCCAAGCAGTAATCTAATGGACTCAAGGCGAGCTACAGGAGCAAAAGTTTCATCAAAGTCAACTCCTTCAACTTGAGTATATCCTTGAGCTACCAATCTAGCTTTGTTTTTAGTAACAACCCCTTGTTCATCAGATTTATTCTTATATACCCACTTTGTACCTATGACATTTACTCCTTCAGGTCTAGGAACCAATTCCCATACTTCATTCCTTTTGAATTGACCTAACTCTTCTTGCATGGCATTGATCCAGAACTCATCAGTCAAGGCTTCCTTGATATTTCTAGGTTCGATCTTTGACACAAAGCAGCCATGTGAGATTACTTCTCTTGATCTAGTAGTGACTCCTTTATCTGGGTCTCCTATGATAAGGTCTTTGGGATGATCCTTCTGAATTCTGATAGAGGGTCCCTTGTTGATTTTGTCATCTTCAGGTTCAGCTTGAGGTGGTTCTTCTTCCTTATTCTTGTCTGAGGAGTCAGTTGGAGAATCATTCAGAGATGTCTCGACATCGTCTGTGACATCAGTCTGTTGATCATCAACCACTACATTAATGGATTCCATCAACACATTGGTTCTGGAATTGAAGACCCTGTAGGCTCTGCTGTTTGTTGAGTAGCCCAAAAATATTCCTTCATCACTTTTGGGATCCATCTTCCTTCTTTGCTCACGATCAGCCAAGATATAGCATTTGCTACCAAATACATGGAAGTATTTTACTGTAGGTTTTCTTCCTTTCCAGACTTCATACAGAGTTGTGGGAGTCCCTTTCTTTAATGTCACTCTGTTATGGACATAGCAGGCTGTGTTCATGGCTTCAGCCCAAAAATGATAGGGTAACTTCTTAGCATGAATCATAGCTCTGGCTGATTCTTGCAGAGTCCTATTTTTTCTTTCCACCACACCATTTTGCTGGGGAGTGATGGGAGATGAGAACTCATGATGAATTCCTTCTGAAGAACAGAATTCAGCAAATTTGCTGTTCTCAAACTCCTTTCCATGATCACTTCTAATTTTGATAACAGGACTTTCTTTTTCCCTTTGAAGTTTCAGACACAGCTCCTTAAAGACTTCAAACACATCAGATTTCTCTCTTATAAAATTGATCCAGGTGTATCTGGAGAAATCATCCACCACCACATATGCATATTTCTTCCCACCAAGGCTTTCTACCTGCATGGGTCCCATCAAGTCCATATGAAGTAGTTCCAGGACTTTGGTAGTTGTGTCATGTCTGAGCTTCTGGTCTGACATCCTTGTTTGTTTTCCAATCTGACATTCTCCACACATTTTTCCCTCATCAATCTTTAAGTTGGGAATCCCTCTAACTGCTTCTACTGATATGATTCTCTTCATACCTTTCAGGTGCAGATGTCCCAATCTTTGATGCCATATCTTCACTTCTTCTTCTTTAGCTAAGGTACACTTTGAGGAGTATCCAGTTTCTTGAGAGCTCCACATGTAGCAGTTGTCTTTGGACCTAACTCCCTTCATGATTACTTTATTTTCTTTGTTAGTAATCAGACATTCAGTTTTTGTGAAGTTTACATTCAGACCTTGATCACATAGTTGGCTGATGCTTATAAGATTAGCTGTTAATCCCTTAACCAGTAGAACATCATCAAGGTCAGGAACTCCAGGGCAATCCAGCCTACCCATTCCCTTAATTTCACCTTTTGCACCATCACCAAAGGTGACATAGCTCATGGCATGAGGATGAAGTTCAGTCAACAGGTTTTTGTTCCCAGTCATATGTCTGGAGCAACCACTGTCAAAATACCAATCTTCTTTGGCTGAGACTCTGAGGGAAGTGTGGGCTATTAGACTTGTGACCTTTGTCTTAAGAGCCCATTGCTTTCTGCTGACAGTCTTGTGATGTTTGGACCTAGATTGGTGTTGAGACTGAACAGGGCCAGGATAGCCATATAGCTTATAACATAAGGGCTTCAGGTGGCCAAATTTTCCACTGTATTGGCATTTCCATCTTTGATGGTTCCCTTTCTGCTGTTGTGACATCTGATGTGACATCTCAGGTTTGCTTTTAACATGGCTGCTCTTAGGTTTGGATTTGCAACTGCACTCAGCCTTGAATCCAATGCCAGATTTGTTTCCAGCTATTTGCCCAGTCTGGAGAATCTTGTCTAGGGTGGCAGATCCATTGTTAAGCATTTTTACATACTTAGTCATCTCATCTAGTTTGGAATTCAAGAATACAGCCTCAGTTTCCAATTTTGATATGGTTTCCATATACTCTTTCTTCTCATTTTTTAGTTGAGCTATTACTTGCTTCTGTCTTTCAACTTGTCTGCACACTCCTGCCCTTCTGTGGCACCACTCTTTGTAGGTAGTGTCCAGCTCTTCAAAGGTTCTTTCATCATCAATTGACTCTTCCTCAGACCCCCATCTTCCTGTCAAAGCATTCACATGATTCGTAGCTTCTTCAGTTTCACTTCCATCAGACCAAGAGGCTACAAGACTCCTCTTTTGTTTCTTGAGGTAGGTCCCACATTCAGTTTTAATATGACCATATCCATTACACTCATAGCACTGAACTTCTTTGGGCTTTTCTTCAGACTTTGTGTTCTTACCAAAGCTGTTGTCAGATGTGATGTTTTTGACATTGCCCTTAGCTCTGACATCTACCTTTTTCATTAGTCTGTTGAACTGTCTTCCCAGCATTGCTATCTCATTTTCCAGGTCTCTATCAATGTCGTGGCCACCTTCCTCATCTTCCTCTTCGGTGTTTGACATAAATGCTATGCTCTTGGCCTTCTTTTCAGCTCCATCACATATTCCCATCTCAAATGTTTGGAGGGATCCAATTAGCTCATCCACTCTAATATTTGAGATGTCTTGAGATTCTTCTATGGCTATGACTTTCATAGCAAATCTCTAGGGGAGTGATCTTAATATTTTTCTTACCAGCTTCTCATCTGACATCTTCTTGCCCAAAGCTCTAGAGGCATTGTCAATTTCAAGAATGCTCATGTAAAATTCATGAATATTTTCATCTTCTTTCATTCTTAAGTTTTCAAACTTGGAGGTGAGCAGCTAAAGTCTAGACATCTTTACTCTAGATGTGCCTTCATGAGTGGTCTTGAGAATGTCCCAAGCCTCTTTGGCTACTTCACAGTTATTTATCAGCCTGAAAATATTCTTGTCCACTCCATTGAAGATGGCATTTAAAGCTTTAGAATTTCCAAGGGCTAGGTCATCCTCCTCCTTGGACCATTGTTCTTCAGGCTTTTTCTCAGCAGAGACTTCTCCTTCTTTAGTAACTACAGGATGCACCCAGCCTGTCAAGACAGCTTTCCAAGCCTTGTTATCAAGGGATTTTAAAAAGGCTACCATTCTTGGTTTCCAATAGTCATAGTTAGAACCATCCAAAATTGGTGGCCTATGAACAGATCCTCCATCCCTCTCCATTGTACCAGAAAGTATTTCCCCTAGATCTCACCCAGAGCCAGAGCAGGATGCCTGCTCTGATACCAATTGAAATTCTGGTATCAGATATAAGATGTCGAAGGTAATGTCACGACACTAATATCTGTTAATGCACAATGGATAATTAAACAGAATTGTAAAGCAAATCACACAAGCAATTGTTAACCCAGTTCGGTGTAACTCACCTACGTCTGGGGGCTACCAAGCCAGGAAGGAAATTCACTATAATAGAATTAGTTCAAAGACTATCCGTACAGTTCAACAAGTTACAGTCTTTCTCACCTAATCTCTACCCGTGCAACTTCTACCTAAGCACTCTTAGATATGAGAACCCACTCACTTCCCTTACAATCACACACCCGTGATTTTAAACAACAATCCTTGTGAAAAGAAAATACTTTTCAATTACAAACTCTTGATTTTACTTCACAGTTTCAATCAAGAAGACACACTATTGATCTTGCTTCAAAGCTTTGATCAAGAAGACAAATCAGTCCAATTCAATCATCAATGGATGACTTGAATGACCTACAGACACAAACCCTAGCTCTCTCTCTAAATTTCGCTCAGTCTTGGTTGTGTGTAAAAACAGGTTTTCTAAGTCCCTTTTTATAGAAGCATTGGACATCATGAAAACCCTAAATATATTTTCCAATCAAATCTTTTTATAACAGTTGTATAGATCTCCTTGGAAAATAAACAAATCTGGTTGTAATCCTTGATAGAATGCGCCAGCTAGCCATATCTTCAAACAACCAATGATTGCCATTAATTGTGCAATCACAAAAACACCAGACATTCATACTGAATGTTCTGTGTACAGGATGTCATGACATCGGGTCTGACATCCTAGAAAAATCCTGCATAATCCAATTTCCTTTTATAGCAGGTACAGCCATATCAGATACCATGACATTGTGTATGTCATCTGAAACAATCCTGCATGAACATGTCTTCCATATAAGCTCCAGCAGGTACAACCAATATCAGAAGCCTTGTCATTGTATGTGGCATTCTGAAATAATCCTGCTTGCATCTGTTCTTTAACTCCAGCAGGTACATAGGATATCTCATGTTAAGACATCACATATGACATCTTGTGAACACTCTTTGTTTTACCAAAATTGCTGCCAACACTTAGAATCAACATTCTTCACCACCATCAGTCCTCAGAATCTTGAGCTTTCGACCGCTTTGTCTTTCACCATAGATTTAAACTTGGAAAATACCTCAATCACTTCACTTTTCTTCTTGATCAGGTAAACCCACAGTTTTCGACTGAAATCACCTATGAATGTAACAAAGTATTTGTTACCTCCAATCGAATCCACTTGGATAAGACCACATACATTAGAGTATATGACTACAAGAATTGCCTTCGACCTGCTTCCTGCATCTTTACTGAAGTTGTTCTTGTGTTGCTTCGTCTGCACACACTCTTAACACACTTCATTTGGAATATCGATTTCTGGTAATTCTGAAACCATATTTCTTATCTTCAAATCTCGAATGTCTTTGAAATTGAGATAGTCAAGTCTATAATTCCATATCCATTCATCGCGGTTGCCTGTTGTTGCAAGACACTTATGCTCCATCACATTAAGCTCAATGTTGAAGGTTTTATTCTAAGACATTAGACCCTTCAAGATCAACCTTCTATTTGAGTCCATAACTCTCATCATCTTGTCTTTGATCGACGCCTTGTAGTTCTTTTCAACTAACTGCCCTATATTGAGCAAATTGCTCATCATGCCTGGTATGTACAACACATTTGAAATTACTGACCTCTTGCCATCTTTCTTCATAATTAAAACATCACCAACACCTTCAACTGCTAGAGTATTGTCATTTGCAAATTTCACCATGTTCTTCATTGAGGGATTTATGTTGACAAATCAATCTTGTAGGTGTTTAATTGGCTGCATTATATGGTAAAACACTAGATGGTTACTAATGTCTTGACTGATGTCATGACATGTATGTGTGACTACAGTGTAGTTACTGCAGGACTAGCTAACACAGGATTTATTGAATGTCAAACTGGATGCTGTGACATTCATACCTGTCAACAGATACTAAGGAATAGAACAGCAGGTGCTCTGTTAAAACTTAGTATTTATTTCCAGTCTGGTTATCAAGGAAAGACCAGACCTGGCATAAGGCCTACTGACTGAATGTCAAACTGGATGTTATGACATTCATCATTGACAGCAGCTACTGGACATTAGACAGAGTGGTGCTCTGCTATACTTCAGCATGTAACTTAGTTTGTTCTTCAAGAGAATAACAGAACTAAAGGCCAAATGTGTAAATGTTAAGTTGGTCACTTTAACATTTATTAATGTAAGTTGTTACTGTAGTATGGTCATTTTGATCATGTACAGGTCAGCAAAATTGTACAGTCTGTTTTCTGGAAAAAAAACAGACTCAGCATATGGACCTTGATGTCAAGTTGAATGTCGTGACATTCATTCCTGACAGCATATGCTATATTGTAGGTTGTTCAGTTTTCTGTTTCAGCTTTTCTTGGGCTATTCTTCAGGAAGTCAACAGCCTAGAGAAAATCCAGGAAACCAACAACCAAGCTACAATTAAGGAACCTAACAAATAGCCTATTTGTTAGCACACTAATATGTGGAAATTAGTTAGAATCCTATGTGGCATTATTTGTGGAGGTCTTGAGATATTTTAGGAACTAAATATGGAGATATTTTAGGAACTAAATATGGAGATATTTTAGGAACTAAATATGGAGATATTTTAGGAACTAAAAGATTGAAGACCTTGTTTGTAGCAGAAAGTTTCTGCTGATGTTGTAACAGCAAAGGAGAAGTTTGCTGCGATTTTTGAAGGCCCAAATCCACTTGGGTGATTAGGTTATAAATAGCTGATTGTAATCTAGTCTTTGTAAGCCTCCTAGAATGAATTTTTAGGGGTGTGTGTAAGGTAAACCTCCCAACCTGTGGGATGCTTACCATGTGTTTCTCAGTGGTAAAAGCTGAGAGTTTTTGTAACTCAAGCCTGTAGGCAAGAGTGATTATGTGCTTGAACGAAGCTGTGAAGCAAGTTCAAGTTGGTTAGCATTACATTGTGATTGTAGTGATAGGAATGGAAACTGGAGGTTTCTATCTAGGAGTTCCTAGGTATAGATTGCATTGGGTAGGGATTAAGTGATAAGTTGTAAACGGGTGAGTTTAGCTTTGAATTGATACTACTAATAGTGGATCTTCTTCCTGGCTTGGTATGCCCCCAGACGTAGGTGATGTTGCACCGAACTGGGTTAACAATTACTTGTGTTTTTACCTTTTGCATGTTATAATTTTGCCAGTTATAAAATAAGGTAAACCTGTAATGCTGTAACAGATGATGTTCAAATCAACAGTAAGACATCATGCTGATAACTATGGAAGAAAACAACTGAAGTGAGTGCAAGGTTTGACTTCTGTTGAGTCTTTCTTCCTGAAGCACAGAACCAGGGGTTCATACATTCTAGGGTGACATAGAATGAGATGTCGTGACATCTGTGAACCTGTGCATATTAGTACAGTGGTTAATAACTATCTTGCTGTATTAGTTACAATGTTAGATCAGATGTCATGTCGTGGTGGATAACATCTGAATTCTGACTACACCAGAATTTCAATTGGTATCAGGGCAGGCATCCTGTTCTGTCTCTGGATGAGATCCATGGGTGATACTTTCTGGTATCTTGCAAGGAGTTATGGTAGTACTAATGTTGGAACCTGTGAAAGGTTCTGTACTTTCCCTGAATGGTCCCTTGAAGTAGGTGGATGGACTGTTCATGACAGGAATGGTGTGTACCTGTCTCTGGAGGGTGGCAATTGGCCTGTGTGTGGGACAGCTGTGCCAGTATTGAATCACATTCAAACTTGGTATGGTCTTAGAGGCTGATCTGGTGAAGTGTGTGTTCATAGGTTGAGTTGTATTATGATTTCCGCTGCATAATACCTGGCAAAACTCAAACTCTGATGTTGTTTCCCCTCATGTGGATGTAAGGCTGCTGTATTCAAGATCTCATCATAATCTACTGAAGATGTCAAAGATACTTGAGTCCCCTCAAGTCCACTCATCTTGACGTTCTCACTTCAGGATGGTAAGAATCACTTAATCACTTATTCTTTTACTCACTTGAGTAGGGTGTATGAAGACCTTGAAGACCTTCAAGGAAGGTTTGTTCCAAGGAGGTGGAACTGATGTTCTATGCGATGTTAGAACATGTTGTTCAACAAGTATGCAGCTACTGGTTGAAGAGCAGATGTTTTTAGGTATCAAACAAAGGGATACTTCTGTTTGGAACCTACTCCTGACCTGGAAGAGGAGACATCTGTGTGTGCTAAGTTGACAAGGGAAGGGTCAACTGTATGTGTGCTCAAGAAGGTCACCTTTAGAAGTCTGATCTCTAAAAGTTGAGCTGGTTGAGATGTGGCAGTGTGCAATCTCCTGCTGTTTGGCATATTCCTGTAGATTGAGCAGGGTTGGATAGGTGTTCCCTGAAGTACTATGCTGTGTTGGAAGACAAGTCCCCTGGATGTTAGCAGTCAATAATGGGGTAACCTGAGTGCTGTATCATCTACGAGGATTGGAACCATGAATCATGTTATTCAAACACCACGTGCAGAAGTGGCAGTTCTGTCAAGGAGTAAGAATATGAAGATTCAGAGGTTGGTTGAAGTAGTATGCCCTGGCAATGCATAACTACTATCGACTGGTATTGTGTGTCTCACTAGTACTTATGGTCAGCTGGAGTCTGATTGGAGGAGTTAGTTGCCACTGGTAGGGATAGTGTATGTCATGTTGAGACATATGTGTACAATGCATGGATATTGGTGTGGAGTATCCATGATTGTTAAGTTGAGGGGGAGTTTTGGTTAACCTCCTCAAGTCTGGTCAGCCTAGGGTCTGGTTGGCTGTTGACCTGTGTCACATGGGTTCTGGTGGTTGTGTGACACATTTGCAAGGAAGAATTCATCTCTCTCATTCCTAAGGGTGAATTTAATCTGGGAAGACTTTCAAAATTATCTAGGTGCTTGCAAGCAGAAGATGTTGACACAAGAAGAGTATTTTCAAAGTATTCTTATGGTGGAAGTATCTGAAGGGATGATTGGGAAAGGATTTAAGATCAATGTCTACTTGTGCCAAGTGCAAGTGTTTAATTGATTATCTTGGAGCTCAAGATAACTGATGTTCTTAAAGATGTTGGAACATCACTTCTTCAAGACCCTGTGCAGAATCACAGGAAGGACAGTACATTGGCTTATGATCTATCTCTTTGGTGGCAGCAAAAGCATATGATCTCTGAAAAGGTTTCCTGGCAAGAAACATGTTCAGCCTTGGTATGTACAAGAAGAAGAAGACATCATAGTCTTGATGGTGGTTACTTGGATCAGTTTATTTCTGATCTAGGTAAGGAAGTGCATTAGCTTATGCACACTGTGAAGTCAAGAACAAGTGGCAGCAGTCTTGACATCATGGAAACAGCCTTGCTTTAGGAAGAGGAATCCTTGGCATAGCTGAAGGGATAGTTTCTAACTGTTCCTTCTGAAGACTCATACATCAAAATGTCTGATGTCTTTGGAGAAGAAGCAGGGATTCATCAAGGTGTGAGCTTGGATGACTTAACTGCAAACCTGCAGGATGGAGGTTGTTTATTCAAACTTGGTTCCACAATCAAGTCTATGAGAACATTGAACTCTTGTTCTGTGAAGGGAGGAAGTTCTTTCAAGTGGCAGAAGAAGGAGCTGAATTCAACAGCTAGATGTCAAAACACAATGTTGTGACATTTGGTTCAACATCAGATTCTTAGTTGGTGAAGTGGCACATCAACTTGAGATAGAAAGGTCTACAGGGTTGTAGATTGGATACTTCAAAAAGCTTGAAGTTCAAGTCTCACTTGGAAGGTCAGAATATCTTTGGGAGAAGTCTGATAGACTTGGGGAGGTCAAAAAGCAGCATTTGACCTTTTCATATGAGGATTCATGAAGGAGGTAATCAACCAGTGGCAATTGGTCTACCTCAGAAGTGAGTTCGAAGAATCAAGATAATCAACATATGGCAGCTGATTATTCTTGAGGAAAGTCTGAAACAAATTACTTTTGAGCAGAAAAGTATTAAGTTGAAGACAAAAGGAGGTGTTTTCTATTCATCCCTTGGAGCTTGTGGTAGGAGTTCTGAGCTATCTATGGAAAACTATCTCTTGTAATGGGATGAAAATGTATATGTCCCAATGTATGACTGGGTTTCTCTTGATCAACCCGGTGACTCAGTGATATCTGAAGACTATCAGATGTAAAGGATGTCCCAGCTGATGTTAGAACATCTTGTGAAATGGTCTTCTGTTCTGGTTAGAAGAGAGATTGACACAGAGTGTGAATGTGTTCAGCTAAGAGGGTTGAACAGAGGGTGTGCTCTTGAAGACATGAAGATGCGTCTTATGTTTTCCATTCATCAAGTGGTTTGGATTCTCTTTGAATCAGGAGGTATGTGAAGGTCCAATCTTGGGATGTTGGATATGATCATGTGTGATCTCCCAGTTTTAAGAGGAGAGTGGGTTGTTCATGACAAGGGGAGAAGAAGTACCCTTGTGCATTGTACATTTGTGTGTCTTACTAGTTGCATCCATAACTAGTAATTCTGATTGCTGCAAAGATTTAGGGGGAGGAGAAGTACCCTTGTGCACGTGTGTATTACTAGTAGCCATAACTAGTAATCGTTTTTGCTTATGTTGTTGATTAAACTACTATTATGTGGTTTAAACTGCTGATAGAACAAAAAGGACAGAGTATTCACAAGATGTCATATGTGATTTCTTAACATAAGATATCTTATGTGACTGCTAGAGTTCAAGAAAGTGTTCATGCAGGAGTGGATCAAGATGTCAGACTCAAAGTCATGGAATCTGATATGGTGGTACCTACTGTGAAGCAAAAGTGGGTGATTACTTGATCAAAGCTGTGAAGCAAGATCAAGTGGATGCTAAACTTGGTTGAAACTGTGAAGTAAAACCAAGCCTGTAACTCTGCCATTACTCTCTGGATATGTTGTTGGCTTTGGCAACATTTTTAACAAAAAGGGGGAGTAATAAACCCCTGACAAACAGAGTGGGTAAACAGAGTGGGTCTCTACAACAGACTCTCATGACAGATTCCCTCCCCTGCAGCTGCTGTGTGTTGAAGTTTAAATGTAACTTCTGTATGTGAGCTGCTTTGTGAAGTTTTTATTTAACTTCCATGTGTGTGAGTGTGCTGCCACTCTGAGTGTATTAGCTAGTATTAATTCCTGCTAGGTGTGTGATTCCGCTGCCATGAACTCTGTTATGGGGATCAAAGTGTTTTAGCCAAAAATTTGCCAAAGGGGGAGTTTGTAGGTGTTTAATTGGCTGCATTATATGGTAAAACACTAGATGGTTACTAATGTCTTGACTGATGTCATGACATGTATGTGTGACTACAGTGTAGTTACTGCAGGACTAGCTAACACAGGATTTATTGAATGTCAAACTGGATGCTGTGACATTCATACCTGTCAACAGATACTAAGGAATAGAACAGCAGGTGCTCTGTTAAAACTTAGTATTTATTTCCAGTCTGGTTATCAAGGAAAGACCAGACCTGGCATAAGGCCTACTGACTGAATGTCAAACTGGATGTTATGACATTCATCATTGACAGCAGCTACTGGACATTAGACAGAGTGGTGCTCTGCTATACTTCAGCATGTAACTTAGTTTGTTCTTCAAGAGAATAACAGAACTAAAGGCCAAATGTGTAAATGTTAAGTTGGTCACTTTAACATTTATTAATGTAAGTTGTTACTGTAGTATGGTCATTTTGATCATGTACAGGTCAGCAAAATTGTACAGTCTGTTTTCTGGAAAAAAAAACAGACTCAGCATATGGACCTTGATGTCAAGTTGAATGTCGTGACATTCATTCCTGACAGCATATGCTATATTGTAGGTTGTTCAGTTTTCTGTTTCAGCTTTTCTTGGGCTATTCTTCAGGAAGTCAACAGCCTAGAGAAAATCCAGGAAACCAACAACCAAGCTACAATTAAGGAACCTAACAAATAGCCTATTTGTTAGCACACTAATATGTGGAAATTAGTTAGAATCCTATGTGGCATTATTTGTGGAGGTCTTGAGATATTTTAGGAACTAAATATGGAGATATTTTAGGAACTAAATATGGAGATATTTTAGGAACTAAATATGGAGATATTTTAGGAACTAAAAGATTGAAGACCTTGTTTGTAGCAGAAAGTTTCTGCTGATGTTGTAACAGCAAAGGAGAAGTTTGCTGCGATTTCTGAAGGCCCAAATCCACTTGGGTGATTAGGTTATAAATAGCTGATTGTAATCTAGTCTTTGTAAGCCTCCTAGAATGAATTTTTAGGGGTGTGTGTAAGGTAAACCTCCCAACCTGTGGGATGGTTACCATGTGTTTCTCAGTGGTAAAAGCTGAGAGTTTTTGTAACTCAAGCCTGTAGGCAAGAGTGATTATGTGCTTGAACGAAGCTGTGAAGCAAGTTCAAGTTGGTTAGCATTACATTGTGATTGTAGTGATAGGAATGGAAACTGGAGGTTTCTATCTAGGAGTTCCTAGGTATAGATTGCATTGGGTAGGGATTAAGTGATAAGTTGTAAACGGGTGAGTTTAGCTTTGAATTGATACTACTAATAGTGGATCTTCTTCCTGGCTTGGTATGCCCCCAGACGTAGGTGATGTTGCACCGAACTGGGTTAACAATTACTTGTGTTTTTACCTTTTGCATGTTATAATTTTGCCAGTTATAAAATAAGGTAAACCTGTAATGCTGTAACAGATGATGTTCAAATCAACAGTAAGACATCATGCTGATAACTATGGAAGAAAACAACTGAAGTGAGTGCAAGGTTTGACTTCTGTTGAGTCTTTCTTCCTGAAGCACAGAACCAGGGGTTCATACATTCTAGGGTGACATAGAATGAGATGTCGTGACATCTGTGAACCTGTGCATATTAGTACAGTGGTTAATAACTATCTTGCTGTATTAGTTACAATGTTAGATCAGATGTCATGTCGTGGTGGATAACATCTGAATTCTGACTACACCAGAATTTCAAATCTTTCCTTCCAGACATGTGTGATGAGCATCCTGAGTCCAAGTATCACTGATCCTTGAATATCTTTTCATCTATTGTTGTAACCATCAACAACATCTCTTCTTCTTCATGTTTCTCCAGCTTTGCATAAGTTTCTTGATACTTATGTGTAGGGGAAATTCATGATCATCAACCTATTGATAAGCTAGAGATCAAATAACAAGAGTCATTATCGCGCTTTTATTGTTTCCAAGGGAAAAGGGAAAAAGTACGAACAAAACCCAAATAGTAAGAATTTTTCTAATAAAAACTAATAAAAATCAGAGATCACAAGTAAGGGGGTTGGTTACACAGAGGGAAGGTGTTAGCACCCAAAGTATCCTAGGTACTCCTAGGGAGCCCTTTTTGTGTGCATATGTACTTGGTATAAAATGATGTTTACAAACAAATAGAATGAGGGGATGAAAAAAGAATTCATTAATTATATTTTTGTGTTTGACAATACCTTCGGACTTGTGCCTACGTACCAACATAAAAATAAGGGATCAAAACCTCGTAGTTCGTGATACAAATTTCAAAATGGATGCATTTGCTTTTAACAAAATTTAAGTTTGAAAGGCACAAAGACCTAAAATGGTTTGAATGAGTTAGTTCTTTTTGGCCTTTTGAAAGTTTAAGTCAAGTATAGTTAAGTTTATTCATAAGTTTGATTTAAGAAAATAAGTTTGAAAATGCAATGGCATAAGGCCAAAGTTTCTATCTTTTTTGCAAAAGTGGTCAAAGTTTAGAACAAAAATAGTTCACACAAAGAATATTTTGAAAATGGAGGGAGAAATTTTGAAATTAAAGAAATGGGGAGAAGATGAAGAGACTACCCTATGCTCAAAATTTAAAAGTTTAGAGTTGAAAAGATCTGACCAAATGGGTAGCAATCCAATAGACAAAAATGTCAATAGAAACCCAGAATTCCCTTGGGCTTTTAGAATCAAGCAACACACAAATGCACAATTAGATTATCTTGAAGATCAAAGCATCAAATAAAGATGGCCTCATCCAAGCTTATCCATTCCATGATCTTCTTCAGAAATAGCCCATGTAATAGATGAATTACACAAGTCACAGGTTCAAAATAATAGTTTCACAATGATCATGTTGCAGATGAATCCTAGAGAGGTCTTCAAAGATGTATCTGATGAAGTTCAAATTGCAAGCACTTGGTTCTTCACAAATTGGCATTGGCCAAGTCCTTTAGCTTAAGGAGGTTGCCTAGATTCTAAGTCCATTTGTCCAAGATCAAGCCAACAGTCCATTCAAAAGTTTTTTTTATGGTTTTTATGATTATTATGTACATTAATGGTCAAAGACCATACAAACAAGCAAAGTATATACAAACAAAACATATCACACAATATGGTCCAAATGGACAAAGTGAAAATTGCATTAACATAAACAATTAGAATTATATGTACAATGGCAAATGAAATAAAGTGCTAAAAGTAAATTGCATTAAGATAAAAACTTGAAATTAAAAGTCAATAGTTAGTAGGTTAGAGGTTAGTTTTGTTTTGCTTTTGCTTTTTCAAGACATTCTTTGGAGAACACTCAACCCACTTATCACAAGCATGGATCCTTGAACCAAAACATCTTCCAAAGGAAGGAAAGAAGGCCAAGTTTCCACACAATACCATGAAAGAGGGGAGACTTACAATCTCACTAAGTAGAATGCTTATGCCTTTTTATGTCAAAAATTTAGCGCTATGTTAAGCAATCGTAATTGGACTTATGTAGAAGTCACAACTATTTGAGGTCGGGCAATAGAATTTTGGTGTTAATGCATGTTAGAGACATAGTATAATGAACTATTCTCATGAAACATACCACACACAAAAAAGAATATGCAAAAGGTGTGGCATAATCTCATCCATACTCATGTCAATTTTTCAATCAACTAGCATTAGGACTTTGAGATGTCATAGGCCAAATGGAATGAATGAATTAAGAAAAGGAATGAGATGAAGTGGGAAGGGGATGAATGAGATCACAAATTGGTCAAAGGAGGACTTTTATTAAATTAATATCATTCATTCATTTTGGGAGATGGAATGTACATTCCATCAATCCCCTAAATCCAATGATATTAACTTGACAAAGTCAAATCAACCTTGACCAAGGCTCAACAACAATAAGCAAGCTCATACAAGTCAATACAAATGGTCAACAAAGTTAAATTGGCATTTATTCAATTAAAAATAATAAAATAGTGCATTTAAATCAAATATGTTTTGTCCAATTCCTAAAATCTCATCAAAACACCAAACAAATGCCCATGAGATTTATCATAAGTCAAACAAGGTCAAAGGACCTTGGAGAAAAAATTTCATAATTTTTGGACATTTAAAAATATTTTAAACAATTCAAAACAAATGAAAAATCAATTAATTCATGAAAAATATTAATAATGATCCAAAAAATAATTTTAATTCAGAATATCAAAGAGAAAAATATTTGAAATTTTTTGGTGAAATTCCCATATTTTTTGGATCAATATTGAATTTAATATGAATTATTGAAGAAAATGTAATAAAAATAAAAATCAGAAAAGTCTAAATTACGTGGACCATCAGATCTCCCTCATTAATCGAGGTGGCAGATCTGATGATCCAAAGCGCGCGTTCCACATGAGCCTTAGTCAACTGCGCAACACAAATGATAATTAAAAGGGACGATAAAGATTAGAACATAACACATGGATCATGTGGTTCAAGCCTTGCCAACTCATCGCCGGAGCCAGAGCTCCGGTCATCTTCTCCGGTGGACCTCACCGGATTGGTCCACCATGAACCATCACCATAATGAAAAACAAGGACATGTTTTTGAAAAAAAAAATGGCACTGAGCTCGAATCTGACCTCCATTCACTCCAATTCCAAATATATTGAGAGATATATGGAATTGATATTTGAGGTACATGAACTGAGTTGCTTCGATTTGACCTCAAAGCAACTCAATCTTCTTGCCTACATTGGTAGGACTTCAGACAACCAAAGAATCAATAGAATTGAGCAAGAACTTGAGAGAATCGAAGAGTTTAAAATTTCTGAAAATTACCTTCAATGTAGGTCTGAATTCGATGGATCTTGATTTTGCTTGTGCTTGGACTCACTCCACTTGCTTGGAGGAGAAGGATTGAATGGTTTAGAAGCAATGGATTCCTGGAGAATTGAATTCCAAAATAGTGAAGATTCAAGCTCAAATTCAAAAGAATTTATCAGGCTTATCCTTTGAGAATTAAGGGTTTGCAATGGGGGATCAAAGCTGGCGCAATTGTGTGTGAATTTCTGAGCAATTGAAGCTCTATTTATAGCTGAACCAAGTGATATTTGCACACTCACTTCCACTTTCCAAATTTGGCAAATGGTGATGTAATGTTTCATGGGCATGCATAGGCCCATGAAATGATATCTTGAGGTCCAGAATTGAATATCAGATGTGTTGAAGTAGGCTTGGATTGCAAGGTAACTGGTCATTGATATTGAAGTTTGATTTATGCCAAATGATATCATCCTGCTTAAGCCATGTCCAGCCTATGTATTTCTTATCCAAAATGAATGAATTTGAGCTCTTTGGAAAGGTGAGATCAAGAAGAACAACTTTTATGTTCAACACTTTTTCATTTGGAGCTTGAAACTTGGAGAAATTTGAGGTGGAAGTTTGGAATTTTTTGACATATCAAAATTTTTCTAAGTGTCAAGCCATATGTCTCAATATTCCACTTTACTTAACTTTTTATATGAGCTTCAAATGAGATAGTTGTCTTTATCAAAGTTGTAGCTATCTCAAATACATTCAAAATGGTCACCAATTTCATGTCATTTGGATTTGAAATTATAGAGTTATGCATTTTTGAAGTTTGAAAAAATCACTTGATCAATGGTATAGGTCAAAAGTGACCTATAATGTAGCCTCATATCACATGCTCAAAAAAGTAGAATTATCTCCCACTCCAAACATAAAAGTTGAATTAGACACATTGAATTTGATTTTTCAACTTGGAAATCTTTCATCTCATAAAAATTGAGCAAGTTATGGCCTTGGGAAGTTGACTTTCAAATTAGGGTTTATACAAAATGACATATAGTATTTCAACATAGAAAATGATTTTCCAAGAAAAAATAGCTCTAGTTATAAACATGAAAGTTGTTTATAATGTCATTTAGAGTAAGTTTTCTCTTTGAAGAATTTTCATATGGTGAAAATTGTAGGAGATAGGGTCTAGGGAGACCCAGTTTTGATCAGATGAATTCATTTGGCCAACCACCATCAACCAACTTGCTAATTTCCAAATCTCTTGATTTTCTTGGCTCATGGTAGATCATATATGCATAATATGATGAAATTTGAAGTGTCCCTTAAGAAATTTGATCAATTGGTGAGATAGCTTGTTGGAGAAGTTACTCAAGATACCCAATAAAACTAGGGTTTCCAAGGCAAATCACCCTCAAACTCTTGAAGAAAACTTGATCAATATAACATGTAGAGATCATTGGGACTCATATATGATGTTCATAACCATTCTTGAATCAATTATTGGTTGTGCTCTTTGTTCATGAAGGTCTTAAACCCTAGATGTGAACTTGATGAATCGATGAGATCATGCCCTTCCTACAAAAGAGTTAGATAGATGCAAAGACATGTTTTTGATATTTTAGTTAGTAAAATGATAAAATACAAGTATGATATAATCACAAAATGCTTGGTAATCTCTCCCAAAACAAACCCAATGAAAGAGGGGTAAGGAGGATGCCAAGATATGATCCCAATGCTAATGCTTATGATGGAATTGCATGAGGGATCTTAGGATCAAAATTGGGGTCTTACGTTATGCTTTTCTGGGTAATCACTAGAATAATGACCATGCTTATGACAATTGTAACATTGAATGTGACTCTTGTCTGGATTTTGACCACCACCTTTACCTCTACTTGCAACACCACCTCTTTGGTTGTCTTGGCTCCAGGGTTTTCTCTGATTCGATCAATTTCCTTCTTGCTGATTTCGACCAGTCAAATTATTGTAGCCTCCTTTGCCTTTGTTGCCATTCCAACTTCCTCTGCCTTTCCTTTCTTTTGCTGATTGCGCCTGCAAAGCCATATCACTTTTCGACTTTCCTACATCTCTTTCAACCATTCTTTGTTCATGAGATTCAAGCGTCCCTTGAAGCTTTTCCTTTGTCAGTTTTGACAAATATTTTGACTCTTCTATGGTTACTACCACGTGGTCGAACTTTGGAGCCAACGACCTCAAGATCTTTCCAACAACAGATCTTGATGTCAACACTTCTCCACATACCTTGATTTGATTCACCAATTTCGTAACCTTGGTGAAGAAATCAGTTATGCTTTCATTCTCTTTCATATCAAGCAATTCATACCTCCTTTTGTGAGTTTGTAACCTCACCTCTTTCACCTTCTCCCCGCCTCCAAACGACTTCTCCAGAATTTCCCATGCTTCTTTCGCTGATTATACATCATTAACCTTTTCAAAGTTATCTGAATCTACACATTGGTGGATTATAAAGAGAGCTTTATAATCTTTCTTCTTCAATTCTTTATGTGCAACCTTTTCTTGATATGTCACGTTTTCTGCAAGCGATGTTACTCCTTCCTTCACAAGATCCCAAAGATCTTGATAACAAAACATAACCTTTATCTGCTTGGACCAATTCTCATAAATGTTTTTCTTGAGAATCGGAAGATTTGTTGGAAAATGCCCATTTGGATGTTCCATTGTCATCGTGATTTTCTTCCCACGAATCGCTTAAACCGGAGCTCTGATACCAGATATTGGAAATCCACCACAACCTATGGAGAATTTTTATCAATCTTGATGAACAAGATTGTTATCACTCACATAATCACAATGAAAAGAGAAGAAAAGTTGAGAAAGAACTGAAAGAATGATGGAGAAAAAGAATATTTTCTGTAGAGTTTCTCTCTGTCCACAACCTGTGGAAAACTTATTTATTTACTTTACAACTGGAAAATTCTGTGAATACAATGTTATGAATGCAACATTACAAGAATTTAGGTTAGCTTGATAACTAAGCCAAAGCCCAAAATTATGAAAGCCCAAAATAGTTAACACTACTAAAAATAAGCCTAAGTCGAAATCCTGTGTGAAGCAACATGCTTCGACACTTTGACACATCCTTGTTATGTCGAGCAACCTGCTTCGACACAAGGAATTACAATTCAACAAAAGCTAATTTTAATATCAAGCTCTTAAACTAAACACAAAAGGTAACACTTATCTGAACATAAGCTATCGCAATCGACAGTCGAACTAGATCGTTGTCGGGACAAACTTATAGCCTTCCATTTAATCATAAGATAGACGCTCCGATATTGAGCTTACCACAGTTAAGAAGAATGCCAAAGATTAAGGACTAGTTAGTCTTCCATGGAGCCGATTTCAACATCAGAGATGAGCAGAGCTTCTCACCAAATTCTCATTTGGATACACCCTTAAACATTTTCGTGAGCAATGACCCGTGATTTAGATGGATGTGGTTGTTGTCACCCGGGTCAAGCAAATTTGTTCTTGGGTCTTGAGATGTCAAGTTCGGTTGGACATTCATCATCAGTGTTTGACGTATGAATTCACCAAATAGCTAAATTTGTTTAAAGGTTCGACGTGTACAGTGAAGTGGTATCTTCAAGTGGCCAATCTTGTGAGATTGGGAATTCATTTGTAATGAAAAAATGATAGTTTAGGTTTGTTTGTGTGGCCCGAGAGAGTTTTACTAAAGACCCACGGTGGGCATCAAATGTTCTTGCTAAATATTATTTAGAGAAACCTCCCTGAAGTATGTTAGGAAGGATTCATGGCCACCATTGTTGAAGGTCCAAGCTTTTCACGTATGTCTCTCCTTTTTTTGTTATTCATCCATCACTTGTCCCTCTTTTCCTTGGTCTTCAAGACCTCTTTATAATGTCAAACCCTTGTCACATATGAATAGTCATGATTAATAGGCTTTATGGCCATAATAAACGTAACCTCACATTTAACCATTTGCAACGGATTCGATAATTACCTGTAATAATTTCATGACTTATTTGGTTGACCCTTTGCAACGGACACACCTTTATTCAGATTTTCATAATTCTAGGAATAACTTGGAATTATACACATGCTATTATCGTTTATAGATTTTCTATGCGCAAGATCAGCCTTATTTGGGTTCTAATAAAATGCGGGATGTACAAATATGATTTTGTCTTCATCAAAATCAAGCTAAGAAGGATGAACATTTCTACTTCACAATCTTCCCCTTTTTGATGATGACAAAATCTTTTGATGGGAAGTTTTTGCTTGAAAATTTATTCTCCCCATATATTGTATATTTCCCCTTTTCTTTTGCAATTTATTCTATGAAGTCTTTGATATCCCGAAAAACAACAAAAACAACCATCTCTTTTCCCCTTTTTTGACATTATCAAAAAGAAAAATAGTAAATTTCAAAGGAGTATAACAATATAAGGGAAATGATATAAAGATATAAAAATGCTTATCTTCTTCACAATACTATCATATAAAGTCAAAGTTGATATCAATGTTGATGCTTCTTCAAAACATTTTTCATACAATGAAACTTTTAGAACTACAATATCATATGGTCTTGTATCTTGAAAGATAAATCTTGATTTGATAATACTAGCATATTATACTCAAGTACCTACAAAACAATAAATAGTACTTAGGTACCCAATATTTTTTGGGTCCTTTTAGGTTAGATCCCTTTCTCACCCATACATACTCACCATAAGGAATGTCATAATTTCTTATGTAGCAAGGATTAAAAGTATGGCCTTTTTCATTACAATAAAGACAAGTGGGCCTAAAAGCTTGATTTATTTTATTGACATAGAAGATATTTCTATCATAAGACATTTTATGATGATTTACAACATGTTCTTTCTTTGATTTATTATTGTCGAATTTGCTAGTAGCCTTTATAAAGATATTTTGACTTATATTAGGTATATCAAAATTAGAAAATCCAAGTCCATAATTATTATTTGAAAATCTTTAATTACTCAACACATTCTCCAAGTCAATTTGCTCCTTTTCATATTTGTCAATGATATGGTTTAATTCAACAATTTTTGACTCAAAATATGAACATCTATTGCATGCTGGATTTTTTTATTAAGCCTAACTCCGGTTTTGTGATATTAGCATCACTTTCTAGATTTTAAATTTTTTTTTTAATTTTCTAGAAAGTTTCAAAAATTCATCATGTAATTCATTGAAAGAACTTTGTAATTCATCATATGAAGGTCTACCATCAATTTCAAAATCACTAACCTCGTGTTCTTCATCACTTGAATGATGTGATGCCATCAATGCCCTGCTTGCATGATCTTCATTGAAAATGAACTTATTTCTTTGTCATCCCATGCTACATATGTTTTTTTGCCTGTTGTCATTCTTGCTCTTAAATTTATTCTTCTTTTGAAATGTAGGGCATTCACTTTTAACATGTCGCATTTATCCACATTCAAAGCAAGTAACCTTCCTTCTTGGTGCTTCTTTCCGAATGATCTCCTTTTTCCTTCGTTTTCTTAAGATCTTTTTAAACTTATCGATAAGATCATCATCTTCATCACTAGTGGACTCATCCTCTTAATTACTATCATATTTTTTACGCTAGTCTTTAAGGTAATATCTTTTGAATCTTTTACTTGAATTTCATGCTTCTCCAATCTTTCAAGTTCTATCTCATGCTCTTGGAGTTTTCCGAATAATGTTGCAGAAGTCATTTTTGATGGGCTCTTCTTTTTTTATATCACCATCACTTTCGGTTGTCATTCCCTGGTTAAAGATCTAAGGATTTTAAGATTAATATCATCATTAGAAAAAGTGGTACCAAGCACCATTAGGTGGTTAGTCAAGTGTGTGAATCTTTTATGCAAGTCAATAATTGATTATCAGGGCTGCATTTTGAACAATTCATGCTCTTGAGATAATGTGTTCAGTTTTGATCTTTTCACTGCCATGGTTCCTTTATGAGTGACTTCTAACATGTCTTGTATTTATTTCACTGATGTGCATTGAAAAACACAAAAGAAATCATCCATTCCAAGTGCCAGTTGAAGCATATTCTTTGCCTTCTTATCATAGAGAACTTTTTTCTTAGCAACTTCATCCCAAGCAATTTTGATTTTGGATATACCAACTCCGTTGACAACAGTTACGGGAACGAATAAACCATTTTCTACAGAATCCTAAATATCATCGCCTTGTGCCTCAACATATGCTCTCATGCGGATTTTTCAAAAATCATAATATTCTCCAAATAAGTAAGGAGGCTTGTTGATACTACCACCGTCTGTAAAAACTGGATTTGCAGAAGCCATTTATCGATCTTTAGGAACATGTTACCTATAACATGCTCTGATGCCAAATGTAAGTATTGAGTGCAATCTAAGAGAGAGGGGGGGGGGAGGTGAATCAGATTTTCTTGTATTTTAGACTTTTTAAGTGATGGTTCTTAAGTTCTTATTTTTCCGAAAATAAGGGTATGACCTTTGAATGAAAGTGTGGAATTTAAATGCAAAAAACTAAAGAACACAATGATGTATACTAGTTCCTCATGCCAACCAAGAGTGCATCTAGTCCTCTCAACTCCTGAGAGAGATTTTCACTATTGTTAAATCTTTGTACAAGCCTCATATCAAGACTCCTCATACAATCTTCTATCAATAACAAAGAAGCATAACACTTCCTTGATTTCATAAACACAAAACTTATGATGGACTTTGAATCACCCTGATTCAAAGGACCTTCTTCAACAATCACCAAAACACTTTGATGATCACAAAATCCAGAAAGCACGCTACTTTATGTTTACAAAACAAGTCACCACATACTTGGTGATTAAAATATAACTTTTGAACAAATATGAATATATGATAAAAGTTGTTGCACTTGAATCAATTTCTATATAGAGATTGATTTTCCCTTCCCATGAACAATTCAAATATAACACATCTAAATTGCTCAAAAACGTTTCTTATAAATACGAAAGTTATGCCGAAAAAAATTAATGTAAAACAAATTTTAATTGATGTAACAATTTGAGTGAAAGAGGTTAATTTAAATCTAAAAGATCTGGTTTAAATAGAAGATGAAATATCTCTTTAAACAATGGCAATATTTAATGAAAATGACCATGATTCATGTAGCAATGATTTGGAAAGGGTATGATGAATCATTGCATTGAACAAGTATCATAAAAGTTTCATAATTTTCAAAAAGTATCAGGTGTAACCGGTTGTACTTTTGAAAAATGCATTGAAAATATGAACATTGCAAACCATGTAACTTGTTGCAAAATTTTGTCAACGGGTTGCACTTTTAAAAAATGCCTTAAAAAGACTTAGACAGACCCAAAATGAAATCGATTGTACCTTTTATGCAACCGGTTGCATTAAGTGTAAAAAGTTTAGACATAGTTAAAATGCAATCGATTGCACTATTTATACAACTGTTTGCATACATAGAAAACCATATTTTTCACTTTGAAACTTCATGAAATGAAAGTGTAATGAAAAGGAATGTTTGGAAAACTTTAGTGCATAATGATATGAATTTTCTTAAGCATTTAAATATTATATAAACATTTGAATTTCCATTAAAGTATCTTGACCAAACATCCAATCTTTTTAATTCCAAAGTTCATGTAACTATATTCTTTGATTGCAATCTTTTTCTTATTTGGTCTTTCTTCCAAGATAGGCTTTTGTCTTCATTAAAAGAAAGCTAATAAGAATGAACACATATTCTTAATAATCTCCCTTTTTGATGATGACAAGTAACAAATCTTTACCGTCCATTTATAAAGTAAAAATGGTTCAAGACATTTCCAAATCATCAATCCACATGAAATATTAGTGATCCATTCGAAACTCTCACTAGTCAATTAAAACATGAATGCCACAACTATCCATCATGGATGCAAAGTGTTGAAAAATTTAAACGTAACATATAGAAAACCATGATAATGAAAGCAAGAGCATGAAAATATTTCAAGGTTGGTTTCTTAATATAATATTTTCTCTAGTAATTCATTGTTAAAAATGTTTAATGTTAGTTAGGAAAACTAGAAAGTAACTTGTTAATGTTAGTTGTAGTTGTATCAAGTAAAATATGTAATATTGTTGTTATTGTTATTGTTAAAATTTAGTACTTAACGATTCTATTAATTTTGTTTATTTGTTGTTGTTGTTGTTGTTGTTGAGATTTAATGTTTAAAGATTCCATGAATTTTGTTGTTGTTGTTTTTGTTGTTGAAATTTAATGTTTAAGGATTCTATTGAGTTTGTTGTTGGTGTTGTTGGTGTGTTGTTGTTGACGATGATGAGGAAGATTTATAATTTGTCAACAAATTGGATATTTTGCAGATTAAAACGAAAAAAATAGGTTAAAACTAAAATTTTGTAAATAGGAAGTAAAAAGCAGCGCAATTTTAAAAATCTAAAAAATGTCGTTGTTGGGGATCGAGCTCATGACCAATCCCACTTTTTCCATTGACTATTCAAAAACCTAGGGTAAAGTGGCAGGTTTTCATGTCGCCCTTCGTTACCTTGCATGTGTACCCGAGGTTATATCCCCTCCACGTTCGAGGTGAAATGGAGTTACTTGTAGTATTGGTAAGTATGCATTAAAACATCATAAGTGAAACTAGTATGCATGATAGTTGTCTTATTGATACTGTTATGGATCCCAACGCCAAACTTCTTTCGGGTCAGGGGGGCCATTGAAAGACCTAGGAAGGTATCAACGTCTTTTGGGTAGACTCAATTATCTTACAATGACCAGATTTGATACTACATTTACAGTGAGCATTGTGAGTCAATTTTTGAACGCTCCTGGTAATAGTCATTGGAACGCGGTTATTCGGATTCTCAAATATATAAAGAACGCATCAGGAAGATGACTATTATAAGAAGGTAAGTGTGATACTAAAATCACTTGTTATTCAGATGTTGACTGGGTCGGATCATCGTCTAGTAGGAGGTTCACTTTTGGATATTATGTTCTTATTGGAGGAAATATGATCTCATGGAGAAGCAAGAAATAAAACACAATTGCACTATCTAACAATGAAGTTGAATACCGTGACATGTCAACAGTCTCAAAGGAGCTTGCATGGCTTAAAATTGTACTCTTAGAGTTTAGGTTGGAAGGTCTTCAAGACACAAAACTCATATGCGACAATCAAGTGATACTCCACGTTGCATCCAATTCGATTTTCCATAAACGAACCAATGACATAGAAATAGACTGTCATTATGTAAGAGTCGAAGTACTTTAAGGAGAAATTATCACAAATTCCATCAAATCAGAAGATCAATTGACTGATGTGTCCACTAAATCTCTCAAAGATATATAATTCAACTTGAGGAAAAATGTTAATAATAAATTAGAATCAATTACCATCGATTTATATTAATTGTATTACTTTATTATATACCACCCATATGACCAAAGTATACACTTAGTATAATTTCATTAGACCATAACATTATTACAAAAATATATAATTATAATATTAATATATCCAATTTTTATACTATTTTTTTCAAACGCCTTTATATTTAATTTATTTTAAAATCTTTAATTTAAAATTCTTTACATTAAAAACATGAGATTAATTACTATACACTGTTAGTGTAAAAAGTTTTACACAATCGATTAATCACCATTACCCGTTTGCATTACTTTATAGATTTTTAAAATAAAAGTCAAACTTATTTCAACATTCAACTGCTGTGATTAACTGACGGTGTAAAATTCTGTTACACTGTTAGTGTATTTCAATTAAATCCTAAAAATATATAATATATAAATTTTGATAAATCTTGCAATATATAGTATTAAATATGACATTGATCAATAATATCTAGTCATTAAATATCATGATCTTAATCACGTACGCAATACATGCTCTTTGCTTAGCCCGAGTTTGTTACTATGTATGAATCAAGATATCAAATTTTAGCCATCAAAAAACACTACTACCTCCATTTCATTATATAGGCCCTTTAGGGAAAAAAAATAATACACTAAGTTATAAAAAGTACACGTGCTTGTTTAACTATGAAGATGGTGATTTAAAATTACGAGGGGAGTTTAAATTCAAGCAAAAGCAACCCTACTAGAATGCTTGTTTATTTATTAGTCAAGTAAATTAATGCAGCATCCTACACTTAGTTTGGTGAGTATGTTCTAGATGATTGAATGAAAACAAATACATTTGATTATAAAGTTGCAGTAGTAATAGTAACAAGAGAGAGAGCGATAGATTCATCTATGATCCATGTATCACTTATTAGTCAAACCACAAAAAACTTTGTCTTGTTTCACAGTAAACATACAAACAGCAGCCTTTCTAGTTTCTATTACATACGTACTCTGTCTGTCTGTCTCTCTTCATTATTTCTTCTTTTTGGCCTTGTCTTCTTTTAGCAACAACAACATCGTTGAAAACAACAATATCTTATCACCACCACACCACCACTAACTACCTCCACCAATCTCATTCATTTTCACATTCACATTCACATTCACATACATAACATAACACCATCATCATCATCATCATCATCGTCGTCATTATGAACATCTTCATCTTCCTCTTCGCCACCTTATTAACAACTCTCCCTCACCCTTCTCTCTCTGCCACGTGTCCTCTCAACTTCACACTCCTAACAATCCTCACCGGCGCCGCCTCAACACCACCGTCTTCCTTCACTTCAACTCCATGTCAATTCGTTCACCAGGCCCTCCGCCTCGTCCAATCCGACTACCTCCGCCGCACCGACTTCTTCCTCCCTCCGTTAAACTCCTCCATCCCATGCTGGAACTCTTTCCAATCCTACATCAACCAGTTCGCTCCGAAATTCGACATTCGTTCCTCTTGCGGCTTCCAAACGAATTGGATCTCACAAGGTTGCGTCAACGTCACTACAAAACAACAATTTGAATCAATCATTCCTCAATCCGCAATTCTCAACATGCAATCCAATTGTAACCAATCAATTGAAGATAATTCTCCCTGTGCTCTTTGTACAACTAGTTTATCTGGTTTGCCTCCTCTTGGTCAATCCATCGGTAACCTCTCTGATTGCATTGGTTACCCTTCCATCTACGCTGCTGCTTTTTCAAATCAATTTGGACCGTCGGATCCTGGTACTGCTAAGTGTTTGTTTGCCCTTGATTTCACCTCTGGAAGTTCTTCTGGTAATAAGAAAAAGGTTGTTGTTATTGTTGTGTCAGTTGTTTCTGCTTTGGTTCTTTTGTTGATAATTATAGGGGTTTGGGTTTATTGGAAATTTAATGATAAGGCAATTGGGGATGATAAGGATCATGGTGTTAATATCGGTGAGGCGGGTTCGGTTTCTGGGTTGGAAACAATGGATCATAGTACTACTTTAATTAGATTCAGTGTTGACGATATTAAGAAGGCGACAAAGAATTTTCATAGAGATAATATAATTGGGAAAGGGGGTTATGGAAATGTGTATAAAGGGCTATTGTCGGATGGAAGTGAAGTTGCTTTCAAGAGGTTTAAGAATTGTTCTGCGGCTGGTGATTCTAGTTTCACTCACGAGGTTCAAGTTATTGCTAGTGTTAGGCATGTGAATCTTGTTGCTTTGAGAGGTTATTGTAGTGCGACGACACGTTTAGAGGGTTATCAGAGGATTATTGTTTGTGATTTGATGAAAAATGGGAGTCTTCATGATCATTTGTTTGGTTCTATTGGGGCGAAACTTAGTTGGCCGGTTCGTCAGAAGATTGCGCTTGGAACTGCTAGGGGATTAGCTTATTTGCATTACGGAGCTCAACCTGCTATCATTCATAGGGATATTAAAGCGAATAATATACTTTTGGATGATAAGTTTGAAGCTAAGGTCGCTGATTTTGGACTTGCAAAGTTTAATCCTGAAGGAATGACTCATATGAGTACAAGGGTGGCTGGAACTATGGGATATGTTGCGCCCGAGTATGCTTTGTATGGACAATTAACAGAAAGGAGTGACGTGTTTAGTTTTGGTGTTGTGCTTCTTGAGCTATTGAGTGGACGAAAGGCTCTTCAAACGAACGATGATGGACAACCTTCTGCTTTGACTGATTGGGCTTGGTCGTTAGTTAGAACGGGAAAGGCGTTGGATGTTATTGAAGATGGGATGCCAGAACAAGGTTCAAATCAAGTTCTTGAGAAGTATGTGTTGATTGCTGTGCTTTGTTCTCATCCACAGTTATATGCTAGGCCAACAATGGATCAGGTTGTTAAAATGATGGAGACTGATGATGAACTAGTTCCATCGATACCTGGACGGCCGATTCCTCTTGTTGCTGCGAGGCTTGATATTGAGAGATCTATAAGCAGTAGTGGCGGCTCCGGTCAGCTATCTAGTCCAACGGGTTATCAATCATTCACTTTAGAAATGGGAAGTGAACGCTATTCTTCTAGTCATTTAAGGGAAGAAAGAAGCTCAGCCTCTAGGATTTTGAGTTCGGATTTGGATGAGTGACGGCATCATTTGATTGTACATTTAGATTATAGATTGTATGTTTATTGAAGCTACCATTTTCTGCTACATACGTATAGTGTCACGCCAAATGTACAGATTTTGATTCTTATTTTTTGAGATTTTACTTGGTGGCAGGGGTATGATCAAGTTTTGCTGATTTGAGTATATATCAGTGTATTGTATCATTTTAAGAATCTGCAGTTTGGTATTGTCAAGTTAGCGACACAACACATCGTAGACAGCAATAATAATTTGGGAAAATAAAAGTATATCTGAGTCATGTCTAACATGTTAGCTTGTGTTGTGAATAAATCCAGGCTGCCATCATTTACAATTATTGGGTTGTCATGTTCTTTGATAACTTGGCATTTATATTGACTTGATTTTCTGTTATTATTTTAGTATTAGTATTATGCAAGGGCAACTACTACTAGTGCCATAACCAAGCTGGCTGGGCTAATAATATATCAGACAGATACACAGATTGCTTTAGGTTGAAGTAACAGATAAGATTTCAAGTTTGGTGGCTCATTGTAAAATAATAGTTTTATGTGAATTTTGTGGACATTGTCAAAGAAGGGGAAGCAAATCACTCTGTAGATTTTGGAATTTGTTAATCAAAACTCAGGCTATACAAATTGAAAAAAGAAAAAGTTACACATTACACTCACTCTTTTCTTTCATATTCTTCTAATTCAATTTGAAGAATGTTGTATAACATAAGATTAGGAAGTAGAAACAAAACAAATACACTCATCTAAACTGCGGAGGAACAAACAATTCAATATACTTCTCCGTTGTGTGTTTTCCAAATACCTTTTGACGGAGTCGAATGTGTTATTCTTACAATTTTCTGTCTATGTTGTTGCGGTTTCTTTGTCACGTTTTCTTGAGAATTGTTATTTACCTTGATCATCACATCAACTTTCACTATGTGATGATCTGATGTCCCTTTGGACGAAAGGACTAAGTAGGAACCAGGAACAAACTTATACGGCGAATTCGATGATGATAATATGTAATCTACCCGAGTTCCATACTTGCATGTCCCTTGCACACCTGCATAATATTTAAGATTTTAGGGGAAAAAATAGTATGATAATAACAAAGTTGAACTTAACTATTATGTTAATAGATTATGAACTTTCATAGTTGTATGCATACTTTGTCCTTTGGCAATCATTACAACCGATTCATATTCCCCTGCATAATCTTTAGAATCTGTATAATCTTTACTCTTGAGATGTTTCATCACTTCAACCTTTGGTGTTGGCTTTCCCATCTCTTCATAGTACTATCGCAAAGAAACCAAGACAGAAATTCTATTTTTATTTTCTTCGAAGACCAAATAGTAAAAAAAAGGCGAAAAATGAATCGATAATCTATTGGATATATATACCTTTACAATATCTGTCCATCTTTCTTGCGAGTAATCGGATTCATCGAGTGAATTAAGTCCTCCAGCTAAGATGTGAGGCTCGTCGTTCGTTTGGATTATTGCGTTTATCTGCTTCATCCGCCAATTCTCGTCGAGATGATCGAGGTGAGTGCAGTAAAAGTTTAGCTCACCTGCTTCAGGTACATCTATAGTTGCCTTCAAAACATTCCTAGACCAAAAAATAACAACTTTTTTCACGTCACATTCTCTCAAGTTGCTGATCAATCATATTCTCTAAGTCCCACAATTTCAATACTAAGTTTGTTCAATTGTTTCTAGCTTGTTGCTTTCACAAGATGGATTTTCAATCAATATTTCTGTAGTTTTCTAATGAGTGTTCATTAGCAAGATATACCTTTGGAGTAAAGTAAGAAACTTATTCTCAATCTATAAGCAAAGTATTATAAGCACAAACCGATATATCTGATTTATATAAATCAGATACGTCGGTTATTCGATAAATATAAAAAAAAATATTGATTTATAATAGTAGTCGGAGAAAGTGGGATGAATGAATCCTCTGTGTCGCGGCGGTATACAGCTACTATTACAGTTGGCACATTGACAATGGCATGTAGAAGAAAACAAGTAAAGTGCAAAAATATATGCGGAGTAGTTGCAGGATTTTCCTTGATCTAATATTTTTGCACTTTTGAGTAAAGCTATGTATGTAACAACATGGAGGACGTCATAACTTAATCATTTGTTGTTCCGACTAATAAAAAAAAATTCAATGTGTTAGTTCAAAAGTTCTTTTTATATAGAAAAAGTTTTGGAATAATTGGTGACTTTATGACCAGAAAAGCAATTAATTATTTTCTCTTTCTCATGCAATGGGCCGGTCAAGCACGGTGAAGCTTCCACAAAAGCAAAAAGATTTTCTCTCCTAACTAAATGGATTATATGAGAACCAAACGCAATTAAAGAAACTAAATCTATCAACTAAATTGACTTAATAACACTTTCACCATTGTACAAGAAAGGGAAAAATAACATTTATGAGCACTAAAAAGTTGGTAAAAAAAGTGATTAAAGTTAGTTAAAACCTGATATCTGTATGATCAAAGATTTTGTGGGCATTCCATCGCTTAATAGGCCATTTAGACAAAACCGCGTTACCATATTCCGGCGCCCAGCTTTCTGCAAACACATAGTTCATACCTAAAGCCGCCGCTAAATCCGACAATGGCGTCATTCCATTTTCTTCTTCCGCTTTCACATCTTGCAATCCCAATACATCTGCATCCACTTCTCTCAACACATCCACCAACGTCCTCCCACTCCGAACACTTCCCCAATTGCTACTCGTCGACGCCCTTTCGTGTTCCGAGAAACTCGATTGTCTACTTCTTAGCAACGATATCTCGTTATCCGGTAAATTGATGGAGACTCTTGTTTTTGATTTTATGTTGTTTTGTTGTTGAGAATGGGATGATCCAAATTGTGGTTGAGTTTGTTTCAGTATGCTTTTTGGTCTGTCGTTTGTTGAATTCGATCGAGAATTTAGCTCGAAGGATTTGCTGTATTTTAAAGCGATGTCGTTTTCGTCTTCGAATGTTGTTGTTTTGGGAAGAGTTGGTGGTGCCATTGAGAAAAGTGCGGCGTTGAAAGTAGCGACCCGGATTTTTTTCTCGGTTTTTGGATGAAGTGCTGATGAAAAATTTGAGCTTGTTTCGTTTTGAGGTGTTGGGTCGTGGTTGTTTAATTTGTCGATTACGACGGTTACTTTGGATTTCGAGCGGGGTTGAATTGGACAGCGGAGATGGGAGAGGAAGCGGCGGAGATTCTTGTTGAGGAGTTTGAGCATGATGGAGAAATGGGTGTGGGTGTGGGTGGGAAGAGGGTCTTGGTTTGTGGAGATCATAAGAGAAGGTGAGAGAATGGTGAAGATGAAGAAATGGTAAGAGATGTTTTCAAGTCTTGTTTTGTGTTTGTGTTTATGTTTTGTGAGTGGGAGTGAAAGAGCTAATGGAATAGTGGCTTGGAAGGAAAATGTGAAATGAATGAGATGGATTAGATTATAGGACTAGTTGAAAGATTGCTTTGTCTTATGAGGTAGAGTAGAAAAGGGGAAGGAGCCTTCTTGGAAATGAGTTGGTGAAAGTTCATATTCCCTTTCTTCTTTCTTCTTTCTCTTTTTTGTCTTGTAATAGTTTAGTTAGATTTTGAGGAAGATGCTATTATTCAATCAAACGACAAGAAGAAAAATAAAATGAGAGATGCTTATGGCCAAGGTTTTAAAATATGGTCTACGACCGCGAAAACTACCACGATAAAATGGTATTAAAAGGTGCATATATGATTACTATTATTACCACTTTTATGTTCGTACTGCAACGATTGCAATCAGTATCGTGAGGTTTGTAAAAATCTTGGTTATGGCTAATGTCATGCTCTTCAACTGCTCCGAAAAAAGGGTTATGTATTTGATCTCATTACATTAATTTTCATTGAAAAAAGTTGAAATTGGACAAACAAATCCAAGTGAGTGACTTGAGCTAAATTGGCACAAAGCTTTCACACTAGTGAATTGTAGCAATTGTTTGTAAATAAAAATATTCTTAATAGTTTTCCTTGTTTGACTAAAAAACAGAAGAAATTAAAGTAATGATAATTAATTAGGCAACAACTTGAGGCCCACCAAATGAAAGTGAGATACTTGTTTTGGAACTCATCTTCACAAGAATTCCGCCGTTTCTATCTCCAATGTGAATCTACAATTACCGTTTTACTATTGCTATAATGACACGAGAGCTTCAATTATTTATTATTTGTGAGATATAAATCCAATCGTTTATGAGTTGGAATTGGGACCATATATGATAAATTATCAACTTGGGAAGGTGTGGAAATGGATTATGGATGTAACACAATGCAAATGCATTGGGCAAGAGTAGGTACTAATTGCGGTGGGGTTACCTTCCTCTTTTTTCTTTTTGCTCATAAATTGTAAGTTTTCATAAAATAAGTAAGATAGAATATTATCATTTTCAACTTTTGAGTTCTATGTGCCTAATGGTAATGAATACTATAAAAACCATCTATTTTGAAATGTACCCTACACACTCAACATTGAGCAGTAACACCAGCTAAGGAATATCATATTGTCATGATAGAATGCAATAAAACATTTATTCATGATGAATTGTTGTCACTAAAAATATCACGATAGAAAATAAGAGTGGAAGGGAAAAAAGACACGAGGAATGGTCTCTTGAGAGAGTAAGTATAGGCTATGGCCATTCTTGTCGTTGTTGCATAATAATACTAATTGTGTGAAAGTGTGAGTTTTATGTTAGAGAAACTAGTGAAGGCGAAAAACTTGACGTCAGAAAGTAGGTATGCACTAAATTCGATTATCTAAAAATAAGAGATATTTTTTGACAGAAAAAAGAAAACACATTGATGATAAGTGGGTCTATCGAATGTCAAATGCTAATTTGTGTTGTGTCGCATAGTTGGATGCAGTTATGGCTGATGGAACTTGGAAGTTCTTTAATTTTGTAAGAGTTTAAATAATCTTGTAATCTAGCTATAAGAAGTCAATTATCAACCAAAATGATTAACTTTAATCGACCAAAATGATTAACTTTAAGTTTATTAAGGTAACCTTTCTTTTATAGATTTATAAATGTTTCACATAGGTTCTCCGGAAATAAAAATACTAAAATTTAATTTTTGAATATTTTATGATTCACATGAATAAGTATTCGAAAATAAAAATATCAAAATCTAATTTTTAGATATTTTTTAGAAAAATGATTTGATGTCTCTAAAAATATTTAAAAAAATACTTTAGGGATGAGTGAACCTACAAAGTTAATACATCAACGTTCAAATCAGTTATAGAGTTAAAAATGAGTGTATTAAAAAAATGAAAATCATAAAAGAAAAAACAAATCTTTAAATCTCACGTGTGTTGAATATATACGTTGGATAATTTCAAGTGGGGTGTGTGTGTGGTTGGATCCTCGCATTGGGCATTTGGCCAGTCCATAACAAGTGCCATCAAGACTATCCAAGTGTTTGCTAGTCGGGAAGTCTTCCAAAGTTGTGGCAAGGATCTATCTAACGCGTCCGATCACAGCAAGAAGCGAGAAATTCATGGAGCAATTACATAAGTAGTGGGGAACAAGCGCATTAAATGTATTTTTTACATTGAAACCTCTCACTGACTTTTCGGGTGCATGACTTTATGCTCGTGGGTTAGGGCATGGTTTTCTCACCTAGGGCATTTGAGTATTGTCTGAATTACTTATATTTCCAAAGAGAGATTGAACCATCACCATTAGATTTTCTCTCCACTTCTAATTTGGATCGTTGATTTGTTGTTTATTTCATTATTAAAAGTTGACCCCTCTTTCAAACTTCTTTTTTGCTTTGTTTATCATCCGAAGTCTCCTCCTTTTCCCCGAGCTCACTATTTTGTTCTTGCACTCCGAAAACTTTAGTCGTTCAACGAATTTTCATAGCGGATCATTCTTTCCACAGATCTTTTCTCCCCAAGGTATGTCTTCATCTTCCTTCTACATACCATTATGGCCAATTTGGGGAATGTACCTATAAACGTGGCCCTTGCACTTAATTGAGTTAAGAACCTATAACCCGTGAACATTTTCTACGAGATGACTCTCCAAATCTTGTACAAAATGTGTTTATGGTAGGTCTGGGTCAACGTTGGAATCTTTGGGTGATGAGGATGATTCGTCGACAGAGGAAATTTTCGTTTGCATTGCCTCTCTTGCTCGTATCGAATTTAACTTGGGTATCACCCTATCTAAGATGGTGGAGCATAAGGCTAGTTGCTTTATTCAGTCTCTAGTCTCTAGAGAAAGATCTTCCACATAGGCTTTCTAGGGTTTGTGCTCCCTTTCACTATTGCTCTACAACCTCTGATCAAAATGATTCATTTTATGATGTAGAAACATATATGTTTCGACCTGAGGACTTGTTGAAGTCGATTGATGTTGATAAATATCCATGGGTAGATCCTGCATACTTGGGAATAATTTCCTTATATATATATATATATATATATATATATATATATATATATATATATATATATATATATATTAGAGAGAGAGAGAAGAGAGAGAGAGAGAGAGAGAGAGGATGTTGTCGTAGCAAAGCCTACTTCGAGGGGGGGTCACTTTCTGATTAATTTATCTCCACCATCCCTACTAATAAAAGGATTTGTAGCAAGTTTGACGAGTGTTTTATTCCTTTCTACAATTGGAATTTTCAGAACCTGGGTGTTCGAGTGTCTCTAATCGCTTTCGAAATGAGGTCTTGGAGCACCTTCGAAGAAAGGGCAGGGCAATGGGTTAATTTCCCTCCGTCAAAATGACAATGACAAGTTTTTCCTTGTTTATATTGAGAGTTGGAAGAAGCTCAAATCTCATTACTTTCGGACAACTACCATTTCCCCGCGCCCACTCAGAATTATGTGACTTATCCACTTCATCTTCGAGACTTGCTGCTTGCATGGACAGAGTCCGAAGATTTTGATCTCCAAACCACTTTGAGGAGAAATTTGGCTTTTACTCTGACTCATACAACTCTCTTACTGCCGACAAGAAAGATATGAAAGAAACTTTACTTTCATTTTCTAAGAATTTGATAAGTTGCCAGGATATTGCGGATGCGAGTTATGTTGAGAACAAAAGTAAACTCTTTGGTAATTGGTCTAACTCTAACATACTTGATTGAATGTTGAATTGAGATACACTTGCTCATTAGTCTTTTGTTTCTTTTTAGATGATATCAACAGCGAGGGATGGGTGGTTCCCCTCTCCCGACCGAATCTTTACCTTTCCTGCTTGGTGCATCAGGAGAAATGCTTATTGTGCCTACCAATGTATTGTAAACGCAAAAGAGTAACTCCTAAGATACTAAGGCAACTCTCTAACACACACTTAAATTTTTTTAAAGCCTCTCTTATTTTATATAACCACCTTAAAGTGTTTTATGCACATACCTAAATGATTTTGAGCTATGTTAAACCCTTAGGAGTGTTTTTGCACTAGATAATCAATTAACACACTAGGATTAATTGATTAACTCTTTTGTAACGCCTGTAAATAATTTAAGTAAACTTCTAATTGATTTGTGGCAATGGATTTTAAAAATCTTGCATATTTGACATGTCTAATTGATTAACCATGTACCTGATAGGCCGTAAGTATACGGCAATACCAAAGTACTAAAAAGATTTATAGTCCTCAAAAACTAATGATCGATTATCGTTATCTATCAAATCTGTGTTTATCTAAGACTACATGAAAATTCGTTTATTAGTGTGTAAATGTAAAAAAAAATTGAGTTCCTTAATATTAAAAATAAAAGTCCAATAATATGATTCTTGTCCCCCAACTTCACTCATAGAAAATGGAGTATTGATTTTAACGAGAATTATGAATTTTGTAGAGAATACTAAAACTAGTGGTAACGCCCACTTGTGTCGGCGTGTCACTAGACTCTAAACCCGCAAATCGTCTATTTTCACATCATGAATTGCAAGTTTAGAGACCTTTTACAAAATAAAAGTAATCTCTTGATTAATTCAAAAGCGCTTTCACAATCTCAAAACCAACCATTCAAATTTCTAAGTCGGATATCATTTAGGTCTTTTTGGCGTATAAACAATATCTTTGCATTCCTACTTTCGTATAAACGTCTTTCTTTTTAAAATAGAAATTACAAAACAAAACTTTTATTCTCGTTACAATTAATACTCATACAATTCAAATGAGGTATGTCGGTACGACATTCCTCATGTCTTAAACCCTAACTAATTTACTCATACATGATTAATAATAAAACGACATAAACATAACAAACATACAGTGTAAGATCAGTAAAATAAGAACCTGGAAATGTAGTGTATATTATTATTATTATTATTATTGGTAATAAATAATAATAATAATAAATAATAATAATAATAATAATAATAATAATAATAATAATAATAATAAGAGTGCTCAGAGGGAGACTTTGTTCTGATACAACAGGAAATAAAGAAAATAGCAGCAGAATGAAAACAACAAGAATAATGGAAAATTTTCAACTTGCATAAACTATGGAAAATAAAAGTGATTATAGTACAATAATGTTTGGATAGCCTTTTTTCCCTATCTTACAGTATAATTAAATACATCTTTTTGGCACTGAAATGGAAGTTGAGTGTAGTGAAGAACATGAAAAACTGCTAGGAACCACTAGGAAAAACAATTGTAATATGGGGGTCTGGAAGCCATGATGGGCATCATGCACGTGCTTCCCGTCATGGATTCAGTGTGATGAGGTCTTGGAATCTGGGTCTATGACGGGAATTATGGATGATCCCCGTCATGGCTTAAGTGTGTTGATAATTGTTTCTCTCCTTGCTCTCATGTCGGTTGCCTTTGGTTGCCATGACGGGCATCATGGCTGTCATGACGAGCGTCATCTCCATGACGAGCCAACCGTCATTCCCTCTGGATTCTTGATCCTCTTGTGTTTTTTCTTCTTTTTTCCTTAACAGTCAGTTCCAAATGCCATTTATCTGAAACATAGTGAAAAGTACAATTTTTGGCAATAAAATGCAAATAGAACATACAGAAAACATGAAAAGAAACCTAATTAAAAGAAGTAAAATTGTTGATGATCAAACTCCCCCCTACTTTAACCATTTCTTGACCTCAAGCAATATGGATTATGTTGAAAGAATTTAAGCAAAGCCAATGGTTTTTAAAGAAAGGCTCATGAAAAATTACCCACCCTTTGGTATATATCACACACCTTGACTAATGCATTATCATCTTTGAACAAAGAGGTCCATAAATAACCTGGTTGCAATACCCTTGAAGCAATTATGGCACCTCCAAATTGTCTTCCATAAGGCGTATTATGGAAAGCTATCAAGAATGGTGTGTCTCTGGATGGTCCACACATCTCCTCGACAATTGATCAACACATTTCTTGTATAAAATGGGTTCATCCCATAAGTAACTCTTGAACATATGAAAAAACCTTTTTCTTTGTTGAGAATTAAATTCGGATGGGATATACCCACTTACCAAGTAATTTACAATGTCTGCATACCATGGTGTCACGCCAGAAGTAATCATGGGCAACTGATCATCAGGAAATTCTTCCTTGATATATTCAATGTCATGCCTTTGGACTTCATCAATGAGTCTTGACAAGTGATCAACAACTAAATTTTCTACTCCCTTCTTGTCCCTAATTTCCAAGTCAAATTCTTGTAGCAACAACACCCACCATGTATGATCTGAACTTGGAAAATATGAACACAACTGCAAATAACTCTTCATCAGTTTATAATCAATTTGGGGTTCAATAAGTTTTCTACTAGCATAGTAAATTGTGTGAAACACTTTGTTGTGCCTTTGCCTAAAAAAAGCTCTAATGGCCAAGTCATTGGCGTCACACATAAGCTCAAACAACTTAGTCCAGTTAGGAGTTTTCACAATGGGTGCTGAAATTAAAGCTTATTTCAACAATGTGAACGTCATATCACACTCGTTACTGAAGATATATGGCATGTCATGTTGCAACAGTTGGCACAATGGTTTTGTGATTTTTAAAAAATCCTCGATGAATCTTCTGTAAAATCTAGCATGGCCAAGAAAACTTTGTATTCCTTTTATGTTAGAAGGTGGTGACAGCTTCTCAATAACTTTAATCTTTGCTTGACCCACCTCTATTCCTTCCTTTGAAACCTTGTGTGCCAAAACAATTCCTTTCTTAACCATGAAATGGCACTTTTCCCAATTTAAAACCAAATTAATCTCTTCACAATGAGTGAGTATCATCTCTAAGTTGTCTAACCATATTCTGAATGACTCTCTAAACACTGAAAAATAATCCATAAACACTTCCATGGAACACTCAATTAAGTCAAGAAATATGGACATCATACAACATTGGAAAGTTGATTGAGCATTACATAGTCCAAATGACATCATTCTAAAGGCATAGGTTCCATTGGGGCATGTAAAGGTTGTCTTCTCCTGATCTTGTGGGGCTATTATAATTTAATTATAGCCCGAATAACCATCAAGAAAATAGTAGAACTCATTTCCAACTAGCTTATCCAACATCTAATCAATGAATGGGAGAGGGAAGTGTTCTTTGCAAGTGGCTTTGTTCAGCTTCTTATAGTCCATGCATATCCTCAAACCGGTGACAGTTCTCGCAGGAATCAATTTATTCTTTTCATTTCAATGACTGTCATGCTACCTTTCTTTGGAACATACTGAGTAGGGCTTACCCACACATTATAAAAAATGGGGTATATGATCCCTGCGTTTAACCACTTGATGAGCTTCTTCTTTACCACATTCTCCGTGATGGGATTCAATCTTATTTGACTTTCAATACTATTCTTGGAATTGTCTTCCAGTAGTATTCTATGCATACATACAGTAGGGATGATCCCCTTGATGTCATATATTTTCCAAGCAATAACTTTCTTATGTCACTTCAGAAGTTCCAGAAGTTAACACCTTTTATCATTATATAAGTCACTAGTAATGATTGATGAACCATATTTTGTGAGTTTTTATATATGCTAATCTCTTATTCAATACTAGCAGAATTATCATTTTATTTATGTTTTAATGCATTATAGATGTTTCTGTAGTTTTTAACTTAGAGGCCAATATGTGCTCTCTTTTATAGTTTTTATATGTTTGTTTCTTGTTTTTAAGCAATGTTCTGATGAGTTGAAGCAAGACAGTTGAGGAAAGGACCTGGGAGTTCAATCTGGAACAAAAATAAATTCAGTTAAGGGATAAAATGAAGAACCATATGAATCCATAGGGCATACATGGATAAGGAGTTGTATTGGGAAGGAATATTTGTTGGTGTGTTGGTAGAGCTCCATTAAGCTGAGTGGATAAGACTCATGGTGCTAGAATACAAAAGAAGGTATAATAGTACATCCTCAAAAGAGCGCACCATGCAGATAGGACATCGTCGCATGCGCCTCTAGCACATCAGACTGTCATGATATACCTTGTCCCCTACTGTTAAAACAAGAATTCGGTTGTGCAATATATCGCTAAATTTTGATGATAACAAAGAATGAAAAAAATTGGTACCCTAATTATTTTATCTAAGTGCGCAGGCTTCTAAGGTAAAATGAATTTGAGGAAACTAATATTTGACATCTGAAACAGTCCAGAAAAGTTGATCTAGCATGAAGAAATCAAATCTGACTCTAAACAAGAACACCAATAAGACGCAAATACATACAAAATCTGACATTGAATTTCAACTCTGATATCTGAAGACTATTCAAAAGAATCTATATGAATACTACTCAAGAGAATCTATCTGAAGACTATTCAAGATAATATCTGAAGACTATTCAAAAGAATCTATCTGAAGACTATTCAAAAGAATATATTTGTAGACTACTTAAGAGAATCTATCTGAAGACTATTCAAGAGAATTTCTGAAGACTGCAAGTTTCTGCTCAAAGACTCTGACTCCGCTCACTCTGATTCACGCTTAAAACTCTATCTGATATCACCAGATCAGAAGACTTAATAAAAAAGTATTCTAAGTATGGTACAATTCTCTTTAAATAAATTACGGATCATGTTCTAAGACTTCTATATAAAGGATAAGAAAATTAATAACATTAATTCCCATAGTTGGCAAGAAATCTCCTTTGATCTCCCTATAACGGTATCATCTCAAAGCAATATATAAAGGCCTCATTACATCATACTGAACACACACCATTCGACCATACCTTCGATCTACAATCTCAACATTTTTCATTGTAATATTCAGTAATCATACAAGAGTTGTTGCTCATATTGTATGGTCATTGTTTCATTGTTCTTAATTGTGTTTACACTGGTTACCTAGAAGCAATAAGGCAAACACCTGTATTTCTCTAAATTTGTTGATATTCCTCAAGTGACTTGTTTAAGTCTGTAAACTTGAGAGGGCTAAGAGATTGTTAAACTGTTAGATGTTTTTGTAATCTATTGAGATTATTGGATTAAGTCCTTATTGAAGACGAAATCACTTTGTCCTGGTGGACTAGAGTAACTTTGATTTTCAAGCGAACTAGAATACGTTTTTTGTATTGTTAGCATTTACTTTCGTGTGTGTGGTGTTGCAAAAGTTTTTGATTACTATGTGTCATACCCCAAAATTCACCCTACCCTTCACTAGTTCATCTAGGTCACTAACACCAAGCATTTGCATTCATCTCATCTACATATCCATTATATCATAACACATTTCACTTGCATTTGAAAAAACATAAAAACCATGGGTTCAAGGATTTTACCACACAAGGCATGGAATGAAGGTTGAGTCTCCAGACTAGGGTTCAAGTGATGGACATGGTTGTTTTGGAACTTTTCATCTTACAGGTATTCATCAGGGAGTATAGTGGAAACCCTAATTCAGGGAGGTTGTGTCTGATTCGTTTGGTTCATTATAAATGATTCGGTTGTTTGTTCACGATCCCCGATTTTGATTCATTGGTTAGAATTCATTCAAGGTGTTACAATTGCTTGATTAAGTATCAGTTGGTTGGCTTGGATTGATAGGATTTCGAGTCTTGGATTGGCGTGTTTCATTTGGTTTAAGAACATTGGGCTATCCAGTTAGGTCCACATGCAGTCATGGTGCATTCATGTTCGTAGTTGGTTAAGACCTTGGTTTGTGTTTGATTCTTTGGATAATTGGTTCACAATAGTTCCAGTTCATCCGTGCATGGCATTTTCATCCTGGTCCATTTTCGCCTCCCACACGAAAATACACATTTTCACCTAAGTTGACTTTTGGTCAACTATGACTTTTTGGTCAACCATCTAACCAAAATCCACTTTTAATCATCTTCATATTTTAAAACCATTCTTATTATGACCGTATTCAATTCAAGTTTACAATTCAATTTCAAACCAACTTTCATTTTATTATGACCGTATTCAATTCAAATTTACAATTCATGAACCAATTCCAATAATCACTCCATATTCAACCATTTCCATTACCATTTAAAAACCATAAACAATACAACATTCCATATACAATTCCAATCCCATTTTTCAAATGCCATTCAAACTTTCCATCTTATAAATCATTCAATTCCAATTACACAGATGTAATTTCCATTAAACCAAAGTCATTTTATTCAACCATCTAATGTTACAACCATTATTCACCATTACATCATTCAAACTAACATTCATTCTCATATCAATTACAATCACTAAACCAAAAATATAATTCACAAATTTCAATTACAATCACTAAACCAAAAATATAATTCACAAATTTCAATTACAAAGGTTATAACCAAAACATCAACAATCCGCTCCATTCCTAGTAGCTCACAAGTGAAACAAGCCTAAACTCATATTGTATCACCAAGCTAACACTATGTTCAAGCATTCAATCACCCTCCTTACAATCCAATTTCGTAATGCATAATCAATATAACTCAGCCCAATGCACATTGCAAGTGCAACCTTGGTTCACCCTCGAGGATCCACCTGCAAATGCATAACAGCATGAAAATTCTGATTCACAAACAGAAAACCAAAAGCTAATATGACAGAAACACAAGCATACAAAACACCAAGTAAGTTGGCAATAACTTGCAGTGGGAACAAATCATGGACCTGCAGAACACACACAACAGCAGTACATAAGAAACTGAAATAGAAAAATCAACACTACATCATTTCACCATTTACACATACCCATTCATATACTAACATAACTGCTACATAATGGATTTTACCAAAGCTATAAATTTTCAGCATACCATACACATACAAGGCTGCAAAACATTAGCATTCTCGAGCCATTTACATTTCCAAAACAGATGACCTTTCAAGCAATGCAAATCATAATACTGCATAAAGCCATCAAGTGGACAGAACAAATTAGGACCTGAACCAATTTACACAACGGAACCACATCAATTCGCAATTCTGCAGCCGACCCAAAACAAACCTGCAGCAAGGCAGTGCAACAACAATCAAACAAACCAATCCCAACCACTTGTAACTGAATTCCTAACCTCCCTAACCGAATTAACAAAACCTCACTTCTCAACAGAATTTCTAATTGTCTAACCGAATTTCCAAAATTGCAACTGAAATTCTAACTGTCAACAAAACCAACTAACCTCAACCCTTATATAACAACACCCTCTCTCATTTTTCCATTTTTTCTTCAACCAAGTTAACCCTCTTCACCATCATTCAACAACCCCCTTCACCATCATTCAACAACCCTTCTCACCATATCCAAAAACCTTTAACCGAATTGAAAACAGAACCTGCAACTTCTGGAACCGATTCTAAACAACTCTTCAACCATCATTTATAACCTTCCACCCTCCATCCACCTTCACACGCCACTTCAAAGCCAACTCAGCCAAAAAAACTCTTCTGACATTCAACCATAACATATTTTTTAACCCCTGACAACCCTTGAGAGAAACCCCTACGATAACAGAACCAACAAAACCTTTAACCAATCTTCTCACTTCCTTAAACAACAATTTTCGACCCTTCAACCAATCTGGAGAACCCTCCTTCAACACCCTCTTCACCCTGCGATTCCTCTCCACCCTCCATTCAACCCCTCAACCACTAACAACTGATAACGAAGCTCTTAGCAACACAAACAAGGAAAAGGAAAGAAAAGGATAAAACAGTGGCAGAAACGGCCCAAACCAGAAGAAGAAGATCGACGGCAATGAGTGAAAAGAATTACCTAGAGTCTCAGCCGAATTCGGTAGGTTACCTTTATTGTTCACACATCAAATTTTGATTTTTACTTCAGCATCGAATTGCCTTGGATCCGTTGTTGTTCTTGTTTCTTCGTAGTGAGGGAAGTCAATTTCTTGCTAGTATCGTTGATGTGCGCGTGATGCTTTGATTCATTCCTGGCGAGTTCTCATTAACGGCGATAGAGTGGTTGACGCAGAAGCTGCTTTGGGTGTTTCGTTCGTGAAATTTCCTGCATTCCATGCGTCCGAACCGGTTGTTTAGGTTCTTAGTCTTCATGGACAGGGGCAACCCAGTTTTGGGGAATTTCTTGAAGACTTGGGCCTTCGGCCCAAGCAAGATTCATTACCACACATCTTCGCTACTGATCCAACCCCATGGCCCATGCTTAAACCTTTGTGCTTAATTTTATTTAACCCATTTTGATTATGTTTAATCCTAACTTTTTTTGTTAATAGTGATGTTGTTTGTTAATCTAGGTTGTAATTCATAATTTTGTTAGATATTAGGATTAAAGTTTTAGTGTTAATTAGCTTGATTCGTCATTAGGTGTGATCATGTAATTAGGATATAATTAGGTTTTTTTCTAATTTGATTTTGACCATGATGTTTAGATTTGATTTTCATTCGACTAACCTTGCCATGATTAGATTTTAGTCATTAGATTTTTGATTATCTCATTTTGTTGGTTTTGTATGGATTAATATGGTCAATGTTGATTTTACCATGATTAGACCTTACGTTAAATTTTCAGTGAATTGGACTTTTTGTATGGTGATTTGTATGATCATGTCCATTAGATTCAATTCTTGAATTTAGATTGTTAATGTCACATTCGATTGATTTTGATCCTAATTCATGTTTAGGTAGGTTTTACTTTTTAGAATTAATAGTCACTTTAATTGTCCATTTAATTGATTTATTTGGTTTATGATCATTTTGATTAAATTGAAAATCCCATTTCAATTTAGATGATGAATACTTTATATGTCTAATTTCATTTTCCATGATCATATGATAGATCTTTGATCATTTTTCATTGATTAATCCATTACCTTTCGAATCGATTTTAAACATTGAGCATGCTTACATATTGATGCATCATTCTCATTCATTTGACTTGATCTCATGTTAACCCGTTTGTTGCCTTGTGTTTACATATGTTGACTTTGAGATTCAAGTTCACTCCTAGCTAGCCATGCTCCTAACTATTTCATTCTCATTCAATAACTTTGTATTGTTTGAAATATCATGTCGCTTGTATGCTTTAGGCATCGTACATAGTTAATAGTTTGTAACTTGTATTCTTTCCATTACTGTGTATGTTGTATTGTATGGATTAATCCCCCTATTATGGGTCAAATGTTCCCCCACCCCATGATCATGTAATAGCCTAGATTTATTGCTTTCTAGTTAGTTTACCATGCATGTAATCAAAAAAGATAAAATACAAAATGATAAATAAAGCATTTCAAAATAAATAAAAGGTACTTAATTCAATGTCAAGTTCTTTTCCAAACAAAAATCACACCATTGCAACGTGAATACTTGATCCAACATCAAGTGTCCCCCATCCACTCCATGATCCATTCTATCATCTCTTATCCATCCTCTTCTCAACCTCATTCTATCTCTCAACTCCATTCTTTCACACACGTTTTCATAATAAAATCAAACACTTGATCCAACGTAAAGTTCCTTTTTCAAAGCCATTTTCATAATAAATTGGAATGCAAAATGGGGTGTACGTGTTTGTACATAACATTCAAGTACTTGGGTTGTCGGTCGTACCTAGCTTGAGGACCCGATACTTGACTTTCCCCCTTAAAATATCTAATGATTTAAACAAGTTAGATCTAGGTGTTATTAAGGAAACAAATAGTAGTTAGGACTCCATGATCCTCTTAATTCCCAAGTACTCTGATTGTTGACCGTACTTAGTCAAGGATCAGATACTTGTCGCCCTCTAAGTTCCAATGATTAGACTTGCCAAACTCTTTTCACAATTCAAATCTCTTTTTTGGATAAAAAAGAATGGTTAGGACAACATTGTCCTCTCAACTCCCGAGTTATTGGACTGTTGACTATATCTAGCCAAGGGTATGATACTTGTCTCTGTACATAAAATCAACCTCAACAAATCAAATCATCTTTTTCCTTAGGGCTTTCTCTTCAAAACCTTTCAATAAGAATGTGTTACTTTCGTTCTACCGTGAACGAAGCTTAAGCCTCCATGTGCGAGCAAGTAATGTTTAACTACTAGAGTGTGAACCAAGCGTATCCACTTTACCGCAAACAAGCAAATACTTTCTGCTCCAATGACAGAGTATATAAGCAAGTGAACAGTAGCACGCGAATGTCAATATTGTTCAGTAAAAACAACCAACAAATGTTCTGTTTGTGAGCCAAACTACGAAGCTCTGACTTCCTCATTGCGCGTATGGGGATACGTAGGCACAAGGGCCCAAATCTTTGGCGAGCACACTAACTTAAAACTTATTTTCTCTCCCCATATTATTATATCATCTCATTCCTGATAGCAAGCAAATTACAGATAAATGACATCCATACGCATTTGATATGAGCAAGTGGTTCCCATGGAGTACCATGGATGTGAGGGGTGCTAATACCTTCCCCTTGCATAACCGACTTCCGAATCCGCTCATGGTTGCGAGACCATTTCTCTCATTTGGGATTTTATCGTTATTTTCCCTTTCCTTGGGAACAAATAAAATACGGTGTCGACTCTGTATTTTTCGCGGCGTTTCACTGTGAAAACAATTCAAACCCCCTTTCTTGTTTTTCTCTACCTTAAATTGGTATCAGAGCTTAGGCTCTATTATTTATTTTTGAATCAAACACTTAACAATGTAGATAGATCCAGTGTGAGAAAAACATAATGGCTAACACAAATGGAAGAGATAGCTACAACGATAAACCTCCAATTTTTTATGGAGAAAAATTTGACTACTGGAAGGACAAAATTGAAAGCTTCTTCCTAGGCTATGATGTTGATCTATGGGATATTGTCATAAATGGTTATTGTGATACGGTGAACTGACTTTGTGTTTTTGCTTTGAAAAGCTATGTTGCGGATAGCAAGAGTCGCCACCGACTTTTCTTTTATCCAATAAGGAAAGGAGGAAAAGAATAGGAAAGACCTTGATTAGATTTTGAGTTCGGGAGGTACATTATACAAAGGGAAGGTGTTAGCACCCTTTGTATCCATGGTTATCCATGGGCTCTTAATTGCTTAACTCACTTATGTTTTCCTTGTTTGAGAAAGTGTTTGATAAATGTGGTGTGTTTAGAAAATATTTTGAAAGGAGAGGTTAACTTTGTAATTATTCTTGTACGAATGTATACAAAGTGTTTATCTCGTTTGATTTTGAAAGATGTTTAGAAAAATATAACTCGACGATGATTCTGGTGCGAATGTATACCAAGTGGTGATTTTCTAAAAGATGTTTTGAAAAGTGTGAGGTGTGAAAAGTATTTTAAGCTGTGAGCAAGCATTTAAGAGTTATACCTAACCAAGGTCTTTATAGGTATTTCCTATCCTTATGAGGGTAAAACTGTCCTTACTATTGAGAAGTAAGTAGTCTTATCCTTTGGATGTAAAGGGACATCGTGGAATCGTCGATTGGCCATTGAAGGTAACATTTGTAAGGATACCTTAGCATTCGAAGGGACGATCATCATTTAATCGTAGGCTACAACGAAGGGTCATCGAGGGACAAAGTCATATATTCGAAGGCAACGTTCGAGGGACAAGGTCATATATTCGAAGGCAACGTTCGAGGGACTATGATTTATCTTGTAGGGACATTGACCTTTTGATCGAAGGGACTATGACTTATCTGTTTAGGGATGATAATGATTTAATCGAAAGGGTCTTTGCTAAGGGTATCCCCACATTCGCGGGACATGACCGTAATATCGTAAGGTAACAAAGAGAGGGTTACGTTAGAGGTGCAAGTGTGGAAATGATTAGATTCGGATATATTATCTTGAATTAATTTATCTAAGTTCGATTATTTATCTTTCCATGCAATCCTATTAGCATACATATAGACAGTTATATTCACAGTACGGAAAAATTAAAGTGCGAAAAATAAGACTACGCTATTACATGGCTTCGGGATGGGGGTACATAATTTAAAAGGGGATATAAAATATCTAAATCTTAATTAACGAGTACAAAATTAAAAGGGCATACAAAATAATAAAACCTAATTAAACTAAAAAGAAAGAAATAAAAAAAAATTAAGAATATTTTTAGTCTATAATAATAGAAACTTTTTTTTTATGAATTTATGGGAAAACTTAGACTAAATTGATAGAAATTTTAAAAGAAATGAGAAAAAAATATATAATTAGATTTTTATTATTCAAAATAGTCCATTTTAATTAATTAAGTGATATATGAAAATTTAATTAATAAACTAGATTAAATTATATCCTAATTTAAATAACTAATATAATATAGTGGAAAGGGAGTAAACATAGTAAAAACACTGAAAAGTTAAAAAATAGATCCTGGGGGCTCGAACCCAAGACCTCTACGTTGCCTTCAAATATATGACCTTCATTAAAATATATATTAATTCTACATGGATTTTTCCATTTTGACACAACACCATCATGCATGTTGAAACTTTCTCTCTTACGGCAAGCTACTTTATTTTTCTCATGCTGTTTCTTTCATGTGAATACAACAAACTTGTAACTTCATCTTATATCAAACCACACACATAAAATAAGATCATATGTAATCATCATGCAATAATAAAAATAGCCATGCACAAATCAAGAAGCTTATATCATTTTACTCATGTGAAATAAACATAATCATGCTAGAAACAACACTCATATAATAATAATTAAATGGCAGATATAATTCTTTAATCATGCAAACAAAATTTCTCCAACATGCTATGACATATCAAGAACAGATGCATACTTGAATAAAGCAATATCAACATCCACCAAACCATGAATACATCATCACAATATATATATTAAACCAATATTATTCATGCATGAATTAAGGAGTATTGCAAGGTAATCATGCTGGATGCAAATTCCATAATGAACACTTACTGGGGATTTGATTCTTCTAGCTTGCTCACTGTATGTGTGTTGTTCTTATTCAGGCTATGAGTGCTTTATGGTTGCTTCTCTTTTCCCTGCCCGTGAATCTTCTTGCTTCTGCCTTGCCTTGTGTATCTTCTTCTGCTGTATCTCTCCTCTTTTTCCTCTTCCCTTCTCGTTGCAGCCATATGGAGTATTTATAATGGTGTGGATTAGGGTTTAACCTTGCTAAATATTTGGATCCCTTCCTATACTTTAGGGTTTAACCTTGCTAAATATTTGGATCCCTTCCTATACTTTAGGAGAGTTAGGGTTTAACCTTGCTAAATATTTATTAAATACAAATAATGAATAATTCAAATGACTTTTAACAAATAAAAATTAATTTAAATTTTAGTTACATAATTGAATTAAAATTTAAACCTATTTCTATTTTTACTTTCATCATTTAAAAAAAATAAATTATTCGTACTTATATCAACCAAAATTATTTTATAATTTATGGGCTTTTAAAAAAAATGTTACTCTTATAAATAAATTTTATTAAGTAAAAAACGTGAATTACTAAATAAATACTATTTATAAATAATGAATAAATGGAACACGAGTCACTAAATTATAAAAAATAGTTATTATAATTTAATGAGCTTTAACAAATAAAATTAATTTAAAATTTTAATTATACAATTAAAATTCAAATCTATTTTTATTTATCATTAAATTAAAACTATTTTATTTATATATATAAAATTTATTTATATCATAAAGATAACCAAAATTATTATTATTTTTTATATCTATATCACATAATAAATAAATTAAAATTTATAATTTATATGAGAATGTATGTGTCATACGGTGAACTGACTTTGGGTGCTTTTGCTTTGGAAAGCAAATGTCGCGGATAGCAAGAGTCGCCACCGACTTTTCTTTTATCCAATAAGGAAAGGCGGAAAAGAACAGGAAAGACCTTGATTAGATTTTGGGTTCGGGAGGTACATTATACAAAGGGAAGGTGTTAGCACCCTTTGTATCCATGGTTATCCATGGGCTCTTAATTGCTTGATCACTTATGTTTTTCTTGTTTGAAAAAGTGTTTGGGAAGCTGTTTAGAAAATGTTTTGAAAAGAGAGTTTAACTTTGTAATGATTCTTGTACGAATGTATACAAAGTATTTATCTCGTTTAATTTTGAAAGTTGTTTAGAAAAATATAACTTGGCAATGATTCTAGTATGAATGTATACCAAGTGGTGATTTTCTAATAGATGTTTTGCAAAGTGTGAGGTGTGAAAAGTATTTTAAGTTGTGAGTAAGCATTTAAGAGTTATACCTACCCAAGGTCTTTATGGGCATTTTCTATCCTTATGAGGGTAAAAATGTCCTTACTATTGAGAAGTAAGTAGTCTTATCCTTTGGATGTAAAGGGACATCGTAGGGTCATCGATTGGTCATTGAAGGCAACATTTGTAAGGATACCTTAGCATTCGAAGGGACGATCATCATTTAACCGTAGGCTACAACTACGGGCCATCGAGGGACAAAATCATATATTCGAAGGCAACATCCGAGGGACTATGATTTATCTTATAGGGACGTGATGATTTAATCGAAGGGTCTTTGCTAAGTGTATCCCCACGTTCGCGGGACATGACCGTAATACCGTAAGGCAACAAGGAGAGGACCAAGATCACATGTATTCAAAGGCAACATTTGTAATCAGTTAGATAATTAGAATAGATCTCCACAAGGGTATCCCACAAATAAAGTGGAATACCTAACAAGCTACCTTCTTCGGGAGTATGTGAACCCTCACAAAAAGTCAACAAACGGGTTAGAATACCAAAACGGGGTGCAATCGAGAGTTGCACCAAATAAAAGAATCACAGTAGTAAGAATGTCAGGCCAATAATACACGGTTATAATAAAACATGTCAGATAAGCACAGAACAGAACGGCAAAATCAGCGACTGTCATGTTCGCTACTACCTCGCCTAGCGAAGGCTTGGCGAACACTCGCTACATGTTCGCTGAGCGAGGTGCTAGTTGTAACACCTCAAAATTTACCCTCCTCTCTTGGGACTAGCTTAGCATATTGCATTTCATTTTGTAGGACACTAGGCATTACAGCTTTGCATATCATGTGAAATAAGCAAGTCATCCTCCTAGGTCTTTCTCAGAAGATGGAGAGGTTAATAGATGCAAGCCTAAGGGTCTTATTGAATTAATCACTAATCATTTGGGGTTTGTGCTTCAATTAGGATTTCTTGGTTCCTCAAGGAGGTTGAGTGTTATCTTGGTTGAAATGGTACATCATCATCATCATGGTTCATAATTCATGATTAGATTCCTTGGGATTAGGGTTTTGTCCTCTAGTCAACCCTAATCAGTTGCATTATACCAGTCAGGGTTTTTCAAGGATATGAGGTCTTTGTTGAGATGGAGATCATCATGTGATTTTATTGAGCTTTTATAAGCTAGGGTTTCATTTTGGTGCCAGTTCATCAAGTGGTTGAGGCTCAGAATCATTTGTGCATGGCCAAGTCATTTGTCAACTACAAAAGTCAACTGCAAGTCAACTGTTGGATTTGGAGGTGGGAAGTGAGTGGAAATACTTCATTCATGTTCAAACAAGTCTCATTTGACATTTCAAACATCAACTTTGAAGAATTTAAAGTCAGGTCAAAACTTTCCAAAAATAGAAAGTGACCTGTAATTTGAACTTGCCAAAAATGGAAAGGTTTTCAACTCAAGATTATATCATCAAAAATGCTTCAAATGAAATTTTGTTGAAGATTAAAGTTGTAGATCTTTCTCTCCCATTTCCAAAAAGTCCAAGATCATGGATTTCTCATGTGTGGTTAAGGAGATATGATCAAAACTTGACAAAGTGTACATGGAACTTCAAATGGGCATAACTTTCAAACCAAAAGGCCAATTTGAGTGGTTCTTTTTGCATATTGATCCTTGTAACATGTATTTTCCAAGCATGGCATCATTTGGCATGAAATCTCATTTGCATGGCATTGGCTCTTTCATGAAAATTTTGGGAAGAAAATGCATAACTTCATTTTGGTGTAGCATGAGCATACCAAATCAATTCCAACATGTGCATGGAATATTTTTAAGTGATTTTAAGCCTTCAACATGCACTGTTCACGTGCATGAAGGTGCATGAAGTAGAAAATCCATTTTTGCACTTACACCACAAAGCTCCTTTATCTCATTTGCATTTGCCCTAAACCGTGCTTAAACATGATTAGCATTGAGTATAAAGCCCTAATCCTAACTGTTTTCATCACAATTACCAATTCTAGATCTAGAATCTCAAAATTCTCAAAATTCTCTCTCACTTTTTTCTCCAAAATTCTGCAAACACAAGCATTCTTCCTTGATTCATTCATCATCCTGAGGTATTGTTGAAGAGATTTGGAAGAAAATTCAGCAGAAATCGTGACTGTTTTGTTTATACTCAAAGAGTGGAGCATTAATGGTGATGTGAAATTCAGTTGAATTCAAGAGCATTCAAGCATCTATTTCATCATCATTCACTACAAGAAGCATATTGGAGCAGGATTGAAACATTGCCAAGCCAAGAAACACGTGAATCCAGCTGCTGCTCATCGAGAGGTCACTTTTTCGACCTCCTTAATTCTCAAAATTGTTGTGATATTCTTGTAGTTCATTGTATGCTGAGTAATCTGAGCTTTGAATCGAGTAAAATGATGTTATATCCATGAAGTTACATGCAATTGAAGTTTGGATGTTGATTCTTGACTCCTTCGATCCATGCATGTTTGTATGTTTTTTCATGAAATGTTTATGGATCTTGAATGTATGTATGATGATGATTCGATTGCTATGCTTATTTTTCATTTTTGGACATTTTTTGTGATTGCTGGAAATTTGTTCTTCGTGTTCATCGTGTGCATGAAGGAGAGGATGAACTTCATGCAATATCCAGATCTGGCTAGGGTTTTGCTACGGTTTAGCTAGGAGTTCATGCGCCGTTAGCTAGGAATCTGCACTTTAGCTACGAAATGTTGGTAGCGCGTCTGTTAGGGCTTTGATACCAAAACGCTGCCGTTTTTGCTTGGCGCGCTTGGGAATTCAAATCCAGTCAGGGATCGATTCCTGGCTGGTGCGTTTCTTCAAAATTGCCTTGCCAATTATTCTTTTCCTTCATATTTTCATACTATGCTCCATTTCTCATTTTTATTTCTTCCATCAACTTCCAAAATTCATTAAAAATTGAAAAATCAACCAAATATGCTCCAATTTTTTGCATTAGGTTCCTCATTCCATCTAGATTTTTATCATCATTTATTCCAAAATTGTGCCTGGCCTGGAAATTATTTTGCCTAAGGAGATTGAATACATGTCCCTACTTGACCTTGCCTTGCTTATTCATTTGTGAAATGCTTGATTTTTGTCCAATGCTCTTGAAATTTTGTATGCTATAACTAGACTCATTGCTGGACATTTTGGTGTTGATTTGGTATTTTTATCATTTACCATTGCTGTTTTATGATTGTGCTAAGTTAGGTGTGACAATTTGTGTCACACCTTGTGATGTTCAACTTGATTGGTGTGTTTACCATGCTAAATGATATCCAATTGTCCTGATTTTTTGTATGATGCTTGATATGAATGTTGTGATTGCTCATGATATTTTTTGGAATTTTTGGGGTCATTTCTGATTTATTTGAGATTTTTCATTCTGGATGGTCACATTTGAGCTTTTAAATTGCCTTGAACTTCATGTGATTGTGAAATGCTTGTTCTTTATCCAATGGATGTGAAATTTTGCACACCATTTCTAGACATGTTGAGTGTTGTTTTGGCCTAGGTTTGAGGTCTTTACCATAATCCATCTCTGTTTTATGCCTATGCTAACTTGGTGTGACAATTTGTGTCACATATGTGCTTGTTGTGCTTGTCTTGACTTATGCTATGTGATTACCATGCCTAAAGGTGTCCAATGCCTCTAATTTTTTGTGTGATGATCATGTTGTATGTCCTGTTTACTCATGAATTTTGCCAAGATTATTTGAATCATTTTTGATTTAATGTGCATTTGTTCATTCTGATGTCACAATGTGGTCACAATTTGCATACTTTGCCATGTTTGGTTCATGAAATGAATTTGGTTAATGATATTGATATGGGACCTTTTGGATTGTGTTCTTGATTGAATGAAGTTAATTCATGTTAAATTTCATGTTCTGTTTTGAATTTTTTCTCCATCTTTGACCCTAGGCCTTGACCTAGAGGTTTGTAACTCACAGTTGAGCTTTGATTTCAGGTTTACACATCCAAGTCCATAGTTGATGATGCTTCCTCACTTGAGCATTAATGTTTGCTCTAGATGTTGGCTAACCTTGAGTTATTTTGTAGGTTGATGCCAAGTTGTTTGTGTTGTGCCTATTGGCTTGTGCCTTGCACACTGTTGCATTGCTTATCTGTCTGATTATGTGATTGACTGTTGTCTGTCTGATTGTTTGAATGGTATACTGATTGGGTTAGATTTTTTCAGGTACCTAAGTTGCTTTGAGTTCTTTTGAACTTGCTTTTGCTTTTCTTGGTTGCTTAACCACTGAGGTATAACTCTCTGACTTCATGTAGTCTGGAAGACCTGTCCTGTTATGTGGGCAGGCACCTGTCTGAAGCCCTCCTTAAGAGGTAATGCTTGTGAATGTTTATCTTTGTGCCAAGCAGGAAAAGACCTCTATGAGGCAATTGGAAGATAAAAGAGATGTGTAATCCATCTCCTGTTATTCAGTGTGTCATCCACTTTGCTCACACCTTGTGTTGATGCATTGTGAATATTAACCCAAGATCTTTGTTGTGTCAGTCATATGTGGAGAAGAGTTCCAACTTTCTGAACTCCCACACTTTCATTTGTCTGAAGCTCTCCCAGGCCAGGGATAAGAGCTGTGAGGTTTTATTCTCACTTCCCATTTCATCTGCTTCACCCTAACTCTCAATGTTAGGGTTAAGAGCTAACTACACCCGATTCCAGTTGGCTTGTGCTTCACAACCTAACCTTGTATGAGCCTAATTGTGTGCATATAGTGTGTGTGCTTGCTTTTTTGTGCTTGTGTTGTTTGACTGTGCTGTTTAGGATAGCTTGCTCCCTGTGCAAGTTAGATAGAAACCTCAACTTAGGACCACTGTGGATTACATGATAACTATTAGGCTCGAGTCAGGCTCCATTTTAGTTTGTCATTTCCCTGTTTCTGGTTAGGTTAGAAGTTTCTCCCCTGTTAAGGGGAACTACGTTGCCCTGATCCTCATACCAGATGAGGTACGTAGGCAGGAGATCGTGCGAGATCTCTCCGGGCACCCGTTTCCTTTTTTGCGTGTGTTTGCTTGACAGCTAGCAGGCTCGAGTACCAGACTCCCTGTTAGCTTGTTTGTTCAACTCTTTTATTGCTTTTGACGACTCAGCGTCCAGTTAACCCCTTTTGTGTGTGTTTGGAGTCCGACATAAGTCCAGCGATTGGCAGTTAGTTTCCTGTGTGTGTTTGTTGGTTCGGAGTCTGATGTAAGTCCAGCGATTGGCATTCGGTTTCCATGTTTGCCTGTTTGTGTGGAGTCTGACATAAGTCCAGCGATTGGCAGTCGGTTTCCTGTGTGTGTTTTGTTTGGCGTGCGTGAGCTGAACTACGGTAGCTCTGATTCTCATTCCAGATGAGATACGTAGGCATAGGATGTGATATCCTAGCGAGCCCGTTCCCCCTTTTCTTCCATCTGTGTCTTATTCCAGTGTGTGTGCATTCTTTTGAGCAATGTTTAGCAACCTTTCTTCTATCCTTTTGAGCGTGGATCCCGTCGAGTACGACGGATGCGTAGGGGTGCTAATACCTTCCCTTCGCATAACCGACTCCCAATCCCATCTCTCTTTGGTCACGAGACCATGTCTTTTCCAGGTTTACTTCGAGCGTTTCCTTTCCCTCTTTTGGGATAAATAACGCATGCTGGCGGCTCTGTTTGTTTTGTTTTGCCCGCCGGTTGTTTTTCGCGGATGCGGCAGCTGGCGACTCTGCTGGGGATAGAGAAGTTGACCTCTTGCTGGTCCATCTTCCCTAAGCGAGTCTCTCCTAGCGTTCTCTAGGATAGTTTAGGTTGCTTGTGTTGTTCTATTTATTGCATTTATGATTATTGTACTGTGATTATCTGCATAAATGTTTGCATGCATCATACTATCATTGTGCTGTCTTTTGTACAGGTGGTTTCTCTGATTTGGGGTGGGTGTTCTGAGTGGGGCTAAAACCCAGGCCCGAGTATACACCTAGGATTAGTGTGGTCTCATGTTTTCTCACATGTTGGATCAGCATGTTGTTGCGACGTGACATACCACAAGCCGGACGAGGTTCTTCTGAGTGAGCTTTTCCTTAGTGGGGTATTCCACTTTGGTTGGGTTATCTCTTTAGAGTTATTGACTTCGGTGACCGTGCTTTCCCGAATCTTTGGTTTAGACGATCTTAAGAGAGCTGCAACGGCACACCCGAAAGGGCAAACCCGCTGAGTATCTTTGCCCGATTGTCGAGACCATTATCCGCCTTAGGATGACTTGATTAGAATTCACCTGAGAGGGGAGGGTTGATTGTAACACCCTTCTACCCAAACGACATATTTAAATATATTATCAGAGTACAACATGTAGAAGAGTTTACATTTCATACAACATAACACGTATCGCATCACAATAAACAAAACATATTTTATTAAAATTCCGCAGCGGACAACCACACAAATATTATAATTCATAATAATGTTTCAACCTTATCCCAACCAAACATCTCAACTTTTAGCCATCATAAACAACATAAATAATAATCAACTATCTATCGAATCCCATAACCCCGGTGTCACATGACCAGAGCATTTGACTCGACTCTGTAGAATAACCCTACACTTATTCCTCGAACCTCAACGATAGCTACTCTTCTTTATCTGCACATTGCCCATCATAGATGAACATAAACACATGCAGAAGGGGTGAGAATTACATTATTAAATATAATATAACGACATAAATATAAACATAAATATATATCCACATATGCCAACACAGCTCATCATCATTATCATAATCAACAACTCATGAACATCAACAAAACAACACATCAAACGCAATGCACACACCCATGCATGACTCAACACGACTCGGTATACCCATTTTGTGACCAACTACAGGATCACCACTCCCAGATTCTTCACCATAGAATCCGAGTTCCCCGCAAGGAACCAAGCCTCTCAACAAGCCCGGAGTCAACAACATCATTGGAACTCAGTCCGTTCATCACTAGGCATCGGCCTTTCATGAATGCATGCACACCAAACATGCATCATAATCGACATAACAACAACAGCATCATATAGTCATGGTATTATCATCATTAATCGCATGACATACAACTCAACAAAATTAATTATCATAATCAACTACATTAGGCCACTCACCAATTGGGTTTACAACATAAAATTTAACAATTTTTCCACACTGCAACAGTGTTAACCGGTTAACGCCCTGGGTTAACCGGTTAACGCAGGAAAAATACATTTTCTGGCAAAACGCAACAGTGTTAACCGGTTAACGCTATAGGTTAACCGGTTAACGCAGGCAAAACTCAACATTTTCACAAAATATAACGGTGTTAACCGGTTAACGCCCTGGGTTAACCGGTTAACGCAGACAAAACAGTAGTCCCTGCGCTAACACAAGGCAGAATGCAGAGTTCTCCGCATTTTCCGCCGTTGGAGTACTTCCGGACCTCCGATTCAACTTCCGTAAAAAGCTATACGTTCGGAAATTCATAACTAACCTAAACACATATTCAATTACAGTCTAAACACAGTTTCATCCAACGTGATTTTCCATCAAAACCCCAATTTTCCCAATCCCCCTAACATCCTCAAAATCCATCAACAATCCAACATATACATGAAATTGCTCGCATATTATCGTTTAATAAGATTCAGACCCCTTACCTCTTTGGATTGAAGGAAGCTCCGAGCAATCTTTTGCCTTTTCCTCTTCCTTCTCTTTCTCTTAGCGCTTCTCCCCTTTTTTCTGACTCTGAAGCAAAACACGTGAAAAACCCCAACTCTGAGTTCTCTTGGCTTCTTATATCAATTTCCACTTTTACCCTTCCACTCTTCATATTCCATTTATTTATTTATTTATTTAATTATTATTAAAATAAATAACATCAATAATAATAATAAAAATAATCCACTAATCCCACTTTATTTAATTAAATTAATAAAATAATATTAACTCAATTAAATAATTCTCTTATTTTAATCGGGGTGTTACAACTCTCCCCCACTAAAAGAGTTTTCGTCCTCGAAAACATACCTCAAGTAAATAGAGCCGGATACGACTCCTTCATCTGATCTTCACGCTCCCAAGTCAAGCTCTCACCAGCTGGACCTCCCCAAACAACTTTCACTAGAGCAATCTTCTTACCTCTCAGGGTCTTCTCTTCTCGGTCATCTATCCGAATTGGCAACACCTCCACGGTCAAATTATCCCTCACCTGGATATCATCCAACTGAACAACATGCGAAGGATCCGCAATATATTTTCTCAACTGAGATACATGAAACACATCATGCAGATTAGAAAGCGACGGCGGTAAAGCTATCCGATACGCCACTTCCCCAACCCTCTTCAAAACCTGATACGGACCCACAAACCTCGGAGTAAGCTTTTTAGACTTTAAAGCTCTACCCACACCTGTCGTCGGAGTAACTCTCAAGAACACATGATCTCCCTCTTGGAACTCAAGTGCCTTCCTCCTGTTATCATGATAACTCTTCTGACGACTCTGAGAAATCTTCATTTTCTCCTGAATCATCTTAACCCTTTCAGTCGTCTGCTGCACGATCTCAGGTCCGAGTACAACACTCTCACCTGATTCATACCAACACAATGGAGTTCTACACCTCCTACCATACAATGCTTCATATGGAGCCATACCGATACTAGCATGAAAACTATTATTATAAGTAAACTCCACCAACGGCAAATAACTATCCCAAGAACCACTCTGCTCCAACACACAAGCCCTCAACAAATCCTCCAAGGATTGGATAGTTCTTTCAGTCTGACCATCAGTCTGAGGATGATAAGCTGAACTCAACCTCAACTTAGTCCCCAACGCTTTCTGCAAACCTTCCCAAAATCTAGAAGTAAATCTGGGATCTCTATCAGACACAATACTGGATGGAATACCATGCAGCCTCACTATCTCCTCAACATACAACTCTGCCAACTTCTCTAGAGAGTGATTAATCTTCATCGGCAAGAAATGCGCCGACTTAGTCAATCGATCCACAATCACCCAAATAGAATCATTACCTTTCACCGTCTTCGGCAATCCCGTCACAAAATCCATGGAAATGCTATCCCACTTCCATTCAGGAATCTTCAAAGGTTGCATCATACCTGTCGGTTTCTGATGTTCAATCTTTGACTTCTGACAAGTCAAACAGGCATACACAAACTTAGCAACATCTCTTTTCATACCAGTCCACCAAAACAACTTCTTCAAATCTTGATACATTTTAGTTGCACCTGGATGGATGCTCAATCCACTCCTATGGCCCTCTTCAAGAATACTCTTTTTCAATTCAGACACCTCAGGAACACAAACTCTACCTTTAAATCGCAGGATGCCATTCTCATCAATCTCAAAATTACCACCATTACCCTGGTTAACCATAGTAATATGATCAACTAGAGCGACATCAACTTGCTGACCATTCCGAATATCTTCCAGAATTCCACTAGTCAACTTCAGCATACCCAACTTTACACTATCGGCGGAAACTTCACAACCCAAACTCATATCACGGAACTGTTCAATTAACTCAAGCTCCCGAACCATCATCATAGACATATGTAGAGACTTCCTACTCAGCGCGTCTGCAACTACATTAGCCTTACCGGGGTGATAACTCAATTCAAAGTCAAAATCCTTCAGTAATTCTAACCACCTTCTCTGCCTCATATTTAACTCTTTCTGATCAAACAGATACTTCAGACTCTTGTGATCACTGAACACTTCGAATCTGGAACCATACAGATGATGCCTCCACATTTTCAACACGAATACAACAGCTGCAAGTTCTAGATCATGCGTAGGATAATTCCTCTCATGAACTTTCAACTGTCTAGAAGCATAAGCTACAACTTTACCGTTCTGCATCAAAACACCACCAAGACCCATCAAAGAAGCATCACAATAAACAACGAAGGACTCACCAGGATTAGGCAAGATCAACACTGGAGCACTGGTCAACCGCCTCTTCAACTCAACAAAACTCGCTTCACAAGCTGTATCCCACACATACACTTGACCCTTCTTAGTCAACTGCGTCAATGGCAATGCCAACTTAGAGAAGCCCTCAATAAATCTGCGATAATAACCAGCTAACCCCAGAAAACTGCGTATCTCAGTAGCAGACTTCGGAGTCTCCCACTGTAATACAGCATCAACTTTAGCCGGATCAACAGAAATCCCACCACTCGAAATCACATGGCCAAGGAAACTCACTTCCTTCAACCAGAACTCACATTTAGATAACTTTGCATATAATTTCTTTTCTCTTAACACCTGCAAAACAATTCTCAGATGTCCTGCATGCTCTTCTTCCGTCTTAGAATATATCAATATATCATCTATGAACACCACAACAAAATTATCAAGGTATGGATGAAATATACGATTCATATATTCCATAAACACACCTGGAGCATTAGACACACCGAACGGCATCACAGTGTATTCATAATGACCATACCTCGTACGGAAAGCAGTCTTCGCAATATCATCTGACTTCACTCGGATCTGATGATAACCCGACCGCAAATCAATCTTACTGAAAACATGAGCTCCAACCAACTGGTCCATCAAATCATCAATCCTCGGCAATGGATACCGATTCTTGATAGTCACCTTGTTCAACTGCCGATAATCGACACACAACCTCATCGTACCTTCTTTCTTCTTCACTAACAATACTGGTGCACCCCAAGGAGAAACACTTGGACGCACAAACTTCTTCTCAAGCAATTCTTCAAGTTGCTTCTTCAATTCAACTAATTCAGTTGCCGACATTCTATAAGGAGACATCGACACTGGACTTGTACCTGGTACTAAGTCAATGGCAAATTCGACTTCACGTTCTGGAGGTAAATCACTCACATCCTCCGGAAACACATCCTGAAATTCACAGACAACAGGCAAATCTACACTCACCCCTTTCTTATCCGCTTGCAGAGACGCAAATAAAGCGAATATCTGGGCTTCATCTTTCACAAAATCCCCCACCTGCCTAGCAGATAGAAATCTTGCCTCATCATTCTCACCAACTTCAGAAAACCGCACCGTCTTCCTATAGCAGTTGATGAACACGCCATAGAATTCTAGCCAATTCATTCCCAGAATAATATCAATTTGGTGCAAGGGTAAGCACACCAAATCAACTACGAACTCTCTCTCAAAGATCGTCAAATGACAACCTCGACAGACAACAGAAGTCTTCACAGAACCATTAGCAGGAGTATCTATCACCATACTTCCGCCTAGGGACGACATAATCACACCAATCCTGGTCGCACACTCATACGAAATAAACGAATGGGTAGCACCAGTGTCAACAATAGCAAGCAATTCAACATTATTAATCAAGCAAGTACCTTTAATCAGATTATCTTCTTTAGGAGCTTCAGCCCCACTCAGAGCAAACACCTACCAGTAGTATGAGCTGCAGTAGCCGCCTTCTTCGGTTTCGAGCACTGCGAACTGATATGGCCTTTCTCGCCACAATTAAAACATGTCGGACCAGCATCCTTACATTCCGTAACTCTATGACCAGCCTGACCGCATCGGAAACATCTCAGCACTTTCTTGGTACAGCTATCAGCACGGTGGCCTGGCTCGCCACACTTGAAACATTTACCAGCTATGGGAGATCCTCCCCCACTTGGCTTCTTCGCATCTACCACTTTCTGCTTACCTTTACCATTCGGGGATGCATAAGGACTACCACGATCCTTATTCTTCTTCTCATTAAGACTCTTGTAATGAGCAGCCCTAGCCTTGCTATCTTCATCAAATATCCTGCACTTATTAACCAGTGTAGGAAACCTACGAATCTCCTGGTAACCAATGCCTTGTTTGATCTCGGGACGCAACCCGTTCTCAAACTTGACACACTTGGATTCCTCAGCATCAGCATTATTATAATGAGGACAATACTGCACCAGCTCCTCAAACTTCGAAGCGTAATCAGCAACAGACATGTTACCCTGTTTCAGTCCTAGAAATTCCATCTCCTTCTTACATCGCACATCAGCAGGAAAATATTTCTCCAGAAAGGCCGTCTTGAACCTTTCCCAAGTCATCTCAGCACCTGGTAATTCAATTCTCTGGCGAGTGTTATCCCACCAGTTTTCAGCCTCTTCAGATAACATATGCGTACCAAACTGCACCTTCTGTGCTTCAGTACACGTCATCACCCGGAAAATCTTCTCAATTTCCCTCAGCCAAATCTGAGCACCATCTGGATCATAACGCCCCTTGAATGTAGGAGGGTTATTCTTCAGAAACCTTCCCAAATTCCTAAACTCGTCGACCGGCGGATTCTGCTGCGCCTGCATAGCCTGCGCCATAGCAGCCAAAGCCTCAGCAATCGCACGGTCATTTTCTCCAGCCATACTCTGCACAACACAACCACAACCGTTAAATATCGACAGTGTCATTTACACTAATCGACCAACAGGGAAAACATCACATTATGACTCGACTGGACTGACAATGCTCTGATACCACTAATGTAACACCCTTCTACCCAAACGACATATTTAAATATATTATCAGAGTACAACATGTAGAAGAGTTTACATTTCATACAACATAACACGTATCGCATCACAATAAACAAAACATATTTTATTAAAATTCCGCAGCGGACAACCACACAAATATTATAATTCATAATAATGTTTCAACCTTATCCCAACCAAACATCTCAACTTTTAGCCATCATAAACAACATAAATAATAATCAACTATCTATCGAATCCCATAACCCCGGTGTCACATGACCAGAGCATTTGACTCGACTCTGTAGAATAACCCTACACTTATTCCTCGAACCTCAACGATAGCTACTCTTCTTTATCTGCACATTGCCCATCATAGATGAACATAAACACATGCAGAAGGGGTGAGAATTACATTATTAAATAATAATATAACGACATAAATATAAACATAAATATATATCCACATATGCCAACACAGCTCATCATCATTATCATAATCAACAACTCATGAACATCAACAAAACAACACATCAAACGCAATGCACACACCCATGCATGACTCAACACGACTCGGTATACCCATTTTGTGACCAACTACAGGATCACCACTCCCAGATTCTTCACCATAGAATCCGAGTTCCCCGCAAGGAACCAAGCCTCTCAACAAGCCCGGAGTCAACAACATCATTGGAACTCAGTCCGTTCATCACTAGGCATCGGCCTTTCATGAATGCATGCACACCAAACATGCATCATAATCGACATAACAACAACAGCATCATATAGTCATGGTATTATCATCATTAATCGCATGACATACAACTCAACAAAATTAATTATCATAATCAACTACATTAGGCCACTCACCAATTGGGTTTACAACATAAAATTTAACAATTTTTCCACACTGCAACAGTGTTAACCGGTTAACGCCCTGGGTTAATCGGTTAACGCAGGAAAAATACATTTTCTGGCAAAACGCAACAGTGTTAACCGGTTAACGCTATAGGTTAACCGGTTAACGCAGGCAAAACTCAACATTTTCACAAAATATAACGGTGTTAACCGGTTAACGCCCTGGGTTAACCGGTTAACGCAGACAAAACAGTAGTCCCTGCGCTAACACAAGGCAGAATGCAGAGTTCTCCGCATTTTCCGCCGTTGGAGGACTTCCGGACCTCCGATTCAACTTCCGTAAAAAGCTATACGTTCGGAAATTCATAACTAACCTAAACACATATTCAATTACAGTCTAAACACAGTTTCATCCAACGTGATTTTCCATCAAAACCCCAATTTTCCCAATCCCCCTAACATCCTCAAAATCCATCAACAATCCAACATATACATGAAATTGCTCGCATATTATCGTTTAATAAGATTCAGACCCCTTACCTCTTTGGATTAAAGGAAGCTCCGAGCAATCTTTTGCCTTTTCCTCTTCCTTCTCTTTCTCTTAGCGCTTCTCCCCCTTTTTCTGACTCTGAAGCAAAACACGTGAAAAACCCCAACTCTGAGTTCTCTTGGCTTCTTATATCAATTTCCACTTTTACCCTTCCACTCTTCATATTCCATTTATTTATTTATTTATTTAATTATTATTAAAATAAATAACATCAATAATAATAATAAAAATAATCCACTAATCCCACTTTATTTAATTAAATTAATAAAATAATATTAACTCAATTAAATAATTCTCTTATTTTAATCGGGGTGTTACATTGATTCCTACAGATGCATGTTCTGATGGTGACTTTGATGGTGACTAATGGTTCAGTTATTGATCAGAGTTCTATTTATAAGTCGGATTTATGGATTTATTTCTGAGACGCCGGAATTCTGTCCGTGATATTTATCAGTGGGGATCCGTTTATTTCAGGATTCCCTGGGCTGGTTCAGAGGGTCTTATGGTTATCTGTTCAGAAGACTTTCTGGTGATGATGGTGATGTATTCTCCGGTTCCGTTTATTTCGGAATTCCTGAGTTGGATTTATGGTTGCTCAGTACCTCAAATGGTTGAGATCAATTCAGAAACCGGAATCCAGCATAAGGGTTGTTCAGATGACTTGGAGGATGGCACAGCGCATTGCATTCATGCATCAACATCATTCACATTTTGCATTTATTTGCATCTAACTCATGATTATCCATATGTAGGGGACATTCTTGATTGAGATCCCGGTTGAGAGACTTCCTTGTTCCAGACATGAGGCCCGGCTTGAAAGATGACGTCGTCTATAGTTTCTTCAATCCAGAGATTGATGTGTTGAGGGATATGATAGCATTGATTACACCTGACCATGTGGGGTTGTTCCGTGAGTATTATGGTGGTATTCTGAAGGTGGTTTTCAGGCTCACAGACAGTGATAGGAGCGCCATCCATACTCTTCTCCAGTTTTATGACCCGGGCTTGAGATGCTTCGTTTTCCCGGATTACCTGTTGGGACCTTTGATGGAAGACTATGCTAGCATCCCGGGTATCCAGATCAGAGATCAGATTCCATTCTATGTCACTAGGGGGAACCTGATGCTGTTGAGATTTCTCGTGCTCTTTATTTGAGCCCGGAGGTGACCAAGGGGGGTTTGAAGGAGAAAGGAAAGTTACCTGGTTTTCATCTGAGTTTCTTGGAGGCTAAAGCCAAGGAGCATGCTGTTGTGGGTAATTGGAGGACCGTCTGTGCCTTGATTGCTGTGAGCATTTATGGGATCGTCATGTTCCCTAATCAGAAGAACTTTGTGGACATTAATGCCATCCGGGTGTTTGTGCAGAGGAATCCCATTCCTACCTTGGTTGGGGATGTTTATTACTCGGTCCATAATCGGAACGAGAAGAGGCGAGGGGGATTGATCAGATGTTGTGCTCAACTGTTGCACAAATGGTTTATGGGGTATCTGCCTTCCAGAGGTGCTTTTGTTTCTCTTGATCCTATGGTTAATTGGGCGACCAAGTTGATGGGTTTGCGGGCCAAGGACATAGCTTGGACTCACAATGGTATGGCTGGACGAAACTTCATTTATAGTTGTGGGAGCTTTCCCAATGTGCCTCTTATAGGAGTTCAGGGTTGCATTAATTACAACTCGACGCTTCTTAGGAGACAAATGGGGTTTGCTATGGAGGTTCCTCCTCTCGAGTGTGAGATTCAGGAGTCTTTCTACTTCCCAGCTGAGGGTAATTTGTTACAGTTGAGGCAGGTGTCCGGGGCATGGTGTAATATTCAGAGGAAGGGCAAGGTTCCTTTTGGCAAGATTAATAGCAGGTCTCTTCCTCCATTTGATGATTGGCTTAGGAAGAGGATTGAGCTCACCCATCTACCATTTCCTGGAGGTGATCCTTGGTGTCCATTGATTGAGGGGCCACGTTCTTCTATCAGCATGGAAGAGTTCCTTGAGATGAAGAAAGCCAGAGATCAACTGCAAGCAGAGAAGACTGAGTTGGAGATGAGTGTTGCTAGGATTCAAATGGCTAATCAGGAAATCAAAGGGAGAATAGAAGACCAGGATAAGAGACATGCCATGGAGGTGAAGCGCTTTGAGATAGACACTGCCTATTACCGCAAGGTCAGCCAAGCGTTGGAGTCGTCTACAGAGGAGCATGACATCACCAAGGAGAGGTTGGCTAGAGCTTCGCAGGTCATTGAAGACGAGAAGAGGAGACAAATCCTTGTGAGGGATCAGAGGGAAGACAGAGTCAGAGTCCTTATTGCTAAATGGGAGGCAAAGCTGAAGGTTAAGGAAGCAGAGAACGTGGAGATCATTGCTCAGAGAGATCGTTATATTGCCGAGAGAGATCACTACATTGCTGAGAGAGATCATTACTTCAGACAGATGAAGATTCACCAGAAGGAGATAGGGAGATTGCAGCAGGAGAACACTAAGCTTAGGTTCGCGGTGAAGTTTACCAAGATGGTAGATGATGTAGAACCTTCTGTGGGACCTTCGTCAGTGTAGACCTTTCTTATTTGTGTTGGATTACCGTCAAGACTATTGACGAAATTCACTTGCTCGTATTTTCTTTCTGATTCTGGAGAACTGTATTTGACTTGTATCAGCTTGATGTATGACTCTCGCACTTATTGTGCACTCTTGATATGCAATGGTTGTTTTCATTCAGTGATTGGTCTTCAAGCTTTATTTGATTTCCTGTATGCACTCACATAGCACACACATGGTTGGGTGGTATCTTTGCTAAATCATAATTCTCTGCATTGTATGTCGAAATCAATCGATGAATATCAGAATATTACTGCCGAATTATTATCTGTCTCGATGAAGCCAGGATCGAAAGACAGAATGTTCCTCATATGGATAGACATTGCATTCATGCATGAATCATAATAACTTGTCTTCTATTTTGCAGGTGTCGGTCTCTAACGTGCTTGATTGTTTCAGGAATCATTGCTCGTGCGCGTAGAGTCATTCCTCTGCACACAACCCGTCCGCACAGACACTTCACCAGACGCAACACACCCAGGCTGATGGATCTACCTAATGCAGATTTTCTCGAGCTGAAGGAGAAAATGAACGAACTGATTAATGTCATGCAAGGGTTTGCCATGGGGCAAAAAGCACTTGCTGATAAAGTGGAGAAGCTCGAGCGGGCTTCAGCTGCTAACAGTGGTGTCAATTTAGAGGGGGTCTCCAATCACGGTCTTGGTGGTTCCAGGGATGGAGGAGATCTCGGGAAGAAGACAACTACTGGCGTGGTGATCAATAATGCTGGGGGTTTTGGTGTTGCCACAAGCGGTAGACCAGGTCCGATGGGTAACAATATGAAGGACAGTCTGTTTCCTCCTTTCTTCGGGGCTGAGGAGGATAGAGAGGAGGACAGGGAAGCAAATCAATTCTCCATGATAAATGAACAGTTTGGCCAATATGGTGTTCAACCGCCAAATAAAGAGATTCAGGTGCTGGCGGAAAAAATAAGGGCCTTGGAAAGCCATGCTACTCCAGGGGTTGTCAATATGTCTAATATGGGGCTTGTTGAGGGGATTGTGATCCCGCAGAAGTTCAAAGCGCCTGCGTTTGATAAGTATAATGGGAGTTCTTGCCCGGAAACTCACCTCCAGGCTTTTGTTCGCAAGATTTCTGCTTATACGATGGATCAGAAGTTGTGGATGTACTTCTTCCAGGACAGTCTGTCTGGAGGATCCTTGGAATGGTACACTAAATTGAAATCTTCTGACATTAAAAGCTGGCAGGATCTTGGTGATGCATTCTTTAAACAGTACCAGTTTAACGCTGACATGGCTCCTAGCCGTACCCAACTGCAGGGTATGTCTCAGAAGCCTAATTAGGGGTTTAAAGAATATGCACAGAGGTGGAGGGAGCTGGCTGCCCGAGTCCAACCTCCGTTGGTAGACCGAGAAATGTCAGATCTGTTCATGGGTACCCTTCAGGGGACATTTGCAGAAAGGATGGTTGGTTGCCCGGTTACCAACTTTGTTGATATTGTGGTGGCCGGAGAAAGAATTGAAAGTTGGTTGAAGCTGGGGAAGATACAGGGTAGTGCTTCGTCATCTGGATCGAAGAAACCCTTTGGAAATGGTCAGAGGAAGAAGGAGGGTGACACCAGCGCTGTATATACCCAAAAAGGACAGAGTAGGGATCGTTACTACCAGCACACTGCTGCGGTAACCATTCCTGCTGATAATCAACAACAGCAACAACAGCAACCGCAACAACAACGACAACCATTTCAACAGAGACCGCAGAGGGCTGGGTATCAGGTGCGAGGACGAATGAATGATCGTCAATTTGATAGACCACCTGTAACCTATTCATTCTTGTTGAAGAAGTTGAAGGACTTGGGGTTGGTTCAGCTGAGAACGTTGGCTCCGTTGAGACCTGATCAGAGGCCAGCCAGTTTTGATGAGAACGCCAAATGTGAATTTCACTCAGGTGCCTCTGGACACAACGTAGAAAATTGCAAAGCTTTTAAGCATGTGGTCCAGGACTTGGTGGATTCTAAAGCTATCAACTTTGCTCCATCCCCAAATGTGAATGCTAATCCCATGCCAGCGCATGGTCAAATGGGGGTGAATGCAATTTCTGAAGATGGTAGAAGAATCGGGCTGTTGAGTGTGGATCAGTTGAAGACTCCACTGGCTGAGATCAAACGACAGTTGTTGCAGAATGAGGTCTTTCCGGGTTGTGATGACTGTTATGCTGCGTGCACCGTTGTTCCCGATGGGTGTGTACTCTTGAGGGAGGCTGTCCAGAGGCTGATGGATGAGGGAAGCCTCAGGTTTGAGAGAGTGGATTTGGTGAAAGAGGATGTCTCCACCATAACCATTTACTTCGACCCGGTTGATTTGTCAACGCTGGCAGATGCGGCTCCCGTTACTATCACGGTACCTGGGCCAATTCCTTATGACAAAGATGACGTTGTGCCGTGGCATTATGGTGGGGAAGTGTACTGTAATGGGGAGAAGCTGGAGGATCAGACTGTAGGTGAAACCACCATTTCAAAGGTGGATAATGCCGGACCCAGTGGTTTCACTCGCAGTGGAAGGTTGTTTACCCCTGATGCTTTAAGGAGTGGAGATGAAGAGAAAGAAAAGAAAGAAAAGGCTGAGGCTTTAGCCAGGGCAAGAGGAAAACAAGTAGTAAATGAAAGTACTCCTGTAGTGACACCGGCGCCTGGTGGGTCGGAGAAAGAACTTGATGATGAAGCTGAAGAATTTTTTAGGATCATCAAGAAGTCAGAGTACAAGCTTGTTGACCACTTGCAGCAGACCCCATCCAAGATCTCAATCTTGTCGTTATTGCTGAGCTCCGAGGGGCACAGGGAGGCTTTGTTGAAAATCCTGAAGAGGGCCTATGTTCCTCAAGAGATCACAATTAATCAGTTAGAGACGGTGGTGTCAAATGTCAATGCCAGTCATAGGCTGGGTTTCATCGATTTAGATCTAACTGTGGATGGGAGGAATCATAATCGGGCATTACACATTGCTATGGAATGTAAAGGAGCCGTGCTCTCGCACGTGTTGGTTGATACCGGCTCATCTTTGAATGTGTTGCCAAAGAAAGCCTTGGTGAAGCTGAACTGTGAGGGGTTGATCTTGACGCCCACTGACCTGATAGTGAGAGCTTTTGACGGTTCTAAGCGGGCTGTGTTTGGAGAAGTGGAGCTCCCGGTGAAGATCGGGCCTGAGGTGTTCAAGTCGGTATTCTATGTCATGGATATTCAGCCGGCATATAGTTGCCTGTTGGGTCGCCCATGGATTCATGCTGCTGGGGCAGTGACTTCGACTTTGCACCAGAAATTGAAGTACATCTGGGACGGGCAGGTCGTCACAGTCTGTGGAAAGGAGGATATCTTCGTCAGCCACCTATCATCGTTCAAGTATGTTGAAATGGACTGTGAGATATGGGAAACACCAAGTCAAGCATTCGAAACCGTCAAGGTGGAGAATGCTCTTTTTGCCAAAGAGGAGGAGAAGCCGTCCATTTCTTCGTATAAGCAGGCTGCTGAGGTGGTGAAGAGTGGGGAAGCTCCTGGTTGGGGGAAGATGGTGGACATCGCCGCCAAGAAGGATAGATTCGGAGTGGGTTATCAGTCGGGCCGAGGCTCTTCTGGACAAGGTAGAGGATGTCGTCCATCATTCACGTTCACCAGTGCTGGAATGCTGGATCCAGATCACATCTGTATGGTGAGTGAAGAAGTTGACAGTGACTGCGAAATAGATCAATGGATAAAGCCGTGCGTACCAGGGATGGGAGTCCAGAACTGGAAGGCCGAAAAGATCATCACTGTCACTCTACTTGAAGAGTAATATTTCCTGTTTTTCAATTTTATCTGCATGAAAGCCATACGTTTTGCCCGAAACGTAATGGTTCATTGTAAGGGCCACCTCATGTTTCATTTTGCAATATTTGCATCATAAATAAATGGATGTTTTTCAATTAAAAGCGGTGTTCCCTGTTTTTCATTTATTTTTGCAGTTTAAAAAACAAAAATAAAAATGGCAATGTTTTCATTTTCCTTTTCAATTTGTCTCGCTCCGGTTCTAAAGCAATGCATGAATCAACATTCATGCAGATGCGGTTTCTCGCCGGATCTCGTTGATAACAATCCTGTTACACCCTCATATGACTTCGACAATCCGATCTATCATGCCGAAGAAGAAGGCGAAGAAGATTGTGAACTGCCGGAGGAATTAGCCAGGTTGTTGAAACAAGAGGAGAAGGTGATTCAGCCGCACGAGGAGCAAGTTGAGGTTGTGAATCTGGGTACCGATGAGGTCAGGAAAGAAGTGAAAGTTGGGGCTGCTTTGGAGGCAAGTGTTAAGAGTAGAATGGTAGCATTGTTGAAAGAGTATGTTGATATCTTCGCCTGGTCTTATCAAGATATGCCAGGGTTGGATACCGATATCGTCGTGCACAAGTTACCGTTGAGAGCAGATTGTCCTCCAGTGAAGCAGAAGTTGCGCAGAACTCGACCCGAAATGGCCATGAAAATTAAAGAGGAGGTGCAGAAGCAGTGGGATGCTGGTTTCCTAGCTGTCACTAATTATCCGCCTTGGGTCGCGAATATTGTGCCGGTCCCGAAGAAAGATGGGAAGGTGAGAATGTGTGTGGACTACCGGGATCTGAACAGAGCTATCCCGAAGGATGATTTCCCACTACCTCACATTGATGTGTTGGTAGATAATACAGCTCAATTCTCGGTGTTTTCCTTCATGGATGGCTTTTTTGGCTATAATCAAATCAAGATGTCGCCAGATGATATGGAGAAAACAACGTTCATCACACCATGGGGCACTTTTTGTTATAAGGTGATGCCATTTGGTCTCAAGAACGCCGGTGCAACTTATCAGAGGGCCATGGTGACTTTGTTTCATGATATGATTCATCATGAAATCGAATGCTATGTTGATGACATGATAGCAAAGTCCCAGACAAAAGAGGGGAATTTGGTAGATCTGGCCAAGCTGTTTGACCGGCTGAGACAGTTCAGACTGAGGTTGAATCCGAACAAGTGCACTTTCGGAGTGCGGTCCGGTAAATTGTTGGGGTTCATTGTAAGTGAAAGAGGAATCGAGGTTGATCCTGCTAAAGTAAAAGCAATACGAGAAATGCCTGAACCGAGAACAGAGAAAGAGGTTCGTGGTTTTTTAGGTAGATTGAACTACATTTCACAGTTCATATCTCATCTAACAGCCACGTGCGAACCTATATTCAAATTGTTGAGAAAAAATCAAACGGTCAGGTGGAATAATGATTGCCAAGCGGCATTTGAAAAGATAAAAGAGTATTTGTAGGAGCCTCCGATTCTGATGCCTCCTGTGGAGGGACGACCGTTAATTCTGTACTTGACGGTCCTCGAGGGGTTTATGGGGTGTGTATTGGGGCAGCATGACGAGTCTGGTCGAAAAGAGCATGCCATATACTACCTTAGCAAAAAGTTTACCGACTGTGAAACAAGATATTCACTGCTCGAGAAAACTTGTTGTGCTTTGGTCTGGGCTGCTCGCCGACTGAGGCAGTATATGCTGGTTCATACCACTTTATTGATTTCCAAGATGGATCCAATCAAGTATATTTTTGAGAAGCCAGCATTGACCAAACGGGTTGCGAGGTGGCAAATGATTTTGACTGAATATGATATACAGTATACCTCGTAGAAAGCAATCAAGGGGAGTGTATTGTCTGATTACCTCGCCCAACAACCTATTGAGGATTATTAACCGATGAAGTTTGAATTCCCTGATGAGGACATCATGTTTCTCAAATCGAAAGATTGTGAGGAACCAATCCCGGAGGAGGGGCCTGACCCTGAATCCGAATGGATTCTGATGTTTGATGGGGCCGTTAACGTGAATGGTAGCGGTGTTGGTGCTGTTTTGGTTACGCCGAAAGGGTCCCACATTCCTTTTGCTGCTCGGCTAACATTTGAGTGCACCAACAACGTGGCTGAATACGAAGCTTGCATATTGGGGATTGAAGAGGCGATTGATTTGAGGATCAAAAACCTTGTTATATATGGAGATTCAGCTTTGGTTGTGAATCAGGTTAACGGAAAATGGTATACGCATCAATCTCATTTAATTCCATACCAGGATTATACAAGGAGATTGTTGACGTTTTTCACCAAGGTGGTATTGCATCATGTGCCTAGAGAAGAGAACCCTTTAGCGGATGCTTTGGCTACTCTGGCTGCCTTGATTAAGGTGCAGTGGTGGAATCAGTTCCCAAGTGTTGAGGTAGGACGTCTGGATAGACCGGCTTATGTGTTTGCTGTTGAGACAACACCTGATGATGAGAAGCCGTGGTATTACGATATCAAGCGCTATTTGGAAACCCAAGAGTATCCTGAGGGAGCATCCAAGAAGGACCGAAAGACTCTGCGGAGGTTGGCCATGGTGTTCTACTTGAATAAGGATGGGGTTTTGTACAAGAGGAATTTTGATTGGGTCTTGCTCAGATGTGTTGATGACAAAGAAGCAAGCCAGTTGATGAAAGAGGTTCATGAGGGGTCATTCGGTACCCATGCCAGTGGGAATGCAATGGTGAAGAAGCTGCTGAGGGCAGGTTATTATTGGATGACAATGGAGGCTCAATGTTTCAACTTCGTGCGGAAGTGTCATAAATGCTAGATTTATGCCGACAAGATGCACGTGCCTCCAAATCCGTTGAGTTTGATGTCGTCCCCGTGGCCGTTCGCTATGTGGGGCATCGATATGATTGGGAAGATTGAGCCGACGGCTTCGAATGGGCACCGGTTCATATTAGTGGCTATTGATTACTTCACCAAGTGGGTGGAAGCAGCCTCTTATACAAACGTGACGAAGCAGGTCGTCGCCAGATTTTTGAAGAGAGACATCATTTGCCGATATGGGGTTCCCGAGAGAATCATTACTGATAATGGTTCTAATTTGAACAACAAGATGACGGCAGAACTGTGCCGGGAATTCAAGATCGAGCATCACAATTCTTCTCCTTATCGTCCGAAGATGAATGGGGCGGTTGAGGCAGCCAATAAGAATATAAAGAAGATTGTGCAGAAAATGGTTGTGACCTATAAGGACTGGCATGAGATGTTGCCATTTGCATTGCATGGGTATCGAACTTCGGTGTGCACATCTACTGGGGCAACGCCTTTCTCGTTGGTATATGGGATGGAAGTTGTGCTACCGGTTGAGGTTCAAATTCCCTCTTTGAGAGTCCTGATGGATGTGAAGTTGCAAGAGGCTGAATGGGTAAGGACCCGGTATGAAGAGTTGAGCCTGATTGAGGAAAAGAGGCTGGCGGCCATTTGTCATGGGCAGTTGTACCAGCAGCGGATGAAGCGTGCTTTTGACCGAAAGGTGCGACCTCGTGTGTATCACGTAGGAGATTTGGTGCTGAAAAGGATCCTTCCTCCTCAAAACGATCGTAGAGGCAAGTGGACACCCAATTATGAAGGTCCATTCGTGGTCAAGAAGGTTTTCTCTGGAGGAGCCTTGTTGTTAACGACCATGGATGGTGAGGATTTTCCATCCCTTGTGAATGCGGACGCAGTTAAAAAATACTTCGTATAAAGAGACCCGCTGGACGAAAAGAATAAAATGGTCCAGGCAAAAATGGGCATCCCAGCGAACCGAAAAAAATGAATAAAGGTTCGGGCAAAAATTAGGGATAAAAAGGAAAAATGTACACCCGACAAGTCGAAAACCTGAAAAGGCGGCTTGGGCAAAAAAGGGTATCCCGGTGGACTGAAAACCCGAAAGGGCGGTCCAGGCAAAAGAGGGATTGAAACGAACAAATGCGTCTGGCATGATCGTTTGCGCTTTGGTTAAGATACCATGGATAATCCCCGGTAAGGAGCAGTCGGAAACGTCTTGTTCAGAAGGCAGAAGCACGGAGAGTCTGAGGACATATGGGGTGTAACCGAGTTGGAACTCGATGAGGTCACGGTTTCACATTGCCATTAGGATAGATTTTTCCTTTTGTGCGCGATTACCTCTTTTCAGGAATTGCTTCCTTTGTATTGCTCAGTTTGAGCCACACCTTTTCAATCAATAAAATGCATATTCAGTCAAATAATTTTGTTTTTGTTTTCATAACCGCTTTGATTGCAAAAACATCCGTTTATTTTGATAAAGAATCTTTGCATTTTAAAACATACAGGTCCCTTCCAATGCATGTTTATAAGATTGAAACTTGAAATCTTATTCGGAAGGTTGAGTGACCCAGGTGTTGAGACTTTGGCATACCTGGGGCACGTTTTTGTCTAACGATCTCTTTTGCAGGTACTGTTAGATATTTTCACTCACTTGCAGGTTGTGATGTGAAGCTTTTGACAAAGGATCCCCACGGAGTCCAATCAGGGACGAATGAATGGAGGAATGAAAAAAAAAACGACGAAAGACGTACGACGATCCTTGAGGATTAATCAAGAAGACTCTTCAAAGTCTGAGGGCTGGAAAGTTTGTATAAATCCAAGGAGTTCGATCGCCGTCGAGTAAGGAGGAGTCGGGAATACAAGGTGATGAATCAGAAAAGTCCAGACGAGTCTGGGAGCTCTCAAAAGTGGAAAGCGGATACTGGGTTTAGATGTGGAATACCAGGGTTCGACGAGTCGACGGGTGTTCTGTGCCAGAATTTCCTTGTTTCCCCAAGCAGAGGCGGAATTGTTATCTTCCCCGGCAGATTCAAGGTTCGAGTCTTCCCTAGCGGGGTCGGGATGGTTATCTCCCCAGCAGGTTTGAGATCGGTGTTCCTCAGCAGCCAGGCCTGAAGGTTGCTATTTCCCAGCGGAGGTGTCTGTGGGTAGTTGTTTCCCCTAGCATGGCGGAGCTTGTTAATTCCCTAGCAAGTCAGAGACTGTTGTTTTCCCCGCAGATTGCGTTGGTGGTTTCTTCCCCAGCGAAGTCCCCAAGCGGATCGGGTTCAGTGGAGGTTATCCTTGGTAAGGGTGGCCTATTTCCCAGCAGCAGTGCTATTCCCCAGTAGGGTGGAGATTGGAGTGATGTCGGGTTCCTCAGCAGAGTGCTTCGAGCTCTCCAGAAGAGTCCCTTGAGGGAGATACTTTTTATGCATTCATCATTTAGATAAGCATGGCATATTGCATACCTAATTGCGTAGCATTTCCATAGTTATGGAGCATTACGCTAAAAAAAATCATGCATCAGCATTGCAAGCATAAGCTAGCCTCAAGCCGTGGTTATTGTTTGAGAGGTGGTTTCGCCAGAAGGTGAAGATGTTACTCCGAGGAGTTTGGCATCATGATTTTAATCACCAGGGTTCCCCAGTAGTGCGATATTGGAGGAATGATTTCTGTCGGGCGGAGATGGAAAAGATAATCCAAGGAGTTTCGGGGTCCAAAAAGAAAAGTAAAAGAGAATAATCCCCAGCTGAGTGCAAATTGTTCGTTTTCTAGGGTTGAAAAGAGGATAGCAGGCTCATGGCTTGTTATCCCCAACATGGGTCGTTGGCACGCGTGCCGCCTCATTTATCGCTATTCCTTTTTGCCGATGCTGACAGGCATGAAAGTTTCCGATTTTCAGATCGAAGAAGTTTCCGACGATCAGGTCGAAGCACTTGTGGCAGTCAGGCCAGTTTCCAATTTTCAGATCGAAGAAGTTTCCGACGATCAGGTCGAAGCACTTGTGGCAGTCAGGCCAGTTTCCGATTTTCAGATCGAAGAAGTTTCCGACGATCAGGTCGAAGCACTTGTGGCAGTCAGGCCAGTTTTCCGGTGTTCAGGCCGAGGTGGGTATTCAGACCAGTTTCTGATTTCCAGATCGAAGAAGCTTCCGAAGTTCAGATCGATGCAGCTTGCGGCACTCAGGCCAGCTTTCCGGTATCCAGACCGAAGTGGCATTCAGGCCAGTTTTTGGTACTCAGGCCAATCTCTCAGTGTTCAGACCGATATTAGTACTCTCATATTCCAAGGTTCAGTATTCAGACTGACGAGCGGCGTTCCGGCCATGGTTATCCCTGTGTTACCATTTATTTTGGTATACAGGGCGAATTTCTGTTTCGGTATTCAGGCCGACTTTTTCCGTACCAGACGAATTATTCTTTTCAAGATCGATTCTTTGCCGATTCTGGCAGGCATTGTTAATTATTTTCCCATCAGAGTGCAAATTGTTCGTCTGTTCTTGGTATTCAATCACTCTTCACCCTGATCATCTGAAAGCCGAGGCTATTCATATCGATAGGTTCACAGTGGATTGAATAGGGGCAGGTGTAACACCTCAAAATTTGCCCTCCTCTCTTGGGACTAGCTTAGCATATTGCATTTCATTTTGTAGGACATTAGGCATTACAGCTTTGCATATCATGTGAAATAAGCAAGTCATCCTCCTAGGTCTTTCTCAGAAGATGGAGAGGTTAATAGATGCAAGCCTAAGGGTCTTATTGAATTGATCACTAATCATTTGGGGTTTGTGCTTCAATTAGGTTTTCTTGGTTCCTCAAGGAGGTTGAGTGTTATCTTGGTTGAAATGGTACATCATCATCATCATGGTTCATAATTCATGATTAGATTCCTTGGGATTAGGGTTTTGTCCTCTGGTCAACCCTAATCAGTTGCATTATACCAGTCAGGGTTTTTCAAGGAGATGAGGTCTTTGTTGAGATGGAGATCATCATGTGATTTTATTGAGCTTGTATAAGCTAGGGTTTCATTTTGGTGCCAGTTCATCAAGTGGTTGAGGCTCAGAATCATTTGTGCATGGCCAAGTCATCTGTCAACTACAAAAGTCAACTGCAAGTTAACTGTTGGATTTGGAGGTGGGAAGTGAGTGGAAATAATTCATTCATGTTCAAACAAGTCTCATTTGACATTTCAAACATCAACTTTGAAGAATTTAAAGTCAGGTCAAAACTTTCCAAAAATAGAAAGTGACCTGTAATTTGAACTTGCCAAAAATGGAAAGGTTTTCAACTCAAGATTATATCATCAAAAATGCTTCAAATGAACTTTTGTTGAACATGAAAGTTGTATATCTTTCTCTCCCATTTCCAAAAAGTCCAAGATCATGGATTTCTCATGTGTGGTTAAGGAGATATGATCAAAACTTGACAAAGTGTACATGGAACTTCAAATGGGCATAACTTTCAAACCAAAAGGCCAATTTGAGTGGTTCTTTTTGCATATTGATCCTTGTAACATGTATTTTCCAAGCATGGCATCATTTGGCATGAAATCTCATTTGCATGGCATTGGCTCTTTCATGAAAATTTTGGGAAGAAAATGCATAACTTCATTTTGGTGTAGCATGAGCATACCAAATCAATTCCAACATGTGCATGGAATATTTTTAAGTGATTTTAAGCCTTCAACATGCACTGTTCACGTGCATGAAGGTGCATGAAGTAGAAAATCCATTTTTGCACTTACACCACAAAGCTCCTTAATCTCATTTGCATTTGCCCTAAACCGTGCTTAAACATGATTAGCATTGAGTATAAAGCCCTAATCCTAACTGTTTTCATCACAATTACCAATTCTAGATCTAGAATCTCAAAATTCTCTCTCACTTTTTTCTCCAAAATTCTGCAAACACAAGCATTCTTCCTTGATTCATTCATCATCCTGAGGTATTGTTGAAGAGATTTGGAAGAAAATTCAGCAGAAATCGTGACTGTTTTGTTTATACTCAAAGAGTGGAGCATTAATGGTGATGTGAAATTCAGTTGAATTCAAGAGCATTCAAGCATCTATTTCATCATCATTCACTACAAGAAGCATATTGGAGCAGGATTGAAACATTGCCAAGCCAAGAAACACGTGAATCCAGCTGCTGCTCATCGAGAGGTCACTTTTTCGACCTCCTTAATTCTCAAAATTGTTGTGATATTCTTGTAGTTCATTGTATGCTGAGTAATCTGAGCTTTGAATCGAGTAAAATGATGCTATATCCATGAAGTTACATGCAATTGAAGTTTGGATGTTGATTCTTGACTCCTTCGATCCATGCATGTTTGTATGTTTTTTCATGAAATGTTTATGGATCTTGAATGTATGTATGATGATGATTCGATTGCTATGCTTATTTTTCATTTCTGGACATTTTTTGTGATTGCTGGAAATTTGTTCTTCGTGTTCATCGTGTGCATGAAGGAGAGGATGAACTTCATGTAATATCCAGATCTGGCTAGGGTTTTGCTACGGTTTAGCTAGGAGTTCATGCGCCATTAGCTAGGAATCTGCACTTTAGCTACGAAATGTTGGTAGCGCGTCTGTTAGGGCTTTGATACCAAAATGCTGCCGTTTTTTCTTGGCGCGCTTGGGAATTCAAATCCAGTCAGGGATCGATTCCTGGCTGGTGCGTTTCTTCAAAATTGCCTTGCCAATTATTCTTTTCCTTCATATTTTCATACTATGCTCCATTTCTCATTTTTATTTCTTCCATCAACTTCCAAAATTCATTAAAAATTGAAAAATCAACCAAATGTGCTCCAATTTTTTGCATTAGGTTCCTCATTCCATCTAGTTTTTTATCATCATTTATTCCAAAATTGTGCCTAGCCTGGAAATTATTTTGCCTAAGGAGATTGAATACATGTCCCTACTTGACCTTGCCTTGCTTATTCATTTGTGAAATGCTTGATTTTTGTCCAATGATCGTGAAATTTTGCATGCTATAACTAGACTCATTGCTGGACATTTTGGTGTTGATTTGGTATTTTTATCATTTACCATTGTTGTTTTATGATTGTGCTAAGTTAGGTGTGACAATTTGTGTCACACCTTGTGATGTTCAACTTGATTGGTGTGTTTACCATGCTAAATGATATCCAATTGTCCTGATTTTTTGTATGATGCTGGATACGGATGTTGTGATTGCTCATGATTTTTGTTGGAAGTTTTGGGATCATTTCTGATTTATTTGAGATTTTTCATTCTGGATGGTCACATTTGAGCTTTTAAATTGCCTTGAACTTCATGTGATTGTGAAATGCTTGTTCTTTATCCAATGGATGTGAAATTTTGCACACCATTTCTAGACATGTTGAGTGTTGTTTTGGCTTAGGTTTGAGGTCTTTAACATAATCCATCTCTGTTTTATGCCTATGCTAACTTGGTGTGACAATTTGTGTCACATATGTGCTTGTTGTGCTTGTTGTGCTTGTCTTGACTTATGCTATGTGATTACCATGCCTAAAGGTGTCCAATGCCTCTAATTTTTTGTGTGATGATCATGTTGTATGTCTTGTTTACTCATGAATTTTGCCAAGATTATTTGAATCATTTTTGATTTAATGTGCATTTGTTCATTCTGATGTCACAATGTGGTCACAATTTGCATACTTTGCCATGTTTGGTTCATGAAATGAATTTGGTTAATGATATTGATATGGGACCTTTTGGATTGTGTTCTTGATTGAATGGAGTTGATTCATGTTAAACTTCATGTTCTGTTTTGAATTTTTTCTCCATCTTTGACCCTAGGCATTGACCTAGAGGTTTGTAACTCACAGTTGAGCTTTGATTTCAGGTTTACACATCCAAGTCCATAGTTGATGATGCTTCCTCACTTTAGCATTAATGTTTGCTCTAGATGTTGGCTAACCTTGAGTTGTTTCGTAGGTTGATGCCAAGTTGTTTGTGTTGTGCCTATTGGCTTGTGCCTTGCACACTGTTGCATTGCTTATCTGTCTGATTATGTGATTGACTGTTGTCTGTCTGATTGTTTGAATGGTATACTGATTGGGTTAGATTTTTTCAGGTACCTAAGTTGCTTTGAGTTCTTTTGAACTTGCTTTTGCTTTTCTTGGTTGCTTAACCACTGAGGTATAACTCTCTGACTTCATGTAGTCTGGAAGACCTGTCCTGTTATGTGGGCAGGCACTTGTCTGAAGCCCTTCTTAAGAGGCAATGCTTGTGAATGTTTATCTTTGTGCCAAGCAGGAAAAGACCTCTATGAGGCAATTGGCAGATAAAAGAGATGTGTAATCCATCTCCTGTTATTCAGTGTGTCATCCACTTTGCTCACACCTTGTGTTGATGCATTGTGGATATTAACCCAAGATCTTTGTTGTGTCAGTCATATGTGGAGAAGAGTTCCAACTTTCTGAACTCCCACACTTTCATTTGTCTGAAGCTCTCCTAGGCCAGGGATAAGAGCTGTGAGGTCTTATCCTCACTTCCCATTTCATCTGCTTCACCCTAACTCTCAATGTTAGGGTTAAGAGCTAACTACACCCGATTCCAGTTGGCTTGTGCTTCACAACCTAACCTTGTATGAGCCTAATTGTGTGCATATAGTGTGTGTGCTTGCTTTTTTGTGCTTGTGTTGTTTGACTGTGCTGTTTAGGATAGCTTGCTCCCTGTGCAAGTTAGATAGAAACCTCAACTTAGGACCACTGTGGATTACATGATAACTATTAGGCTCGAGTCAGGCTCCCTTTTAGTTTGTCATTTCCCTGTTTCTGGTTAGGTTAGAAGTTTCTCCCCTGTTAAGGGGAACTACGTTGCCCTGATCCTCATACCAGATGAGGTACGTAGGCAGGAGATCATGCGAGATCTCTCCGGGCACCCGTTTCCTTTTTTGCGTGTGTTTTCTTGACAGCTAGCAGGCTCGAGTACCAGACTCCCTGTTAGCTTGTTTGTTCAACTCTTTTGTTGCTTTTGACGACTCAGTGTCCAGTTAACCCCTTTTGTGTGTGTTTGGAGTCTGACATAAGTCCAGCGATTGGCAGTTAGTTTCCTATGTGTGTTTGTTGGTTCGAAGTCTGATGTAAGTCCAACGATTGGCATTCGGTTTCCATGTTTGCCTGTTTGTGTGGAGTCTGACATAAGTCCAGCGATTGGCAGTCGGTTTCCTGTGTGTGTTTTGTTTGGCGTGCGTGAGCCGAACTACGGTAGCTCTGATTCTCATTCCAGATGAGATACGTAGGCATAGGATGCGATATCCTAGCGAGCCCGTTCCCCCTTTTCTTCCATCTGTGTCTTATTCCAGTGAGTGTGCATTCTTTTGAGCAGTGTTTAGCAACCTTTCTTCTATCCTTTTGAGCGTGGATCCCGTCGAGTACGACGGATGCGTAGGGGTGCTAATACCTTCCCTTCGCATAACCGACTCCCGATCCCATCTCTCTTTGGTCGCGAGACCATGTCTTTTCCAGGTTTACTTCGAGCGTTTCCTTTCCCTCTTTTGGGATAAATAACGCACAGTGGCGGCTCTGTTTGTTTTGTTTTGCCCGCCGGTTGTTTTTCGCGGATGCGACACTAGCGAACGGCTGCGGGTTTTGAGTTTGATAATAGTACGATTTCCGGAATTCCGGACCCTATGGCATCCATTACAGAAATTACACGGTTAAACATTCAGGATATTCATGCATACTTAAACCCACATGCAAAATCTAACTACATATCCAAAATTCAATCATAATGCATCATGTATTTAGAGATTACAAATTGGATGTATAAAACGGTAGTGATGGTGCAAACCTGTTTGCGATTGAATTGCACCAGTGAATTGGCAGATCACTCTTAGGGTTTGTACCGGATCGAGTGGGCGGAGGTAACCTTTGTGCAGGTGAGTTTCCTTCAGAGTTTCCTTTAGGGTTGCTCTGAATTCTTTTGGTTAGCCTCCAGGGTTTGCTCTCTGTGCGTGTTTGTGTTTCTCCTTTTCTCCTCTGTTTTCCGTCCCCTCCTTTCTGAGTGAGGTCTTGGTATTTATAATAGTTTTTGTGACCTAATGGGCTCAGAATAAAGCCCAAAATTTCTGGTATTCGCAAGTTTCGCTAGGCGAGTGGTGCAGCGAAGAGTTCGCTAGGCGAAGGATTTTGCTCGCCTAGCGAGCAAGCCAGTTTAAGTCATTTTCTGGATTTGGCCACCTGTGTGCTGGGTCTTTGTTCCTTTAAGATCAATGTCTTGAAAAATGAGTTGGAGTGCCTTGAAAAATGTCTTGCAAGATTAACGGGTAAATTTTGGGGTATGACAGCTGCCTCTGTTCAATATTCTTAAATTGAGAGAGTTAGAATGGTATGTACGCCATTCGTGGTCTGGAGGTGGAAGATTATTGAACACTTAGAATGCCCCCAAAAATTTGCACTTGTTAATTAAAAGTTAGTCTTGATGGAGATGGGCTTAAAGATGCCATCCAGGAAGTTTGATGATGAGAGCTTCAGAGTGCGTCGTACATCAGACCAATTTGAAGACATGGGTGCCACACCGGGTCGTACGCTAGACCGTATAGTGAGTCATCCATTAGGCCGTCGACTTCGCTGGGGATAAAGGATCAGCATGGATCATACACTAGATCATATCTGAGTTGCAGAATGAGCCGTACTCTAGGCGGGTGACTTCACTGGGGATGGAAGATCAGACCGGATCATACGCTAGATCGTATCTGAGTAGCAGAATGAGCCGTCCATTAGGCTGTATCTGAGAAATAAAGGTCAGAATGGATCGTACACTAGATCGTATCTGAGTAGCAGAATGAGCCGTCCGTTTGGCTGTATCTGATGATAAAAGGTAGTCGTACGCTAGACTATATTTCAGAGTATACCGTACGCTAGGTAGTATCTGAGGAATAAAGATCAGAATGGATCATACGCTAGATCGTATCTGAGCAGAATGAGCCATCCGTTAGGCTGTATCTGATGATAAAAAGGGTAGTCATACGCTAGACTACACTTCAGAATGTACCGTACGTTAGGTAGTATCTGAGGGGATGAACATCCAAATGGGTTGTACGCTAGACCGTATTGGAACAGTTGAAGGAACCATACGTTAGGCTGAATTAGAATGAACCGTACGTTAGGCTATATCTGATAATATTTGTATATGTTGTATTTGCAATAAATGTCTGGGATGGGCTTAAAGATGCCATCATTAGGAAGATGTCAGAATGCTTATCAGAATGAACATTCATATGGATTATATCTGAAAGATGCATCTGAATCTAAAATGTAACCGATGAGGGCGTCCATCTAAATGAACCTTTATTTTGACTATATCGGGAGGATAATTAACCTGAAAAAGTTAGCCCCATGCCATGTCATGATGCATGAGATGTTTTATGCTTGTGAAAATAAATGTGAACATTGCATGCATGTATATGATGCAAAATGATGCATGAATGAATCATGCGTCTGAAAATTTTGCCAGGGGAAAATAAATCCCCATATTCTGATTGGAGATATTTGTATTGATGACCCTTTCTTAGCTGGGGATACTTGATTTCTGTCTGACGGTAGAAATATTCAACAGAGCCTGGCTGGGGGGATAAAAGAGATGACCAGTCTGTCTAGTAATGCCAATTTCTTCTGGGAAATAACTGGTTTTGCTGGGGAATAGAATTAGCAACCGGATTCATTGGAAAGCATGGTTAGACCTTCTCCTCGATCCTGAAGTCTTTTAGTAATTGCTATTTCCGTTTTATGCACGTATTTTCGGTAAACATCAATCATGTTCAAACGCATATGTTAATTCGAATTAAATCAATGGACGTTTATGCAAACAAAACAGAGAAAGTAAAACAAAAGCATCTTTTTGGAAATAAAATTGTATTGACTTTGAAAGAGGGCCTGTAAATAGGCAATTTGAGTACAAGGAGACAGAAATCCTAGTAAGAGGAAATTGTCAAGAAAACAAAGAAAAAGCTATGAAGAAAAAGTCCTATTGATTTTAATTTCACTACTGTCATTATGTCTTCAAGCCTCTCATCTCCTGCTGTCGGATAGAAGTGATTGGCTTGTTCAGTCCCTTTGACTTGGGTGAAGCTGACCTAGAACGGGATATAGTCATACGCTTTAATCCCTAATTTTTGCCTGGACCGCCTTTTCAGGTTTTCAGTCCACCAGGATACCCTTTCTTGCCCAAGCCGCCTTTTCAGGTTTTCGACTTGCCGGGTGTACATTTTTATATGTTAATCCCTAGTTTTTGCCCGAACCCTTTTGGTTCGCCAGGATGCCCTTACTTTTGCCTAGATACGTCGACCTAGCGGGTCTCTTTTATGCATAGTATTTTTTAACTATGTCTGCGTTCACGGGATGCGGGAAGTCTTCGCCATCCATTGTAGCAAGCATCATGGCTCCACCAGAGAATACCTTCTTAACTACAAACGCTTGTGGTAGAATGATACGCTTTATTACCAAGTCGCCAATTTGATATACCTGTCTCTTGACTTTCTTATTAAACGCCTGGGTCATGCGCTTCTGATATATCTGTCCATGACAAACAGCCGCGAGTCTCCTTTCATCAATCAAATTTATCTGATCGAGTCGAGTCTGAATCCATTCGTCTTCCTCTAAGCCTGCATCTTTCATAATTCTTAGAGAGGGAATCTGAACTTCCACCGGTAAAATGACTTCCATTCCGTAGACTAAAGAGAAAGGCGTTGCCCCTGTCGAAGTGCGTACTGAAGTGCGATAACCATGAAGAGCAAAGGGTAACATCTCATGCCAGTCTTTGTATGTCACTGTCATCTTTTGTATGATCTTCTTAATATTCTTATTGGCAGCTTCTACGGTGCCATTCATCTTTGGCCGGTACGGAGAAGAGTTATGGTGTTTTATTTTGAGCTGCGTGCAGAGTTCAGTAATCATCTTGTTGTTCAAATTAGTACCATTGTCAGTGATAATTCTTTCCGGGATGCCATACCGACAAATGAGACTATTCTTGATGAACCGTGCCACCACATTCTTGGTGACAGAAGCAAATGAGGTTGCCTCTACCCACTTCGTAAAATAATCAATAGCAACAAGAATGAAACGATGTCCATTAGAAGCAGTAGGTTTAATCTCTCCAATCATATCAATGCCCCACATTGCAAAGGGCCAAGGGGCTGTCAACACGTTCAATGGAGCAGGAGGTACATGTACTTTGTCCGCATAGATCTGGCACTTGTGACAAGTTCTGGAGTGATGGTGGCAATCAGCTTCCATGGTAGACCAATAATACCCTGATCTCAGAATCTTCTTGGCCATCGTATGTCCACTAGAATGAGTCCCAAAAAGACCGTCATGTATGTCTTCCATAATCCTTTCTGCTTCCCTTTTATTCACACAGCGAAGCAAAGTCGAATCATGATTACGTTTGTATAATACTCCATTACTCAAAAAGAATTTAGCGGAGAACTTCCTCATAAATTTTCTGTCATTGATGGATGCCCCTTTAGGGTATTCCTGAGTTTCTAAATATCTTTTTACTTCGTGGAACCAAGGTTTCTCTTCTACTTCATCAGTATTTAGTTCATAACAATATGCTGGTTCATCTAATCGTGCAATGGTGATCATGGGAGCTTCATTGTCCCATCTGACTCTGAACATAGATGACATGGTAGCTAATGCGTCTGCCAACTGATTCTCTTCTCGTGGAATATGTTCGAATGTAATCTCTTCAAAGTATAGGATTAATGTCAGCACCCGCTCTCGATAAGGGATGAGATTCGGATGTTTAGTGTCCCATTCTCCTTTGATCTGACTGATTACTAAGGTTGAGTCTCCGTACACACTCAAAAACTTGATTTTCAGGTCTATAGCAGCCTTGAGTCCCAAAATACATGCTTCATATTCAGCCATATTGTTGGTACAGTCAAAACATAGTCTAGCAGTGAAAGGCGTGTGGCAACCCCTGGGAGAAATAATTACAACACCAACACCATTGCCCAACGCATTAGAAGATCCGTCAAAAACCATAGTCCATCGGGATCCCAGTTCGGGTCCTTCATCTGGCCCAGGTTTTTCATAATCAGTAACAAGCATGACATCCTCATCTGGGAACTCAAAATTCATAGATTGGTAATCATCAACTGCTTGATGAGCCAAATGATCAGCTAACACGCTTCCTTTGATGGCTTTCTGAATAGTATATCGGATATCATACTCTGTTAAAATCATCTGCCATCTTGCTATTCTTCCAGAGAGGGCAGGTTTCTCAAATATATATTTGATAGGATCCATCTTAGAAATCAATAAAGTGGTATGATTCAACATGTACTGTCTTAGTCGGCGAGCAGCCCAAGCCAAAGCGCAGCAAGTTTTCTCGAGCAATGAGTATCTTGTTTCACAGTCGGTAAACTTTTTGCTAAGGTAGTATATGGCATGCTCTTTTCGACCAGACTCATCATGTTGCCCCAACACACACCCCATTGAATTTTCTAACACGGTCAAATACATGATTAGAGGTCTTCCTTCAACTGGTGGCATCAGAATTGGAGGTTCTTGGAGGTACTTCTTGATTTTGTCAAAAGCTTCTTGACATTCATCATTCCATATCATCTCTTGATTTTTCCTCAGTAATTTGAAGATGGGTTTGCAGGTAGCAGTCAAATGGGAGATAAATCGGGCAATGTAATTCAAACGTCCCAAGAAACCTCTGACTTCTTTATCTGTACGGGGAACTGACATTTCTTGAATAGCTCTCACCTTAGCCGGGTCAACCTCAATTCCTTTACTACTGACAATAAAGCCACAGAGCCTACCGGATCTTACTCCAAAGGTGCATTTGTTCGGGTTCAATCTCAACTTGTATTTCTTCAACCTCTCAAACAGTTTGTATAAATGATCGAGATGTTCTTCTTCAGTATGAGATCTGGCTATCATGTCATCCACATATACCTCTATTTCATGATGGATCATATCATGGAACAAAACCATCATAGCACGCTGGTACGTTGCCCCTGCATTCTTTAAACCGAATGGCATTACTTTGTAACAAAACGTGCCCCATTGCGTCACAAACGTAGTTTTCTCCATGTCTTCAGGCGCCATTTTAATATGGTTATAACCTGAGAATCCATCCATGAATGAGAATACCTTGTGTTGAGCGGTGTTATCTACCAGAACATCAATGTGCAGGAGTGGAAAGTCATCTTTGGGACTCGCTTTATTCAAATCTCTGTAGTCTACACACATTCGCACTTTACCATCCTTCTTTGGCACTGGTACCACATTAGCAACCCATTGAGGATAAGAAGTAACAGCTAGAAAACCTGCATCAAATTGTTTCATAACCTCGATTTTGATTTTCTCAGACATTTCAGGACGCATGCGACGAACCTTTTGCTTAACAGGACGACAATCTTCCTTCATTGGCAAACGATGCACTACTATATCAGTATCCAGTCCTGGCATGTCTTCATAAGACCAAGCAAAAATCTCTATATAGTCATGTAACATCTGAATCAATCTTTCTTTGACACTGTTTCCCAAGCCTGCTCCTATTTTGACTTCTTTCTTGTCTACTTCAGTACCCAGATTTACAGTTTCAATTAATTCCTCATGCGGCTGTATAGTCTTTTCCTCTTGTAGTAACAGTCTGGCAAGCTCTCCAGGTACTTCACAATCTTCCTCACTTCCGTCCTCGGCTTGGTAGATCGTATTTTCAAAGTCATAATGAACAGTAGCAGAATTATTATCAACAAGATCCAGAGTGGATATGGATCTGCAATTTGTTACGTGAGTGTGTGTAAGAAAGCATAGCTTGTTTAAAAGATGACAGGAAAGATAAAGAGCGCAATATTCGAATGCAAAAAGTCCATTGATTTATTGAATGTGGATATGCTTATGAAAATGACAAAACCCTTAACAAATTAGCTATTTGTGCCCCGGGCATAGACACAATGCTTTAAGAAGTTCAATTGTAAAAATTAAAAATTTGCAACACTAAAATAGGCAATAACAATTACTCCTGACTAAAGGACATCGAGATAGTGTCTTCAGCCTTCCAATTTTTGAGTCCGTCACCAATTGTTGGAAAAATCCAGCTATCCCAGTCGCAATCGCTATCAACATCTTCTACAGCATTAATCTGATCTCTGACTACCTTTTCAGAGCTAAATCCCAGGCCAAATCTATCAGACTTGTATGGTACGTTGATCAGTTGACCCCAGCCAGTACAACCACCATCTTCGACCACGGCTTGAGCGTCTTTCAGAGAAGTCATAGCAGGAGGAGCACGAATAACCTTGGGCACATAGGAAGTTGGCTTAAGGACAGGGCTGGTCGGAGGAACTACTTCAAATGACTGAGAAGGAGTCTCAAAGAATTCACCATCCATCTCAACGTATCTGAAGGTATGCACACTACTGACAATATACTCTTCTTCTCCACACACAGTGACAATCTTACCCTCTATTGGATACCTCAGCTTTTGATGGAGAGACGAAGCTACAGCACTTGCCCCATGAATCCAAGGGCGTCCCAGCAAGCAGGAATAGGCAGGACGAATGTCCATTACGTGAAAGGTAGTGTTGAAGACTTGAGGTCCTATCTTGATAGGGAGAACCACCTCGCTATGGACAACGCTCTTCGCACCATCGTAAGCACGCACCACAATGTCACTAGGTTTCAGTTCAATGCTTTTACAGTCGAGTTTATCGAGCACAGCTTTCGGTAGCACATTCAAAGAAGAGACATTATCGATCAACACATGAGATAAGGTGATCCCCTTACACTCAGTGGAGATATGCAGAGCTTTATTGTGATTCTTTCCTGCTGGTGTCAGGTCAGCATCGGAAAAACCTAGGCCATTGTCAACAGCTAAGTTAGCAACATAATTTTCGAACTGATCGATAGATGTCTCCTGAGGTACATGAGCGGTCTTCAAGAATTTTATCAATGCATTGGCATGAGATTCAGAAGATAACAACAAGGATAACATCAAAATTTTAGACGGAGTATGCCCCAACTGTTCTACCACATCAAAATCACTCTTGCGGATGATTTTCAGCATTTCTTCCATTTCCTGTTTGGCAACGTCTTCGGTAGTAACTTTGACTGGTGTCCTTGACTGAGAAGGGTTGATTACTGGTTCCTTTCCTCGAGTTTCAGGGACGGGAGGTGAGATTTCTAGAGAGAAGATCCTTCCACTTCGAGTAATTTTACTAGTCCCAACAATGTCATTAGGATTAGCAGAATTATCAACTTGCTTTATGCCATGGACGTAAACATCACCTCCATAATTCCACGGAATGGCTTTGCTTGAGGAATACGGTATTGGGCCAGGTGCAGTAATAATTAGGGGAGCTACCTTGGGCTCAGCAGTAATCTTCACAGGCACTTTAGTAGCGGTAATCTTCACGGGAACTTTGGATTTGGCAATCACAGATATTTCTTCGATAGGGCTTTCCACCTTAGGAATCTTTTCAAAGAGAATTGTACGATCATCCATCAGCTGTTGAATACCGTTCCTCAACTTTAAGCAACCATTGGGTCGGGGTATACAGAGATCGCAATTTTCAGCACAACCTGGAAATAAACCAGCTTGCAACAAATTCTTCTTGATGATCAGAAGAGGAGATGCTAAGTCAGCTACATTAGAAATGTGAGAATTGTCAGCCGCAGCATTAACAGTCTTGTCATGATTAGGCATAGGAGCAATGATGACATTAAGAGTCTCTGGAGGATCAAATTCAATTTCTCCAACGTCGATCATATCCTGAATCTTATTCTTCAACAACCAACAATCGTTTGTATCATGCCCGGGGCTATCAGAGTGATATGCACACCTGGCATTGGGATTATAATGAGGAGAAGTAGTGTTGGGATTTGCAGGAGGATCTCTGAGGGTAATTAAATTTGCTTTTAGCATACCCTGCAGTTCTTGTGCTAAAGTCATATTGATCTTTGTAAACTGTCTTCTCGGCCTGTCTTGTCTGTGTTGGAAGTTTTGAGATGGCGGTGCTGCAATCGTAACCGCTCCAACAGCATGGTCACGATTTTTCTTGTTGTGACCCCTTTGACCGTACACCGCATTTGATTCGTTCCTCCCCTGATAGGACTTTTTGGTGCTGGCAGAGGTAGCCACCTGTATCTTTCCACTTTGAATGCCACTTTCAACACGTTCACCTGTCAATATAAGTTCAGTGAAACCCGATGAGGAACTTCCCAATAGATGGCTGTAGAATGGGCCAGTCAGTGTACCCATGAACATGTCCACTAATTCTCGATCAGTCATAGGGGGTTTGACTCTGCCAGCCAAATCTCTCCATTTTTGAGCATATTCTTTGAAGCTTTCTTTAGAGCCCATAGTCATATTCTGCAACTGTAGCCGAGTAGGCGCCAATTAAGAATTATACTGGTAGTGTTTGTAGAAAGCTGTCGCTAAATCAGTCCAGGTGCGGATGTTAGAGCTCTCGAGCTGATAATACCACTCTAACTGTGTGCCAGACAGACTCTCTTGGAAGAAATGGATCCATAGCTTCCAATCAGTGGTATATGGCTGAATCTTTCTCACATAAGCTCTCAGATGCATCTGAGGACAAGACGCACCATCATACTTAGTGAAAGCGGGGACCTTGAATTTGCGGGGAATGACCACATCAGAGACCAGACCTAAGCTTTCGAAATCCAGACCGGGCGCCTTTTGACCCTCCATAGCTAGCATACGTTCTTCCAGCAACTTATACTTATCATCTTTTGGAGAGTACTGTTCATTTTCATAGTCTTCATCGTCGTCCTCAGGGTTGAAGGGATCAACATTTTCCTCTTCCGAATCATTTTCTGTCTCCTCTTCGTGATCCTTCGGAATTCTAATCTTGACTCCTGCGGCCTGTCCTTTAAGCGTTCTCCCAGGGTTAATGTAACTCACAGCTTTCTTGTCTTTCTTCTTCTCGAGCAAGAGAGCCTTCAGCTCATCCTGCCCCTTGGATAAGTTCAAGATCATCTTCTGGAATTGAGCATTCTGAGCCTGGAGATCTTTGACAGTTTGTTCGAGAGCCATCTTTCTGTTTAGAAGGAAGACCGTGAGAACATTGATCTTTTAGAATACCTATTATGCAATGTTATGCTATGCTATGCAATGTATGAAATGTTTTCAAGGACTTTTGGAATTTAACTTTGCGTAAACCACAAAAAAAAAAACTTTTATTAATAATTTCTTTAATCAATGTTCGTTACAAAAAAAAAATAATAACAATACAATGAAAGTTCAAGTCTCCCAGGGACGGCTTCTTTTGGGGCGGAGATATGCATTGAGTCTTCGTTCCTCATTAAGCTGGCTGGTGAGCTCTAATACTTTCTTCCTTTCTGCACCGAACTGAGTTTCAAAAGTATCCCTTTCCTCTCTCAACTGGATCCAGGACTTCTTCAATTCTTCAACATTGGTAGGCATATCTGGATAAGGAATGATCTGAGGGGCACCTCCTTCAACTTTTGGTTCGACAGTCAGAGGTCCGATTGCAAGATATGGCATGGTAAGCTCACGAGCTCTGGCGCGTACCCATCTGAGATAAGGTTCCATAGGAATAGAGTTTCCCTGTCCTAAAGTACCTCTTTTCACCATGCCCCAAGCTCGTACAAACTTTTGACGGAGACCTTGAGAGTCGTTGTCATAGTCAAACACAGTGCCTTGAATAATTATTTCATGTGGACCGTCTCTTCGAGCATAACCAAACTGACGTAGGGCTAAAGCAGGATTATAAGTAATACCTCCTCTTATCCCCAGGAGTGGTAGGTTAGAGAATTCTCCGCAACGGTCAATGATGATAACATATTCTTTGGGTTGAGGACACCAATGGATGTCTGAATGGGAGAGCGACATTATCCGTTGAGACCATTTCAAATTTTGCTCATTCTTCAAGACTGATTGAGGAAGGTGCGAAATAAACCACCTAGATAATAAAGGTACGCAGCACATGAGAGTCCCTTGCCTTTTCATAGTACGAGTGTGAAGGGAATGCAAAATGTCTCCAAGCAAGGTGGGCACAGGGTTATGAGTGAGAAATATCCTAACAGCATTCATGTCTATGAATTGATCCGGATTAGGAAATAGAACCAAACCATAGATTAGTAGGGCTAGAACATCTTCGAAGGCATGGACGTTCATAACTTTTAGGAATTCTCGGGCCTTATTCATCAGAAATTTGGCAAGTAAACCCTTAACTCCACTTCTTGTTACCCAATTAGTTTCAATGTCGGACTTTGTCATGTGTAAAGCCGCGACAACTTCTTCAGACTTCGGAATCTTTTCTAGACCACTGAAAGGTGTTTGATCAAGGATAGGTATTCCAAGCAGCCTGGAGAGTTCTTCTAATGTGGGTACCAACTGATAATCTGGGAAGGTGAAGCAATGATGTTTAGGATCGAAGAACTGGAATAGAACTCTCATCATATCTTCTTTGAAACCGGTGGTAACTAAATTGAGGAGAGAACCATGCTTCTTGATGAACTGAGCATGATCGGGCAGCTCTGACACTAAATTCTTGAGTTGAGGAGAGATCGCTACAAGATTGATCCGGATGGTCTTCCTGGAAGCCATAGCCTGTTTAACAGAGCAAAGTTAAATCCCTAAGTCCTTGAAATGGTTAGTACAACATCATGATGTCATGATGCCATGATGTTATGATGTTATTGTTAGACGGTGTGGCTAGTGATCGAGAGGGGGGTGAATAGATCACCTCTTTTAAATTTAACGGATTTGAAATTTAATCAGAGTTTTCAAAATTGGCGGAAAAATCAGTCCCGAATCGACTTCCGTCTATTCTGAACCTCTACTAGAAAGTCGGACACACAAGTTAAATTGCTGGATTTTAATGAGAATGACAGAAACAGTTCACACCAGAATTTTAACTAATTGAATGCACTTATCATTAAAGTCTATTTCCAATGAATAAAATCTAGCTAACCGTTTTATCAAACAGTTGGTGTGTATGTGATCGATGATAAACAGCAATAGAGTTTGATTAAAGTTTTCTTGCCACTGCTGTCTTGAAAAAGAAGCAATCACCACACACTAACTGAAATTGCGAAAACAGTTTGAAAAACGTAAAGAGGAGTAAGGTAAGAGTACGATACGCAGAGATTTGGTAAGGAAGTTCCCCACGTCGTCCTCGCGTGTGGGTACGTCTCCCTCTCAATTTCAAATGAAATTGAGAACTTTGATTATCAATTATTGCCGAATCCGTTGATACAAGGTTATGATACAAAGACAGAATTCTAAACTCTAAGAACCTCTTCTTGTATGAACCTTCACTTGATCTGAGCACGATCAAGATTTTCCTGCACAAAATTGCAAACAATTCACCGGTTCCACGACCTGCTTGCGAAATCCCCCGATCTCCAAACGCAACGCTGCAGCTGAATATGTTCTGCAAATGTGACTCCCAAACCCTCAAGAACACTCCAGTTCTTGAAGGACAAACCAATAGGTTTTTCCTAGAAACCCCCTTCAATCTTCGACTCAGCTAGATCCTCGATCGTTCCACTGCAAACCACAGCTAGATCCTTGATCGTACCACTGAACGTTATCTCGATGCTTCTTTAATCCAAAGAACAAGAATGGTTATGTGTAAATGTTCTTGAAGAAAAGTGATTGAGAAGATGAATAAGATGAAGTCTCTTTCAGGTTTCTAATTGCTCTCAAACAATTGCTCCAACACTGCTTTTGATCTGTGTTCAATTGTTTTCCCTCAATGAATTCGTATGTTTGCACTGCTGTTGTAACCTGTCTTTTATATGCTGCAAAAACAGTTGCTGTTATACCACAAAACAGCTTTATGTATTGATACATAATAGTGTGCATCGATGCATACTGTAGGATATGTGAATTTTTGGTGAAATTGATTATTCATGTATCGATGCAAAAGTCGTGTGTATCGATGCATGTGATTATTACACTAGTATGTATCGATGCCTGATGCGTATGTGTTGATACACAGACTGTTTCAATTAGTCATGTATCGATGCAGGGATCGTGTGGATCGATGCATAGAGTCTTTTGCCTTTCATGTATTGATGCATGACTCGTATGCATCGATGCATACTGAACAGAAATGTTTTGTGATTTATCACATGCTGTGTGTATCGATGCAGAGGTTTATGTATTGATGCATACTGACACCAAATGCATTTTAATTGTTATTTAGAGGGAAGTATCAGTGTAGGTCTATATGTACAGTTATGCAACAATAGAGTGGGATGAAAATTATAATAAAACACACATGTATCATGTAATGCAATGCACAACCAACATTTGGATGATGATCACACATTTTGCTATCATTAAAAATTAATTCAAGGTAAAGAATTCTCTCACAAACTCCCCCTTTTTGATGATGGCAAATTCTTGTCAAGATGTGTGATACTCCCCCTGAGTTTGTGCATATCTGCATTTTCTCCCCCTTTGTCAACATCAAAAAGAGGAAGAAACAAATTTATCAAGGTAGCATAGTGTAGCAGGACATGGCAAACAATGGATAACGGACTATCAATCACAAAGAATGAAGCATCAAGGTAAAGAATCATTCACAAAGAATGAAGAATAAGGGCAATAACAATAGAGATAAACAGAATTGGAAAAGCGTTTTAAAGATACGAACGAGTTTAAGAGTTACATAAGCTAAACCATAGTGTTCAACAAAAGAAAAACTAGAGCAATATGAGATGAAATGCTATGAGATGAAATGCAGGTGGGTTAATTTGGATTGTTGCCACCACAGGACTCCTTATCATGTCTGTCAGGATCTCGGTAGCTTGGCGGAGGCGGAGGAGGAGGCATTGTGTCTGGATTTTGGCCCATGAAGGAGTATTGCCTAAATCGGTTCTGAACTTCAATGCTTCTAAAACTGTCCATAATCCCAGGATTTTCACGGCAGTCATCCATAAAGCCGGACATTTCGTTGTAGAAAACTTGATGCCATTTAACTAAGTCTTGGTGCCAAGCGTGTTGATTGTGATACATCCCTGTATGCTCATCATGCCAGTCCCGATGCTCGTTGTGCCATTCAGATTGTTGAATATGCCAGTACCGTGCTTCTTCATGGCGTTCTTTGTTGACAATTTCCATCTGTTGAAGCATATGAGTGATGTCCGCATTTGGTGTTGGGGCTGAAGTACCACCGGAGAATGGAGGGGCTGTAGGTTCAGGTACGTAGTTGGTAGGAGACCACCTTCGTGGCACCCAATCACCCCAACCAGTATTGGCTTCAGCTTGTGGTGCATCTGTTTCAGCCGCATCCTGCATCGCTTCATCAGGCTGATCTTCAGCAACATGGATGTGTTCCGAAGGCACGTCAAAATTGTAAATTCTGGTTTTGGATTTTCTTTCGAAGAAATAGAAGCATTTGCGGTCCTTGTCCCACCGATATCCCATATGCGATAGAGTGGCAGAGTCAAACTCTTGAGCTGCAGATGGAGATAGGAGAGGCACAATAGGTATTGCAACTTTCCAAAACTTAAGAATTTTCATTATCTGAGAGGCATAACCTAGAGCCACATTCTTGGAGCTGTCTCGCACAAAGAATAGACGTTTTACAAAGTAGTTCGCCCAATTTAGGAGAACCTTATTTTGCAGGATGTAGAGAAGATGTATGCTAGGCCTATCCAACCGAGAGTGTCCGCTGTTTTTTGGACGCAGAATATGTGTGATAATCCAGTGAAGAATACGCGGAGTTTGCTTGATCATACCTGACGTGACGCGTTCATCCTCACTCAACGGTCTATCAGTCTTTAGGATAGAAGTTGTAAAGTCCTTCATGTCAAAATCAGGATCAAAATGCAGGTCATGCCAGCACTTGAAAACCATCGACGGAGACGGCATTTGAAATACCGTTTCCCAATCAGAGGCTTCAAAGGTATATGTTCTGACTCCGATAGAACACCGGAACATATAGCCTCTACCAGTTTGTAACCCAGCATAAAAGATCCGAATGAAATCCTCATGATAATCATCCTTTGTGGACAGAAACGACCCAAGTCTTTGTGCTTGTAAGAGTTCAACTACTTCATTTAGGTGTAGGTGAATAGCATCTGTTTTATCAAAGACGTGAGGTTTCATGACTAACCTTGTCTTGAAGGACTCTTCAAATTCAGCAGCAACAGCAGGATGAAGTAGCTCTAAGGCATTTGAAGGAACTTCAGGTGGTTGGTGAGATGTACCGGCTGTTTCCTTTCCCTTTCCTTTTCCTTTGGCTCTGGCTGGAATAGTGCGTGGAGGCATGGTGATGTGAGATTTAGGGTTTTAGAGAGAGAGTGAAGAAGAGGAGGATTAGGGTTAGCCACTGGTTTTGGGGTTTTTGAGGGCAGATGATATGAAGTAATGAGATAGGAAGTGATATGATTGGCTGATGTGTCGATGCATGAGAGAGAAAGAAATGCATTTAATTCAGATAGCATCAGTATGTATCGATGCAGAGGGTCATGCGTCGATGCCGAATATTCACAATTGGCATGTGTATCGATACATGCGATGGATGCATCGATGCATCCTGAAGCAGTTTTTAAAAATTTGAATTTCAGAATGTATGGGTCGATGCATGCTTCGTTTGTGTCGATGCATACTGATGTTGAACTAGCTTTAATGAGTTTTAATGCAGTATGAATATGCATTATGCACTATGTCATGATGATTATGCTCAACAGAGATTCAGAAGTCAAATTGTTAATGTGCACACAATATGGACAAGGAGTATATGCAAACAAATTTTATATCAACTAGAGTAACAACATTTGTTCTAGCATACACAATCACTTAGCAATAAGAAAATTGTAGAAAGGATTGATATTACCTCTGTTGGAGAACTCTTGTGATGGATAATTGACATCTAACACAGCTCTTATCAACCATGGTGAGGCATAATATAATTAAGAGGTAACATGCTTATGACATCAATTGAGAAAGATCTAGGATTCCCAATTCGCGACGAATGTTGAAGAAAGGCTCCGTTGCCAATGGTTTAGTGAAAATATCAGCAAGCTGATTTTTGGAATCAACGTGCTCAAAGACAACGTCTTCTTTTTCAACATGATCACGAAGGAAATGATGTCTTATCTCTATGTGTTTAGTGCGTGAGTGTAAAACAGGGTTTTTAGTAAGGTTTATGGCACTAGTGTTGTCACATTTGATAGGAATACGTTTGAGTTGAATGTTGAAGTCTTGTAGTTGCTGTTTCAGCCATAAAATCTAAGCGCAACAACTACCGGCTGCAACGTATTCTGCCTCTGCAGTTGACAAAGCCACAGAAACTTGCTTTTTGCTATGCCAACTGACCAAGGAGTTTGAAAACAGGTGACATGTGCCACTTGTGCTTTTCCTATCTGATTTGCAGCCAGCAAAATCAGAATCGGAGTACCCTACTAAGCTACAATCACTTCCTTTGGAGTACCAAAGCCCATATTTAGGTGTTCCGTGAAGATATCTAAATATGCGCTTCACCGCTTTTAGGTGCGATTCCTTAGGATTTGATTGATAGCGTGCACACATGCAAACACTAAACATGATGTCTGGTCTAGAAGCAGAAAGATATAAGAGAGATCCAATCATACCTCTGAACCTTTTGACATCTACACACTTACCGTGCTCATCCTTATCTAGATTTCCGTTGGTAGGCATTGGGGTGTCGATTGATTTTGAATCATTCATTCCAAAGCGCTTGAGTAGTTCTCTGCAGTATTTTGTTTGACATACTGTTGTACCCTCATCAAGTTGCTTTATTTGCAGTCCTAGGAAGTAGTTCAGCTCCCCCATTAGACTCATCTCAAATTCACCCTGCATAACCTTAGAAAATTCTTCGACCAAGTGAATGTTAGTTGAACCAAATATGATATCGTCGACATAAACTTGAACTAAAAGAGTGTGCTTCCCTTTGTGTTTAATAAAGAGAGTATTGTCCACTTTACCTCTTGAATATCCATGATCAATTAGGAATTTGCTAAGCCTTTCATACCAAACCCGAGGGGCTTGTTTAAGACCATACAAAGCTCGTTTTAATTTGTAAACATGATATGGATTTTCAGCATTTTCAAAACCGGGAGGTTGTGAAACATATACTTCTTCATTTATGACACCATTAAGAAAGGCACTCTTTACGTCCATTTGGTAAAGCTTAAAATCCTTAGAACACGCATAGGCAAGCAAAAGACGTATAGCTTCAAGGCGAGCAACTGGAGCATAAGTTTCCTCATAGTCTATGCCCTCCTCTTGGTTATACCCTTGTGCTACCAAACGTGCCTTGTTCCTAGTAATCACTCCGTTTTCATCAAGCTTGTTCCTAAAAACCCACTTAGTGCCTATGATATGATGATCTCGCGGACGAGGGACAAGTTCCCAAACGTCATTTCTTTTAAATTGATTAAGCTCTTCTTGCATGGCCATTAGCCAAAATTCATCAATCAAGGCCTCTTTGGCATTCTTAGGTTCTACTTGTGAAACAAACGCGAAGTGAGTACAAAAATTACTTATCTTAGAACGAGTCAATACTCCCTTTGAAATGTCTCCCAAGATGTTGTCAATGGGATGGTCTTTTGAGGATCTCCAAGCTGTTGGAAGATCATTCACTTCAGCTGTCTTTTCTTCCTCAATTTCTTCATGACTAGTATCTTCCTCCTTCTCATGGGCAGCTGTTTTGGCTTGATCAGTTTCCTCAACAGCTTCCTTGAGTATGTCTTCTGTAGATACACCTGCGTCATCAAAAGAAATACCTTTTCCGACATTTTTCGGATAAGACTCATCAAAGGAAACATGAACAGATTCTTCAACAGTAAGTAAACGCTTATTATACACTCTATATGCTTTACTTGACAGTGAGTAACCAATAAAGATACCTTCATCCGCTTTTGCATCAAACTTCCCAATGTTTTCCTTACCGTTATTTAAAACAAAACATTTACAACCGAATACGTGAAGATGTGACAAGTTTGGTTTTCTTCCTTTCAAAAGTTCATAAGGAGTTTTGTTTAAAATAGAGCGAATTGAGATTCTGTTTAGAACATAACAGGCCGTGCTGACAGCATCAGCCCAAAAGTATTTTGGTAATCCACCCTCATTGAGCATTGTTCTTGCCAACTCCTCTAAAACACGATTTTTACGCTCCACAACGCCATTTTGTTGTGGAGTGCGAGGGGCTGAAAAGTTATGCTCAATACCATACTTGTCACAAAACTTCTCAAAGTGGTAATTTTGAAACTCACCACCATGATCGCTACGAATTGTAACTATTTTGGAATTCATCTTGTTTTGGGACAGATTTGCAAAATTTTTAAAAGCAGAAAAAGTTTCATCTTTGCTATGAAGGAATATAGTCCAAGTGAATCTAGAGTAGTCATCAACTATTACAAAGCCATAGTAATTTCCACCTAGGCTCTTTGTCCTAGAAGGTCCAAAGAGGTCCATATGGAGAAGCTCAAGAGGTCGTGAAGTTGAAATTACATTTTTAGATTTAAAGGACACCCTTGTTTGCTTTCCCATTTGGCACGCGTCGCATAGGTGGTCTTTTGAAATTTTATTTTTGGTAGACCGACTACTAGATCCTTAGATACAACCTTATTTAGCAAATCGAAGTTAATATGCGCTAAACGTCTATGCCAAAGCCAAGAGTCATCATTCAAGGTGACTAGACATTTAGTATTTGTTAAAGGTACATCAAACAAGTCAAGCATATAGATGTTGTTTACTCTTACACCCTTAAACACAATGTTTTGTTCAACATGTTCAATTATGCAGCAAGTTTTTGTAAACGACACTTTATAGCCCATGTCGCATAGTTGACTTATGCTTAACAAATTGTGTTTAAGTCCCTCAACTAAATGGACATTTGAAATAGTAGTGGTGGAGGGATTACCTACACTACCTTTGCCGAGTATAGCTCCTTTGTTGTTGTCTCCATAAGTGACATATCCTTTCTTCTTTGCCTTGAAGTCTATAAAGAGCGATATGTCACCGGTCATGTGCCTCGAGCAGCCGCTGTCAAGAAACCACCTTCTATCTGCGGAGGTAAGGCACTCATCCTACAACATCAAAAGAGAGAAGTTGGTACCCAATTTTCATTGGGTCCAAGTGGGTAAGTGCTAACATGGTTGCCTTTTGGCTTCCATTGATAAATGCCTTTAGGGACAAGAAATCTCCTAAATTTGCATTTCTCAATGATATGGCCAGCATGGCAACAATAATGACATAAACCATGATGATGTGTTTGTTGTTTCTTGTTCATTGAATCCTTTAGAATAAAAGAGTATTTTGCATATGGAGGATTCAATGACTTCTTAAACAACTTGGGGTCAACGGCATAAGTAACTTTAGGTTGTAGCGCTTTCTCTAATTTGACCTTAAGAGTGTTTACCTCTTTTTGCCAAATATAACAAGCGTCACAATACCTAACTCTACTACATCCGTCAATGTCAATAGTTTTTGAATTTTCTGCAATACTAGTTTTCAATGCTTCTAAATCAATTCCAGCTTTGTTTACTTTACCTTCCAAAAATGAGAAGATATGTTTGTCGGAAGATAGTCTTTTAAAAGCATCTACAGCTTCGTTATGCAGTTTTTCAAAAGCTATTTTTAGTTCCGAAAAAGACATAGAGGAGAAATTGTTGTAATAGGCTTGTTTTACCTTTTTGTCATTGTTTTTCTTCTTGTGGTAGGACAGATTTTTTGTGTGAGCCATAAGGCACAGATTTGCAGCTTCATCATCATCACTTGAGCTTTGTGTGCTTGATGAATCACTATCACTTTCCCATGCAATATACGCTCTTCTTTGTTTGCTGTACCCTTTTGGCGAATCTTTTCTTTGATCCTTATACTTCATAGGGCAGTCCGTTGTATAGTGTCCGGATTTACCACAATTAAAACAGGATCCTCTTCCTCTACTCTTCTTGTTCTCTTCTTGTTTCGAATTTGTAGATTGTTTTCGAAACTTCATGAGATTTTTGTCGGAATGCTTGACTCCATTCTTTCGAATGAATCTATTGTATCTTCTTACAAACAGTCCCATTTCTTCATCATCCGAGTCTTTGTCACTACTTGAATCATTGTCGCTTTGCTCTTTTCGTGAGGACTTAGAGCTAGAGGCCACAAGAGCTATTGGCTTCTTCTCTCCCTCTTTGTCTCTTTTCTTCTCCTTTTCCTTCTTACTTTTATTCTCATATTTTTCAAGACTTTCCAAAGCTTGCTGATGTTCTTCCAGCTTTCCAAACAGAGTTGTAATCGTAAGTCTTGTAAGATCGTTGGCTTCCTTGATTGCTGTAACTTTAGGTTGCCACTCCCTGCTAAGACACCTGAGAATTTTATTAGTAGCAATTTCATTGGAAATAGGTTTTCCAAGAGCATTCAATCGGTTAGTTAGATGAGTGAATCTCTTTTGCATGTCGGAGATGGATTCTCCTTGTTTCATGCGAAAGAGCTCAAACTCTTGATTGAGTGTGTTAATGCGGGACTGTTTTACTTCAGTAGTACCCTCATGGGCAACTTCTAAAGCGTCCCACATTTCTTTAGCTGTCGTGCAATGGGATACTCAATAATACTCATCAACACCAAGTGCTGAAATTAACATGTTTCGAGCTCTCCAATCACACGACCACTTTTTCTCATCTTTCTCATTCCAATCATCTTCTGGTTTAGGTACTATGGCGCCAACCGCATTTGTCATAGTGATTTGAAACGGACCATTTTCAATGGCAGCCCATACCAACCTATCCACAGAATTTATATGAACTCGCATGCAGTCTTTCCAGTAGCCATAATTTTCACCGTTGAAAATAGGCGCTCTATTATACGCCCCCTTTGGTTCAGAATCCATACTATTACAGGCAGCCACAGAGCACCAGCGAACCGGCGCTCTGATACCACTTGTTAGACAGTGTGGCTAGTGATCGAGAGGGGGGGTGAATAGATCACCTCTTTTAAATTTAACGGATTTGAAATTTAATCAGAGTTTTCAAAATTGGCGGAAAAATCAGTCCCGAATCGACTTCCGTCTATTCTGAACCTCTACTAGAAAGTCGGACACACAAGTTAAATTGCTGGATTTTAATGAGAATGACAGAAACAGTTCACACCAGAATTTTAACTAATTGAATGCACTTATTATTAAAGTCTATTTCCAATGAATAAAATCTAGCTAACCGTTTTATCAAACAGTTGGTGTGTATGTGATCGATGATAAACAGCAATAGAGTTTGATTAAAGTTTTCTTGCCACTGCTGTCTTGAAAAAGAAGCAATCACCACACACTAACTGAAATTGCGAAAACAGTTTGAAAAACGTAAAGAGGAGTAAGGTAAGAGTACGATACGCAGAGATTTGGTAAGGAAGTTCCCCACGTCGTCCTCGCGTGTGGGTACGTCTCCCTCTCAATTTCAAATGAAATTGAGAACTTTGATTATCAATTATTGCCGAATCCGTTGATACAAGGTTATGATACAAAGACAGAATTCTAAACTCTAAGAACCTCTTCTTGTATGAACCTTCACTTGATCTGAGCACGATCAAGATTTTCCTGCACAAAATTGCAAACAATTCACCGGTTCCACGACCTGCTTGCGAAATCCCCCGATCTCCAAACGCAACGCTGCGGCTGAATATGTTCTGCAAATGTGACTCCCAAACCCTCAAGAACACTCCAGTTCTTGAAGGACAAACCAGTAGGTTTTTCCTAGAAACCCCCTTCAATCTTCGACTCAGCTAGATCCTCGATCGTTCCACTGCAAACCACAGCTAGATCCTTGATCGTACCACTGAACGTTATCTCGATGCTTCTTTAATCCAAAGAACAAGAATGGTTATGTGTAAATGTTCTTGAAGAAAAGTGATTGAGAAGATGAAGAAGATGAAGTCTCTTTCAGGTTTCTAATTGCTCTCAAACAATTGCTCCAACACTACTTTTGATCTGTGTTCAATTGTTTTCCCTCAATGAATTCGTATGTTTGCACTGCTGTTGTAACCTGTCTTTTATATGCTGCAAAAACAGTTGCTGTTATACCACAAAACAGCTTTATGTATTGATACATAATAGTGTGCATCGATGCATACTGTAGGATATGTGAATTTTTGGTGAAATTGATTATTCATGTATCGATGCAAAAGTCGTGTGTATCGATGCATGTGATTATTACACTAGTATGTATCGATGCCTGATGCGTATGTGTTGATACACAGACTGTTTCAATTAGTCATGTATCGATGCAGGGATCGTGTGGATCGATGCATAAAGTCTTTTGCCTTTCATGTATTGATGCATGACTCGTATGCATCGATGCATACTGAACAGAAATGTTTTGTGATTTATCACATGCTGTGTGTATCGATGCAGAGGTTTATGTATTGATGCATACTGACACCAAATGCATTTTAATTGTTATTTAGAGGGAAGTATCAGTGTAGGTCTATATGTACAGTTATGCAACAATAGAGTGGGATGAAAATTATAATAAAACACACATGTATCATGTAATGCAATGCACAACCAACATTTGGATGATGATCACACATTTTGCTATCATTAAAAATTAATTCAAGGTAAAGAATTCTCTCACAGTTATGATGTTAAGTAAGTAACAAACACAAACAAGTCACACCGCAATCATTCCTAGGTTTTAAGGCTTGCCTGAGTTCCATAGGTAAGTACCCTCCCCACTGAAGTTTGGTTGGTTTCACCTGTCCTAGAATAGTAACCGGGTTCTAGAAGGATCTCAAATCATCGACCTTTCCTTAAGTCCACTTCAGTGCAACACCAAGCGGTTGACCAAAATTTCCCTAAAGTCCAATCTCAAAGAGTGTAGTATCGAGTATCAACCAACCCCAGTCGGAACCGAAGTCAGTTATCTCACTACTTTCTAATGGCTAGGATGAGTCAATTAGGGTTCTAAAGGTTTGGTTAATGCTTTGATGACACCACGCAGACGCCAAATTTTTCCTCAAGTAAACATGAGGAACATCAGGACATCTAAAGTGTCACATTAACCGTAGCCATCATTTTAACCATTCCAGTATACGCCGGACAGTCGCCATGATCTCTTGCTACTTACCTAAGGTACACTAGATCCGGGTGTAGGATCTTTCACTCAAGCATAGAATACCCAAACAATCCCTTAAAAGTAAATCAGACAATTCAAATAAGTGATCTTGTTTTTTTTAAGGCAACCTCTATTTTTAAGGGTCCCCAGTGGAGTCGCCAGTTCTGTCATACGGTGAACTGACTTTGTGTTTTTGCTTTGAAAAGCTATGTTGCGAATAGCAAGAGTCGCCACCGACTTTTCTTTTATCCAATAAGGAAAGGCGGAAAAGAACAGGAAAGACATTGATTAGATTTTGGGTTCGGGAGGTACATTATACAAAGGGAAGGTGTTAGCACCCTTTGTATCCATGGTTATCCATGGGCTCTTAATTGCTTGATCACTTATGTTTTTCTTGTTTGAAAAAGTGTTTGGGAAGCTGTTTAGAAAATGTTTTGAAAAGAGAGTTTAACTTTGTAATGATTCTTGTACAAATGTATACAAAGTATTTATCTCGTTTAATTTTGAAAGCTGTTTAGAAAAATATAACTTGGCAATGATTCTAGTACGAATGTATACCAAGTGGTGATTTTCTAATAGATGTTTTGCAAAGTGTGAGGTGTGAAAAGTATTTTAAGTTGTGAGTAAGCATTTAAGAGTTATACCTACCCAAGGTCTTTATGGGCATTTCCTATCCTTATGAGGGTAAAACTGTCCTTACTATTGAGAAGTAAGTAGTCTTATCCTTTGGATGTAAAGGGACATCGTAGGGTCATCGATTGGTCATTGAAGGCAACATTTGTAAGGATACCTTAGCATTCGAAGGGGCGATCATCATTTAACCGTAGGCTACAACTACGGGCCATCGAGGGACAAAATCATATATTCGAAGGCAACATCCGAGGGACTATGATTTATCTTATAGGGACGTGATGATTTAATCGAAGGGTCTTTGCTAAGTGTATCCCCACGTTCGCGGGACATGACCGTAATACCGTAAGGCAACAAGGAGAGGACCAAGATCACATGTATTCAAAGGCAACATTTGTAATCAGTTAGATAATTAGAATAGATCTCCACAAGGGTATCCCACAAATAAAGTGGAATACCTAGCAAGCTACCTTCTTCGGGAGTATGTGAACCCTCACAAAAAGTCAACAAACGGGTTAGAATACCAAAACGGGGTGCAATCGAGAGTTGCACCAAACAAAAGAATCACAGTAGTAAGAATGTCAGGCCAATAATACACGGTTATAATAAAACATGTCAGATAAGCACAGAACAGAACGGCAAAATCAGCGACTGTCATGTTCGCTACTGCCTCGCCTAGCGAAGGCTTGGCGAACACTCGCTACATGTTCGCTGAGCGAGGTGCTAGCGAACGGCTGCGGGTTTTGAGTTTGATAACAGTACGATTTCCGGAATTCCGGACCCTATGGCATCCATTACAGAAATTACACGGTTAAACATTCAGGATATTCATGCATACTTAAACCCACATGCAAAATCTAACTACATATCCAAAATTCAATCATAATGCATCATGTATTTAGAGATTACAAATTGGATGTATAAAACGGTAGTGATGGTGAAAACCTGTTTGCGATTGAATTGCACCAGTGAATTGGCAGATCACTCTTAGGGTTTATACCGGATCGAGTGGGCGGAGGTAACCTTTGTGCAGGTGAGTTTCCTTCAGGGTTGCTCTGAATTCTTTTGGTTAGCCTCCAGGGTTTGCTCTCTGTGCGTGTTTGTGTTTCTCCTTTTCTCCTCTATTTTTCGTCCCCTCATTTCTGAGTGAGGTCTAGGTATTTATAATAGTTTTTGTGACCTAATGGGCTCAGAATAAAGCCCAAAATTTCTGGTATTCGCAAGTTTCGCTAGGCGAGTGGTGCAGCGAAGAGTTCGCTAGGCGAAGGATTTTGCTCGCCTAGCGAGCAAGCCAGTTTAAGTCATTTTCTGGATTTGGCCACCTGTGTGCTGGGTCTTTGTTCCTTTAAGATCAATGTCTTGAAAAATGAGTTGGAGTGCCTTGAAAAATGTCTTGCAAGATTAACGGGCAAATTTTGGGGTATGACAGTATGCTAATGAATGAATGCAAATGTGAAATGAATGCCATGCATGAATCAATTTATCATAAAAATTAACAGGCAAATTTTGGGGTATGACAGTTGCCCCTGTTCAATATTCTTAAACCGAGAGAATTAGAATGGTATGTACGTCATTCGTGATCTGGAGGTGGAAGATTATTGAACACTTAGAATGCCCACAAAATTTGCACTTGTTAATTAAAAGATAGTCTTGATGGAGATGAGCTTAAAGATGCCATCCATAAAGTTTGATGATGAGAGCTTCAGAGTGCGTCGTACATTAGACCATATCAAAAGACTTGGGTGTCACACTGGGTCGTACGCTAGACCGTATAATGAGTCATCCATTAGGTGATATTAGGGTGAGCTAAACCTGATGAGATAAGGATCAGAATGGGTCATACGCTAGACCGTATCTGAGTAGCAGAGTGAGCCGTCCGTTAGGCTGTATCTGGAGAAATAAAGATCAGAATGGATCGTATGCTAGATTGTATCTGAGTAGTAGAATGAGTCGTCCGTTAGGCTGCATCGGGCGACAAAAAGTAGTCGTACGCTATACTACATTTCAGAATGTGTCGTACGCTAGGTAGTATCTGATGAGAAGAGCCAGACTGGGTCGTACACTAGACCGTATCTGAGTTGTAGAATGAGCCGTCCATTAGGCTGTATCTGAGGATAAAAGATCAGAATGGATCATACGCTAGATCGTATCTGAGTAGCAGAATGAGCCGTCCATTAGGTTGTATCTGATGATAAAAGGGGTAGTCATACGCTAGACTACATTTCAGAATGTACCGTATGCTAGGTAGTATCTGAGGGGATGAATATCCAAATGGGTCGTACGCTAGACCGTATTGGAACAGTTGAAGGAACCATACGTTAGGCTGAATCAGAATGAGCCGTACGTTAGGCTATATCTGATAATATTTGTATATGTTGTATTTACAATAAATGTCTGGGATGGGCTTAAAGATGCCATCATTAAGAGGATATCAGAATGCTTGTCAGAATGAATATTCATATGGATTATATCTGAAAGATATATCTGAATCTTGAATGTAATCGATAAAGATATCCGTCTGAATGAATCTTTATTTTGACTGTATCAGGAGGATAATTAACTTGGAAAGAAAAAAAAGAGTTAGCCTCATGCCATGTCATGATGCATGAGATGTTTTATGCTCTTGAAAATAAATGCGAACATTGCATGCATGTATATGCTGTGAAATGATGCATGAATGAATTATGCGTCTGAAAAATTTTGCCAGGGGAAAATAAATCCCGACATTCCGGTTGGAGATATTTGTATTGATGACCCTTTCTTAGCTGGGGATATTTGATTTCTGTCTGATGGTAGAAATATTCAACAGAACCTGACTGGGGATAAAAGAGATGATCAGTCTGTCTAGTAGTGCCAATTTCTTCTAGGAATAACTAGTTTTGCTGGGGAATAGGATTTGCAACCGGATTTGTTAGAACGCATGGTTAAACCTTATCCTTGATCCTAAAGTCTTTTAGTAATTGCTATTTCTATTTTATGCATGTATTTTCGGTAAACATCAATCATATTCAAATGCATATATTAATTCGAATTAAATCAATCGACGTTTATGCAAACAAAACGGAGAAAGTAAAACAAAAGTATCTTTTTGGAAATAAAATTGTATTGATTTTGAAATAGGGTCTATAAACAAGCAATTTTAATACAAGGAGACAGAAATCCTAGTAAGAGGAAATTGTCAAGAAAGCAAAGAAAAAACAACTATGAAAAAAAAAGTCCTATTGATTTTAATTCTACTACTGCTATTATGTCTTCAAGCATCTCATCTCTTGCTGTCGGATAGAAGTGATTGGCTTGTTCAGTCTCTTTGACTTTGGTGAAGCTGACCGAGAACGGGACATAGTCATACGCTTTAATCCCTAATTTTTGCCTGGACCGCCTTTTCAGGTTTTCAGTCCACCAGGATACCCTTTTTTGCCCAAGCCGCCTTTTCAGGTTTTCGACTTGCCGGGTGTACATTTTTATATGTTTATCCCTAATTTTTGCCCGAACCCTTTTGGTTCGTCGGGATGCCCTTACTTTTGCCTAGATATGTCGACCTAGCGGGTCTCTTTTATGCGTAGTATTTTTTAACTATGTTCGCGTTCACGGGATGCAGGAAATCTTCGCCATCCATTGTAGCAAGCATCATGGCTCCACCAGAGAACACCTTCTTAACTACAAATGGCCCTTCGTATGTGGGAGTCCATTTGCCTCTAGGATCACCTTGTGGTAGAATGATACGCTTTATCACCAAGTCGCCAATTTGATACACCTGTCTCTTGACTTTTTTATTAAATGCCTGGTCATGCGCTTCTGATATATCTGTCCATGACAAACAGCCGCAAGTCTCTTTTCATCAATCAAATTTATCTGACCGAGTCGAGTCTGAATCCATTCATCTTCATCTAAGCCTGCATCTTTCATAATTCTTAGAGAGGGAATCTGAACTTCCACTGGTAAAACGGCTTCCATTCCGTAGACTAAAGAGAAAGGAGTTGACCCTGTCGAAGTGCGTATTGAAGTGCGATAACCATGAAAAGCAAATGGTAACATCTCATGCGAGTCTTTGTATGTTACTGTCATCTTTTGTATAATCTTCTTAATATTCTTATTAGCAGCTTCTACGGCGCCATTCATCTTTGGCCGGTACGGAGAAGAGTTATGGTATTTTATTTTGAACTGCGTGTAGAGTTCAGTAATCATCTTGTTGTTCAAATTAGTACCATTATCAGTGATAACTCTTTCAGGGATGCCATACCGACAAATAAGACTATTCTTGATGAACCGTGCCACCACATTCTTGGTGACAAAAGCAAATGAGGCTGCCTCTACCCACTTTGTAAAGTAATCAATAGCAACAAGAATGAAACGATGTCCATTAGAAGCAGTAGGTTTAATCTCTCCAATCATATCAATGCCCCACATTGCAAAGGGCCAAGGGGCTGTCAACACGTTCAATGGAGCAGGAGGTATATGTACTTTGTCCGCATAGATCTGGCACTTGTGACAAGTTCTGGAGTGATGGTGGCAATCAGCTTCCATGGTAGACCAATAATACCCTGATCTCATAATCTTCTTGGCCATCGTATGTCCACTAGAATGAGTCCCAAAAATACCGTCATGCATGTCTTCCATAATCTTTTCTGCTTCCTTTTTATCCACACAGCGAAGCAAAGTCGAATCATGATTACGTTTGTATAATACTCCATTACTCAAAAAGAATTTAGAGGAGAACTTCCTTAGAAATTTTCTGTCATTGATGGATGCCCCTTCAGGGTATTCCTGAGTTTCTAAATATCTTTTTACTTCGTGGAACCAAGGTTTCTCTTCTACTTCATCAGCATTAAGTTCATAACAATATGCTGGTTCATCTAATCGTTCAATGGTGATCATGGGAGCTTCATTGTCCCATCTGACTCTGAACATAGATGACATGGTAGCCAATGCGTCTGCCAACTGATTCTCTTCTCGTGGAATATGTTCGAATGTAATCTCTTCAAAGTATGGGATTAATGTCAACACCCGCTCTCGATAAGGGATGAGATTCGGATGTTTAGTGTCCCATTCTCCTTTGATCTGACTGATTACTAAGGCTGAGTCTTTGTACACACTCAAAAACTTGATTCTCAGGTCTATAGCAGCTCTGAGTCCCAAAATACATGCTTCATACTCAGCCATATTATTGGTACAATCAAAACATAGTCTAGCAGTGAAAGGCGTATGGCAACCCTTGGGAGAAATAATTACAACACCAACACCATTGCCCAATGCATTAGAAGATCCATCAAAAACCATAGTCCATCGGGATCCCAGTTCGGGTCTTTCATCCGGTCCAGTTTCTTCATAATCAGTAACAAGCATAACATCCTCATCAGCGAACTCAAAATTCATAGATTGGTAATCATCAACTGCTTGATGAGCCAAATGATCAGCTAACACGCTTCCTTTGATTGCTTTCAGGGTAGTATATTGGATATCATACTCTGTTAAAATCATCTGCCATCTTGCTATTCTTCCGGAGAGAGCAGGTTTCTCAAATATATATTTGATAGGATCCATCTTAGAAATCAATAAAGTGGTATGATTCAACATATACTGTCTTAGTCGGCGAGCAGCCCAAGCCAAAGCACAACAAGTTTTCTCAAGCAGTGAGTATCTTGTTTCACAGTCGGTAAATTTTTTGCTAAGGTAGTATATTGCATGCTCTTTTCGACCAGACTCGTCATGTTGCCCCAGCACACACCCCATTGAATTTTCTAACACGGTCAAATACATTATTAGAGGTCTTCCTTCAACTGGTGGCATCAGAATTGGAGGTTCTTGGAGATACTTCTTGATTTTGTCAAAAGCTTCTTGACATTCATCATTCCATATTATCTCTTTATTTTTCCTCAGTAATTTGAAGATGGGTTTGCAAGTAGTAGTCAAATGGGAGATAAATCGGGTAATGTAATTCAAGCGTCCCAAGAAACCTCTGACTTCTTTATCTGTACGAGGAACTGGCATTTCTTGAATAGCTCTCACCTTAGCCAGGTCAACCTCAATTCCTTTACCACTGACAATAAAGCCCAAGAGTTTACCGGATCTTACTCCAAAGGTGCATTTGTTCGGGTTCAATCTCAACTTGTATTTCTTCAACCTCTCAAACAGTTTGTATAAATGATCGAGATGTTCTTCTTCAGTATGAGATCTGGCTATCATGTCATCCACATATACCTCTATTTCATGATGGATCATATCATGGAACAAAACCACCATAGCACGCTGGTATGGTTCCCCTGCATTCTTTAAACCGAATGGCATTACTTTGTAACAGAAAGTGCCCCATTGCGTCACAAACGTAGTTTTCTCCATGTCTTCAGGTGCCATCTTAATCTGGTTATAACCTGAGAATCCATACATGAATGAGAATACCTTGTGTTGAGCGGTGTTATCTACCAGAACATCAATGTGGGGAAGTGGAAAGTCATCTTTGGGACTTGCTTTATTCAAATCTCTGTAATCTACACACATTCGCACCTTACCATCCTTCTTTGGCACTAGTACCACATTAGCAACCCATTGAGGATAAGAAGTAACAGCTAGAAAACCTGCATTAAATTGTTTCATAACCTCGGCTTTGATTTTCTCAGACATTTCAGGACGCATGCGACGAACCTTTTGCTTAACAGGATGACAATCTTCCTTCATCGGCAAACGATGTACTACTATATCAGTATCCAGTCCTGGCATGTCTTCATAAGACCAAGCAAAAATCTCTACATAGTCATGTAACATCTGAATCAATCTTTCTTTGACACTGTTTTCCAAGCCTGCTCCTATTTTGACTTCTTTCTTGTCTACTTCAGTACCCATATTTATAATTTCAATTGATTCCTCATGCGGATGTATAGTCTTTTCTTCTTGCAGTAACAGTCTGGCAAGCTCTCCAGGCACTTCACAATCTTCCTCACTTCCATCCTCGGCTTGGTAGATCGGATTTTTAAAGCCATAAGTAACAGTAGCAGAATTATTATCAACAGGATCCAGAGTGGATATGGATCTGCAATTTGTTACGTGAGTGTGTGTAAGAAAACATAGCTTATTTGAAAGATGACAGGAAAGATAAATAACGCAATATTTGAATGCAAAAAGTCCATTGATTTATTGAATGTGAATATGCTTATGAAAATGACAAAACCCTTAACAAATTAGCTATTGTGCCCCGGGCATAGACACAATGCTTTAAGAAGTTCAATTGTTGATAATAAAAATTACAAAATTTGAAACGCTAAAATAAGCCATAACAATTACTCCTGACTAAAGGAAATCGGGATAGTGTCTTCAGCCTTCCGATTATTGAGTCCGTCACCAATTGTTGGGAAAATCCAGCTATCCAAGTCGCAATCGCTATCAGCATCTTCTACAACATTAATCTGATCTTTGACTATCTTTTCAGAGCTAAACCCCAGGCCAAATTTATCAGACTTGTACAGTACATCGATCAGTTGACCCCATCCAGTACGACCACCATCTTCAACCACGGCTTGAGCATCTTACAGAGAAATCATAGCAGGAGGAACACGAATAACCTTGGGCACACGGGAAGTTGGCTTAAGGACAGGACTGGTCAGAGGAACTACTTCAAATGACTGAGAAGGAGTCTCAAAGAATTCACCATCCATCTCGACGTGTCTGAAGGTATGCACACTACTGACAATATACTCTTCTTCTCCACACACAGTGACAATCTTGCCCTCCATTGGATACCTCAGCTTTTGATGGAGAGACGAAGCTACAACACTTGCCCCATGGATCCAAGGGCGTCCCAGCAAGCAGGAATAGGCAGGACGAATGTTCATTATGTAACATGTAGTGTTAAAGACTTGAGGTCCTATCTTGATAGGGAGAACCACTTCACCATGGACAACACTCTTCGAACCATCGTAAGCACGCACCACAACGTCACTAGGTTTCAGTTCAATGCTTTTACAGTCAAGCTTATCGAGCACAACTTTCGGTAGCACATTCAAAGAAGAGCCATTGTCGATCAACACATGAGACAAGGTGATCCCCTTACACTCAATGGAGATATGCAGAGCTTTATTGTGATTCTTTCCTGCTGGTGTCTGGTCAGCATCAGAAAAGCCTATGCCATTATCAACAGCCAAGTTAGGAACATAATTTTCTAACTGATCGACAGATGTCTCCTGAGGTACATGAGCGGTCTTCAAGAATTTTATCAACGCATTGGCATGAGATTCAGAAGATAACAACAAGGATAACATCGAAATTTTAGATGGAGTATGCTCCAACTGTTCTACCACATCAAAATCACTCTTACGGATGATTTTCAGCATTTCTTCCATTTCCTGCTTGGCAACATCTTCGGTAGTAACTTCGACTGGTGTCTTTGACTGAGAAGGATTGATTATTGGTCCCTTTCCTCGAGTTTCAGGGGCGGGAGGTGAGATTTATAGAGAGAAGATCCTTCCACTTTGAGTAATTTTACTAGTCCCAACAATGTCAACGTCATTAGGATTAGCAGAATCATCATCTTGCTTTATGCCGTGGATGTAAACATCACCTCCATAATTCCACGGAATGGCTTTGCTTGAGGAATACGGTACTGGGCCAGGTGCAGTAATAATTAGGGGAGCTACCTTGGGCTCAACAGTAATCTTCACAGGCACTCTAGTAGCGGTAATCTTCACTGGAACTTTGGACCTAGCAATCACAGATATTTATTCAATAGGGTTTTCCACCTTAGGAATCTTTTCAAAGAGAATTGTACGATCATCCATCAGCCGTTGAATACCATTCCTCAACTTCAAGCAATCATTGGGTCGGAGTATACAGAGATCGCAATTTTCAGCACAACCTGGAAATAAACCAGCTTGTAATAAATTCTTCTTGATGATCAGGAGAGGAGATGCTAAGTCAGCTACATTAGTAATGTGAGAATTGTCATCCACAGCATTAACAGTCTTGTCATGATTAGGTATAGGAGCAGTGATGACATTAGGAGTCTCCGGAGGATCAAATTCAATTTCTCCAGCATCGATCATATCCTGAATCTTATTCTTCAACAACCAACAATCGTTTGTATCATGCCCGGGGCTATCGGAGTGATACACACCTGGCATTAGGATTATAACGAGGAGAAGTAATGTTGGGATTTGCAGGAGGATCTTTGAGGGTAATTAAATTTGCTTTTAGCATACCCTGCAGTGCTTGTGCTAATGTCATATTGATCTTGGTGAACTGCCTTCTTGGCCTGTCTTGTCTGTGTTGGAAGTTTTGAGATGGCGGTGCTGCAATCGTCAGTGTACCCATGAACATGTCCACTAATTCTCGATCAGTCATAGGGGGTTTGACTCTGCCAGCCAAGTCTCTCCATTTTTGAGCATATTCTTTGAAGCTTTCTTTAGAGCCCATAGTCATATTTTACAGCTGTAGCCGAGTAGGCGCTAATTCAGAATTATACTGGTAGTGCTTGTAGAAAGCTGTCGCTAAATCAGTCCAGGTGCGGATGTTAGAGCTCTCGAGCTGATAATACCACTCTAACTGTGTGCCAAACAGACTCTCTTGGAAGAAATGGATCCATAGCTTCCTATCAGTGGTATACGGCTGGATCTTTCTCACATAAGCTCTCAGATGCATTTGAGGACAAGACGCACCATCATACTTAGTGAAAGCGGGGACCTTGAATTTGCGAGGAATGACCACATCAGAGACCAGACCTAAGCTTTCGAAATCCAGACCGGGCGCCTTCTGACCCTCCATAGCTAGCATACGTTCTTCCAGCAACTTATACTTATCATCTTTCGGAGAGTACTGTTCATTTTCATAATTTTCATAGTCGTCCTCAGGGTTGAAGGGATCAGCATTCTCATATTTCGAATCATTTGTTGTCTCATCTTCTTTATCCTTCGGAATTCCAATTTTGACTCCTGGAGCCTGTCCTTTAAGCCTTCTTCCCAGGTTAATGTAACTCACAGATTTCTTGTCTTTATTCTTCTCGAGCAATAGAGTCTTCAGTTCCTCCTGCCCCTTGGATAAGTTCAAGATCATCTCCTGGAATTGAGCATTCTGAGCCTGGAGATCCTTGACAGTTTGTTCGAGGGCCATTTTTCTGTTTGAGAGGAAGACCGTGAGAACATTGATCCTTTAGAGTACCTGTTATGCAATGTTATGTTATGTTATGCAATGTATGAAATGTTTTCAAGGACTTTTGGAATTTAACTTTGCGTAAACCACCAAAAAGGGGAACTTTTATTAATAATTTCTTTAATCAATGTTCATTACAAGAAAAAATGAAAGCTCAAGTCTCCCAGGGACGACTTCTTTTTGGGCGGAGATATGCATTGAGACTTCGTTCCTCATTAAGCTGGCTGGTGAGCTCTAATACTTTCTTCCTTTCAGCACAGAACTGAGATTCAAAAGTATCCCTTTCCTCTCTCAACTGGATCCAAGATTTCTTCAATTCTTCAACATTGGTAGACATATCTGGATAAGGAATGATCTGAGGGGTACCTCCTTCAACTTTTGGTTCAACAATCAGAGGTCCGATTGCAAGATATGGCATGATAAGCTCACGAGCTCTGGCGCGTACCCATCTGAGATAAGGTTCCATAGGAATAGAGTTTTTCTGTCCTAAAGTATTTCTTTTCACCATGCCCCAAGCTCGTACAAACCTTTGACGGAGACCTTGAGAATCGTTGTCGTAGTCAAACACAGTGCCTTGGATAATTATTTCATGTGGACCATCTCTTCGAGCATAACCAAACTGACGTAGGGCTAAAGCAGGATTATAAGTAATACCTCCTCTTATCCCCAGGAGTGATACGTTAGAGAATTCTCCACAACGGTCAATGATGATAACATTTTCTTTGGGTTGGGGACACCAATGGATGTCTGAATGGGAGAGCGACATTATCCTTTGAGACCATTTCAAATTTTGCTCATTCTTCAAGACTGATTGAGGAAGGTGCGAAATAAACCACCTAGATAATAAAGGTACGCAACACATGAGAGTCCCTTGCCTTTTCATAATACGAGTGTGAAGGGAATGCAAAATGTCTCCAAGCAAGGTGGGCACAAGGTTATGAGTGAGAAATATCTTAACAGCATTCATGTCTATGAATTGATCCGGATTAGGAAATAGCACCAAACCACAGATTAGTAATGCTAGAACATCTTCGAAAGCGTGGACACTCATAGCTTTTAGGAATTCTCGGGCCTTATTTATCAGAAATTTGGCAAGTAAACCCTTAACTTCACTTCTTGTTACCCAATTAGTTTCAATGTCGGACTTTGTCATGTGTAAAGCCGCGGCAACCTCTTTAGACCTCAGAATCTTTTCTAAACCATTGAAAAGTGTTTGATCAAGGATAGGTATCCCAAGCAACCTGGAAAATTCTTCTAATGTGGGTACCAACTGATAATCTGGGAAGGTGAAGCAATGATGTTTAGGATCGAAGAACTGGAATAGAACTCTCATCATATCTTCCTTGAAACCGGTGGTAACTAAATTGAGGAGATAACCATGTTTCTTGATGAACTGAGCATGATCGGGAAGTTCTGACACTAAATCCTTGAGTTGAGGAGAGGTCGCTACAAAATTGATCCGGATGGTCTTCCTGGAAGCCATAGCCCTACAAAACAGAGCAAAGTTAAATCCCTAAGTCCTCGAAATGGTTAGTACAATGCCATGATGTCATGATGTTATGATGTTATGATGTTATGATGTCAAGTAAGTAACAAGCACAAACAAGTCACACCACAATCATTCCTAGGTTTTAAGGCTTGCATGAGTTCCATAGGTAAGTACCCTCCCCACTGAAGTTTGGTTGGTTCAACCTGTCCTAGAATAGTAACCGGGTTCTAGAAGGATCTTAAGTCATTGACCTTTCCTTAAGTCCACTTCAGTGCAACACCAAGCGGTTGACCAAAATTTCCCTAAAGTCCAATCTCAAAGAGTGTAGTATCGAGTATCAACCAACCCCAGTCGGAACCGAAGTCAGTTATCTCACTACTTTCTAATGGTTAGGATGAGTCAATTAGGGTTCTAAAGGTCTGGTTAATGCTTTGATGACACCACGCAGACGCCAAATTTTTCCTCAAGTAAACATGAGGAACATCAGGACATCCAAAGTGTCATATTAACCGTAGCCATCATTTTAACCATTCCAGTATACGCCGGACAGCCGTGATGATCTCTTGCTACTTACCTAAGGAACACTAGATCCGGGTGTAGGATCTTTCACTCAAGCATAGAATACCCAAACAATCCCTTAAAAGTAAATCAGACAAAGAAAAAATTCGAAAACATAAGTGATCTTATCTTTAAGGTAACCTCTCTTTTTAAGAGTCCCCAGCAGAGTCGCCAGTTCTGTGATACGGTGAACTGACTTTGTGTTTTTGCTTTAAAAAGCTATGTTGCGAATAGCAAGAGTCGCCACCGACTTTTCTTTTATCCAATAAGGAAAGGCGGAAAAGAACAGGAAAGACCTTGATTAGATTTTGAGTTCGGGAGGTACATTATACAAAGGGAAGGTGTTAGCACCCTTTGTATCCATGGTTATCCATGGGCTCTTAATTGCTTAACTCACTTATGTTTTCCTTGTTTGAGAAAGTGTTTGAGAAATGTGGTGTGTTTAGAAAATATTTTGAAAGGAGAGTTTAACTTTATAATGATTCTTGTACGAATGTATACAAAGTGTTTATCTCGTTTGATTTTGAAAGATGTTTAGAAAAATATAACTCGAGGATGATTCTGGTGCGAATGTATACCAAGTGGTGATTTTCTAAAAGATGTTTTGAAAAGTGTGAGGTGTGAAAAGTATTTTATGCTGTGAGCAAGCATTTAAGAGTTATACCTAACCAAGGTCTTTATAGGTATTTCCTATCCTTAGGAGGGTAAAACTGTCCTTACTATTGAGAAGTAAGTAGTCTTATCCTTTGGATGTAAAGGGACATCGTGGGGTCGTCGATTGGCCATTGAAGGCAACATTTGTAAGGATACCTTAGCATTCGAAGGGACGATCATCATTTAATCATAGGCTACAACGAAGGGTCATCGAGGGACAAAGTCATATATTCGAAGGCAACGTTCGAGGGACAAGGTCATATATTCAAAGGCAACGTTCGAGGGACTATGATTTATCTTGTAGGGACATTGACCTTTTGATCGAAGGGACTATGACTTATCTGTTTAGGGATGATGATGATTTAATCGAAAGGGTCTTTGCTAAGGGTATCCCCATATTCGCGGGACATGACCGTAATATCGTAAGGCAACAAAGAGAGGGTTACCCTAGAGGTGCAAGTGTGGAAATGATTGGATTCAAATATATTATCTTGAATTAATTTATCTAAGTTCGATTATTTATCTTTCCATGCAATCCTATTAGCATACATTTAGACAGTTATATTCACAGTACGGAAAAATTAAAGTGCGAAAAATAAGACTACGCTATTACATGGCTTCGGGATGGGGTACATAATTTAAAAGGGGATATAAAATATCTAAATCTTAATTAACGAGTACAAAATTAAAAGGGCATACAAAATAATAAAACCTAATTAAACTAAAAAGAAAGAAAAAAAAAATTAAGAATGAATTAAGAATATTTTTAGTCTATAATAATATAAACTTTTTTTTTTATGAATTTATGGGAAAACTTAGACTAAATTGATAGAAATTTTAAAAGAAAAGAGAAAAAAAATATAATTAGATTTTTATTATTCAAAATAGCCCATTTTAATTAATTAAGTGATATATGAAAATTTAATTAATAAACTAGATTAAATTATATCCTAGTTTAAATAACTAATATAATATATTAAGTAGAAAATTAATTAATGGATTTTATTTTAATAATAGAAAAATAGTGGTGAATTAATTAGAGTGGAAAGGGAGTAAACATAGTAAAAACGCTCAAACCCAGGACCTCTACGTTAGAGTGAGAGGGGAGCTATCAACGAGCCATGTTGGTCCATTCGTTATTTATTCGCCTTCATTAAAATATATATTAATTCTACATGGATTTTTCCATTTTGACACAACACCACCATGCATGTTACAGCTTTCTCTCTTACGGCAAACTACTTTATTTTTCTCATGTTGTTTCTTTCATGTGAATACAACAAACCTGTAACTTCATCTTATATCAAACCACACACATAAAATAAGATCATATGTAATCATCATGCAATAATAAAAATAGTCATGCACAAATCAAGAAGCTTATATCATTTTACTCATGTGAAATAAACATAATCATGCTAGAAACAACACTCATATAATAATAATAATTAAATGACAGATATAATTCTTTAATCATGCAAACAAAATTTCTCCAACATGCTATGACATATCAAGAACAGATGCATACTTGAATAAAGCAATATCAACATCCACCAAACCATGAATACATCATCACAATATATATATTAAACCAATATTATTCATGCATGAATTAAGGAGTATTGCAAGGTAATCATGCTGGATGCAAATTCCATAATGAACACTTACTGGGGATTTGATTCTTCTAGCTTGCTCACTGTATGTGTGTTATTCTTATTCAGGCTATGAGTGCTTTATGGTTGCTTCTCTTTTCCCTGCCCGTGAATCTTCTTGCTTTTGTCTTGCCTTGTGTATCTTCTTCTGCTGTATCTCTCCTCTTTTTCCTCTTCCCTTCTCGCTGCAGCCATATGAAGTATTTATAATGGTGTGAATTAGGGTTTAACCTTGCTAAATATTTGGATCCCTTCCTATACTTTAGGGTTTAACCTTGCTAAATATTTGGATCCCTTCATATACTTTAGGAGAGTTAGGGTTTAACCTTGCTAAATATTTATTATATACAAATAATGAATAATTCAAATGACTTTTAACAAATAAAAATTAATTTAAATTTTAGTTACATAATTGAATTAAAATTTAAACCTATTTCTATTTTTACTTTCATCATTTAAAAAAAAAATCAAAATTATTCTTACTTATATCAACCAAAATTATTTTATAATTTATGGGCTTTTAAAAAAATGTTACTCTTATAAATAAATTTTATTAAGTAAAAAACGTGAATTACTAAATAAATACTATTTATAAATAATGAATAAATGGAACATGAGTCACTAAATTAAAAAAAATAGTTATTATAATTTAATGAGCTTTAACAAATAAAATTAATTTAAAATTTAATTATACAATTAAAATTTAAATCTATTTTTATTTATCATTAAATTAAAACTATTTAATATATATATATATATATTATATAATATTATATATATATATTATATATATATATATATATATATATATATATATAATATATATATATATATATATATTATAATATATATATATATATAATTTATTTATATCATACAGATAACCAAAATTATTATTATTTTTTATATCTGTATCACATAATAAATAAATTAAAATTTATAATTTATATGAGAATGTATGCTAATGAATGAATGCAAATGTGAAATGAATGTCATGCATGAATCAATTTATCATAAAAATTAACAGGCAAATTTTGGGGTATGACAGTTATGAACCACCCATTTCTGCTATTGGTATTTCTATTCCAAGAAGCAGAATGGGTGATGATCAGAAGCGCGATTTCAAGAATCACTATAAAGCAAGAACCATTCTGTTGAACATGATTTCCTATAATAAGTACGAGAAGATCACCAACAGGGAAATAGTCAAAGAAATCTTTGATTCTTTGAAGATGACTCACGAAGGTAATAATCAAGTTAAAGAGACTAAGGCTTTAACCTTGATCTAGAAGTATGAAGCCTTCAGAATGGAAGATGATGAAGTTGTTGAAGTGATGTTCTCAAGGTTCCAAAACTTAGTTGCACGACTCAAGGTTATTGACAAAGGATATACTATAGCAGATCATGTCAAGAAGATAATCAAAAGTATTCCCAAGAAGTGGAGACCTATGCTTACTGCCTTGAAGTTATCCAAGGATCTGAACAACATAAGCTTTGAAGAACTTATCAGCTCCCTCAGAAGTCATGAAATAAATCTAGAGGAAGATGAACCTCAGAGGAAAAGAAAATTTATTGCTCTAAAGTCTAGATCAGAAAGAAGAAAGCCAAAAAGGAACAAAGCCTTTCAAGCTGAAGAAGAACAAGACGATGACTCTGAAAATGAAGATTTTGATGATGAAGAAGAATTATCTCTTCTTTCCATAAGAATCATTTAGCTCTGAAGAAAAAGAAATAACAACCTCAAAAGGCTCAGACAGAAGGGAGATCGTCCATATTCAACCTCCAAAGGCAAACCCCACAAGGAAGTTATCTATTACGAATGCAAAGAACATTGACGCTACAGAAATGAATGTCCAAAGCTAAAAAAGGACAATTCCAGAAAGGAAAGTTTCAAGAAGAACTCTTTCAAAGCAAAGAATGAGGGACTCATGGAAACATTGGACGAATTTGAATCTGAAGCATCAGAATCTGGTTCTGAAGAGGATCAAGCAAACATTGCATTCATGGCCACCACCTCTGGAAGTTCATCTGAAAGAGAGTCTGACTCTGAATAGGTATTGTCTGACTTTTCTCGTTCTGATCAGGAAGCCTGTTTATCAAAATCTCTGAGCTTGTATCATAAGCTTCGGCAGAAATTTAAGAACCTGAAAAAGGTTTGTGAAGAGACTGTTGAAGAGTGTGATAAGATTGAGAAATAAGTTTCTGAACTTAAAGAAAATAATTTTATTCTTGAAAAACAAAATGAACTTTCAACCAAGAAATGTTCAAAACTTGAAGAAACTCTTTCTAAAGCTTTACCTGCTTCTGACACTATATATACAACTATGAAAAATCTTTTCATAAATTTCTGATCAACGGACTTGAAAGAAGCAAAATGGATTTTATGATCTATGGTGTTAGTCATAATAAGAAAAGAGGAATTGGTTATAAATCTGATGAAGATGATCTAAAACTTTCTATAGAAAACAAATCTAAATCTCTTTTTTCTTATCATTATACACCTGCACAAACACATAAGTTTAATAATGCTAGAAAACCCAAAGTTTTTAGAAACTCTGGGAGAACTAATCACAAAGGACCCAAAAGATTCTGGATACCAAAAGATAAAATAATGTATGTTGTAGATATCCTGTGCAGCAGAGTTAAAACACCAATCATGGTACCTGGACTCTAGATGCTCGCGACACATGACGGGAAGAAAGCATATGTTCTAAAACTTGGAACTTAAAGATGCTAGCTTCGTAGGCTTTGGAGGAAATTAGAAAGGAAGAATCAGAGGATCTGGAACAGTTGGTAATGGATCTCTTCCCTCTATTTCTGATGTCCTCTATGTTGAGGGATTAATGCATAACTTGTTATCCATAAGTCAATTAAGTGATAACGGTTATGATATAATCTTTAATCAAAAAACGTGCAAAAATGTTAATCAGAAAAATGGCATAGTCCTTTTCACTAGACAGAGGAAGAACAATATTTACAGAATAAAGCTTTCAGATTTGAAAAATCAAAACGTAAAATGTTTAATATCTGTAAATGAAGAGCAATGGGTGTGGCATAGACGCTTGGGTCACTGATCCGCTGTCGCGCGCGGGTCAAAACGAGTGTTTTTCAAAAACGTAGTACGACGACAATTTTAACTCGGATATCGTTCTCTCAAGGATTCTTAATTATTATTATCCAAAGGTAAATCAAATTAAGGGGGGTTGTTTGGTTTGGTGTTCGATTAAGAAAAAGTGATTATTAAAAGCAATTCTTGAAATAAGTTGTTATGAAATAAGTGATTATGAAATAATTCAATCTACCAATTCAGTTCCTACTATCATCGATTAATATAATTTTAATACCCTAAGAGGATTGTCTATTCCTATTTGGATCCTATTGTCCGAATTAAGCAAACGGGATAAGTTTTCATGGATTGAGCAAACATGATTGATCAGACACAAAAATGAATTAAGCAAATGTGATGTGCCTATGTTAGGATCATACAATCAACCAAATTGAATCAATATATTTCATGCAATCGAATTAAGCATACAAGAACACAAAATATCATTGAAAGGAATTAAACTAAAATTAACATTATAATAATCTCAAGTTTTGGAACCTGAATTACGGCAGATCGAATCAGAGGGATTAGTTCTCCATGGAATTCGTACAAGCTTTTAAATTTTTCGTGAATAGTGATACCGTCTACTCTTTTCGGCTGCTTAGGTTATAGGAAAAGTAGAATAAACCTAATTTGGTCAAAACATAACCCAGGCCCAAACTAAATAACCCAACACAAAATATAAATCTAGTGCTAAAGGCTTCAACGGATTTTTAAACCATGCTACAATTAGAACTAGCTTCTGACTTCTTTATAAAAGTTGTAGCTATTTCTCTTAGCTTTCCAACAATTGGTAGCACGGCTCGATCCGATACTCCTAGCTCCAGTTATGAATTTATTCGTGCAGACTACTAATGCTGAAAATAAACTGCGAAAAACAAATAAGTGTAAAAATAAGATAAATTATAAAAGACATTAAAAGGGAAAAATAACCAAACTAAAACATGGAAATAAATAAGTATAAATATAGAAGAATGTGCGTCAAAATGCACTGATCAAATTCCCTCACACTTGAACTTTTGCACTCCGAGCAAAATTTAAAATAAAACAAAGAAAACACAAACACATCATTAGTTACTCATCCTAGGCTACAAGTCTTCTTCGGTTAAGTTTGCATCGATAGGTACTAATCTTGCACACTAACGATATCGTAGGAACACTAATCCACAACTGTGCAGTCATAAACCTCCTGAATACACAAATCAACTAGAATCATATTATTATGTTAAAGCCTAATTTACTCATCCTTCTTTTTGCTCTTTTTCATTCAGGCGCAATCACATTAAGCCCGTTATCTCCACACACCCATAGCAAGGCGACCGATTAGTGACTCTGATCCTTTTTGCACGGGATTCTAGTACTTACGTGGCATAACCCTTTGCTTACTCAGTTGTAGTTGTGGGGGATCAGACCGTAATCCGCCCTACCAAATTCACCATCAGAAACCGCTGAATCAACTGACAACAAGTCTTATTTGTTCTACATCCGTTGGGTTAAGTGACCGGGTGAGGGTCACCAAACTTAGAAGGTGCATTCCCTTTTCTTTCTCTTTTTTTTTCTTTTTCGGAACACTTACTTATATTCATCGGCTTCCCTGCGTAGAGTGTGTGTGAGATGGTGCTGACTGCTGAAATAAACTACTCAAGAGCTGTCAGAGAATGAGAATTTAAGGCTAAAACATAATAAGAATTCGAATCAATTTCCATATGCAGGAGACTTACGGTGTTAAGACGATACCGATCTTGTGAATTTTTCCCAAGTCTTCGCAAACTAATCTCAAATTAGTCAGTCTATAGCCTAAAACTTTTAAGAAGATGCATTTTTTTATTTTTTTATGACTGAAAACAAACAAAACACTAACAAAAACAAGGTAAACAAACGAAACAAACGATTTCTCTCCCCACACTTAAAATAAGCATTTCCCTTAATGAAAAGACAATACTAATAAAGTAGAGAGAAGGAAAGAAAGACTCCTTGATCAAGTTGCAGGGTAGTTAGGTGCTTCTAAAGAAAGCTTTTATATGCTGACATCTTCAATCATTGAACTTTCATGGAATAGCTTCAAGCGCTGCCCATTGACTTTGAAAGTCTTGTTAGTACCTGCAATTTTTATTTCTACTGCACCGTAACGGAAAACATTAGTAATAACAAAAGGGTCAATCCATTTGGATCGAAGTTTCCCAGCCATAAGCTTAAGGCGGGAGTTAAAAAGTAAAACCTGTTGGCCCACAAAAAATTCCTTCCTAGAAATCATTTTATCATGGAAGTGCGTAGTTTTCTCTTTATAAATCCTAGAGCTTTCATAAGCCTCTAGTCTAAGCTCTTCCAGCTGTTGTAATTGGAGTTTTCTTTCAATACCTGCTTGTTGCATCTCCAAATTACAACTTTTCACCGCCCAATAAGCACGGTGTTCTATCTCAACAGGAAGATGACATGCCTTACCAAAAACAAGTCGATAAGGAGACATCCCAATGGGTGTCTTGAAAGCTGTTCTTTGGGCCCAAAGTGCGTCTTCTAGACGACGGCTCCAGTCCTTCCTGTTTGGCTGCACCATTTTCTCTAAAACATGTTTGATCTCCCTGTTTGAGATCTCAGCTTGCCCATTAGTTTGTGGGTGATATACAGTAGAGACTCTGTGCACAACTCCATACTTCCGAAGCAAAGCTTCCATGGTGCGGTTACAGAAATGAGTGCCTTGGTCACTTATGATAGCTCGTGGTATTTCAAACCTGCAAAAGATATTAGACCTGACAAAATTTGCAACAACTTTAGAATCATTAGTCCTAGTGGGGATAGCTTCCACCTACTTTGAAACATAATCAACAGCAAGCAAAATGTAAAGGAAACCAAATGATACAGGAAAGGGACCCATTAAGTCGATTCCCCATACATCAAATACCTCACAGAAAAGCATAGGTTGCTGAGGCATTTCACTCTTGCGAGTGCTATTTGTACCTGCTATCTGGCACTCTTTACAAGTGCGGTAAGTCTCATAAGCATCCTTAAAAACAGTTGGCCAATAGAAACCTGAATCAAGGACTTTTCTTGCAGTCCTTTGCGGACCAAAGTGTCCGCCGACTTGAGATGCATGAGAAAAATTCAAAATAGATTCAATCTCATAGTTGGGGACACATCTCCTAATTACCTGATCACTACCAAACTTCCAAATATATGGATCATCGCAAACATAATATTTGGCATCACTCTTGAGTTTGTGAATCTGTGATCTAGATGCACCTGTAGGAAAAACACCAGCAACAAGAAAATTAACAATGTCAGCAAACCAAGGTGTAATCTCATGCAAAAGAAAAAAATGCTCATCAGGAAAGTCATCCTGAATAGGAAAAGGATCTGCATCTCTCTCTATCCTGCTCAAGTGGTCAGACACTAAGTTCTCAACTCCACTTTTGTCTTTAATCTCTACATTAAATTCTTGGAGCAACAACATCCATAGAATCAATCTCGGTTTTGCATCCGGCTTCTTCAACAAGTACTTTAATGTTGCATGGTCAGTAAAAACAACAACCTTGGAACCTAGCAAATATGATCTAAATTTATCAAGAGCAAAAACAATAGCTAGCAGTTCTTTTTCAGTGGTAGTGTAATTTGACTGTGCAGAATCTAAAGTTCTAGAAGCATAGTAAACAACCTGGGCAGCCCTGTCAACCCTTTGTGCAAGAACAACCCTGTCAACCCTTTGTGCAAGGACATCCCCAACAGCATAATTAGACGCATCACACATAATCTCAGAAGGGAGGGTCCAGTCCGGTGGCTGGATTATGGGAGCGGAGGTCAATGCTTTCTTCAAGAAGTCAAACGCTTGTTTGCATTTGTCATCAAAGTTGAAAGTGACATCATTCTTCAACAAGTTTGACAGCGGAAGAGCTATCTTGCTGAAATCCTTGATGAAACGCCTGTAAAAACCTGCATGACCAAGAAAAGAATGAATCTCGCGAACGCAAGAAGGGTAAGGCAGTGTAGAAATCACATCTATTTTAGCAGGGTCAACAGAAATTCCTTTTTTTGAAATTATGTGACCCAATACAATTCCCTGATCAACCATAAAGTGGCATTTTTCATAATTTAAAACGATATCAGTTTCGATGCATCTTTCTAAAATCAAGCTTAAACTGCTCAAGCCTGCATCAAAAGAGGAACCATAGACAGTGAAATCGTCCATAAAGACTTCCATGCAATTTTCAATGAAATCAGAAAAAATGCTAATCATGCATCGTTGGAAAGTGTCAGGAGCATTGCAAAGACCAAAAGGCATCCTCCTGTAAGCAAAAGTACTGAAGGGACAAGTAAAAGTGGTCTTCTCTTGATCTTCCGGTGCACTATGAATCTGAAAGTAACCTGAAAAACCATCAAGAAAACAGTAATGTGATTTACCAGCAAGCCGTTCAAGCATTTGGTCAATGAACGGTAAAGGAAAGTGATCATTTCTTGTAGCCTGGTTCAATCTCCTGTAATCAATACAAACTCTCCAGTTGTTCTGAACTCTAGTGGGAACAAGTTCATTCTTTTCATTTTTTACCACTGTGAGTCCTAATTTCTTAGGTACAACTTGCACTGGGCTTACCCATTTACTGTCAGAGATAGGATAAATGATACCTGCTTGCAAGAGTTTGGTTACCTCCTTCTTCATAACATCAAGAATCAAAGGATTAAGCCTCCTTTGGGGCTGCCTTACTGTTTCCGCTCCGTCCTCAAGTAATATCCTGTGCATGCACATAGACGAACTAATACCTGGGAGGTCGACTAATGTCCACCCAATTGCCTTCTTTTGCTTCTTTAAAACCTGTAAAAGCTTGTCTTCCTGATTGAAATCAAGGTTAGAAGAAATAATAACATGGAGTTTTTCATTAGTCTCCAAATAAGCATATTTCAGGTTTTCAGGGAGTTGTTTTAGCTCTAAAGACGGGGGTTGCTCGATGGATGGAATGCTTGGGGCAGCCGAGATGTCAAGAGCATCAACTGCAAAAACAACTTCACCTGTAGGAAATGTATCAGGCTGCAAGGCAACATCAATCTCAGCACACACAACACAAAGGTTAGTGCCAGTACAATCAACACATGAGTAAATATCATCGAAACCAGATAAAGATGGAAAATCAAGTGAAAATAAATCAAAACAAGTGTCCTCAACCATCTCAGATATCAATTCCATATGAAAAACGGAATGCTCTTCCAAGGGGTGTTTCATGGCATCGAAAATGTTAAATTTTGCGACAATGTCACCAAATTCCATGGACATGGTTCCATCGTCAACATCAATTTTTGTCTTCGTCGTTTTCATGAACGTTCTGCCTAAAATGATGGGAGCTCTGCTTGTCTTAGTCTCTCCTTCCATGTCCAGAATGTAAAAATCTGCAGAAAAAATTAAATCGTTAACTTGGACAAGGACATCTTCCACTATGCCAGTCGGGCGTGCATTGCTCCTGTTCGCCAGTTGGACGATCAAACTTGTATGCTGCAAAGGACCAAGATTAAGGTTATTATAAATAGAAGTAGGCATAACATTAATGCCCTCTCCCAAATCAAGCATGCAATTCTCGAATTTACTATCCCCGATGGTACAAGGGAAAGTAAAAGTTCTCGGATCCTTCTGCTTTTGTAGCAAGAGCTAAGTGATGGCTGAAACATTTTCCTCGCTTGTAACTTTTTCAGATGAAGGCTTGGGCTGAATAAAAGCAGAAATATTTCTTCCCAAGTTAACTCTCTCACTTCCTTTAATCCTCCTCTTATTTGTACACAAATCCTTCAAAAACTTTGCATACTTAGGAACCTGTTTAATTACATCAAGAAGAGGAATATTTACCGCAACTTTTCTAAAAACATCCAATATCTCTCTTTCCTTGTCTCCCTCCTCAATTCTTTTATTTTTCAGAACTCTATGTGGGAAGGGGACTGATGGCACATACTCTTTTTCTTTAATTTTTTCAGATGAAACAGGTTCAGATGGAGTAGGTTTAGGTTCAGATGTTACCTCAATAATTTTTTAATTTTTTTCAGGGGTTGTTTTTGTAACCTTTCCAGATCTCAACGAAATCGCACTCACATTAGCATTAGAATCCTTTGGATTGACAACTGTTTAGGCTAGAAGCTGGTTTGACCCTTGGGCTTGCATGTTATTTGTTTGAGTAGCAAGTTGTCCCATTTACGTGTTCAAGGTCTGAATGCTAGAATCGGTTCTTTGTTGGAATTGGAGATTGTTGGCGACCATTTGTTTGACAAGATCTTCTAAGGATGGTCCGGAAGGTGCAGGGGCAGCCACTTGAGGTGGGTTCTGTTGTGGGTTTCCATATTGAAGGTTAGGATGGTTCCTCCAATTGGGATGGTATTTGTTGGTGGACAGGTCAGGAGTATTATTGTACTTGTTTTGATTGTAAAGGTTGGCTGCATAAGCTTGAGGTAGCTCAGTAATGGACTCGTCTCTCAGAATAGGACAAGTATCGGTCGGGTGCTCATGAGAAGTACAAATACCACACATTGTTGTTGTTTGAGGTTTTTCTACTGTCAGCTGTTTGACTAAGGCAGTGAGCTCGTTAATTCTGGTCTCTAAAGCTTTGTTGGAAGAAACTTGAATTTGATTCACGCCTTTGCTTTGCACAGAATTGTCTCTAGTAGTGAACTGTTGGGAATTAAGGGACATATTTTCGATAAGGGCTTTGGCAGCAGCTAAAGTCTTATCAACAAGTGTTCCACTACTAGCAACATCAAGAATGTTCCTATCCATCGGTGTCAAACCCTCATAAAAGTACTGGATGAGTAGTTTCTCGGTGATCTGGTGCTGAGGGCAGCTGGATACCAAGTGTTTGAATCTCTCTCAATACTCGGTCAATGACTCATTACTCTGTCTAATACCACAAATCTCCTTTCTTATCGAGGCATCTCTGGAGGCAGGAAAATATCTCTCTAAGAACACTTTTTTCAGGGCATTCCAGCTTGTAATTGAATTTGGCTCGAGATAATATATCCAATCCTTTGCTGCACCCTGCAATGAAAAAGGAAAAGCTCGAAGTTTGATGTGATCTTCAGTGATCCCTTCAGGCTTCAATGGTGTAGAACACACCACCTGGAATTCTTTCAAATGTTTGTGCGGATCCTCACCTGCAAGACCACTAAACTTGGGTAACAAGTGTATTAAACCCGATTTTAATTCAAAAGGAACAGCAACAACATCATATTCAATACACAAGTCATTATAATTCACATCAGGTGCAGCCAATTTCCTTAAGGTTCTATTGTCAGCCATTTCAAAAACAAGTTCAGAATCAGAAGCAAACAAGTTATGCAAATAGTCAGACTCAGAATCAGACTCAATTGTGGGTGATGAACTAGTCTGGATTGCTCTACATTGTGTGTGCAAATTTCTCTCTACTTCAGGATCAAAAGCAACAAGTTCAGAAGAGCAAGACCTAGTAGCCAGGACTAACGCACAACAATGCAGCAACAATATTCAAAATGCTGATAATGTCCCTAAAAGTCAAAAACAAACACAAAGAAAGGAATTGATCAAAATAAATTCAAAAAAATAAAGTGACACCGAATTTAATCTAATGACTTAAAAATATAATTTTGAGAATTTTTTCGATTTTTTTCGACCCTATGAAAACAGTAAAAAGTTCATAAAAAATAGAAAAAAGAGGAATTTGGGAAATTAAAAACGCGAGTTGGGCAGAACCATGAGGAAACTAGGACCTAGACGCGTAAACACTAAACCTATGACTCTAAAAACGATTAACATAATCAAGAATCCCCGACAACGGCGCCAATTTGATCCGCTGTCGCGCGTGGGTTAAAACGAGTGTTTTTCAAAAACGTAGTACGGCGAAAATTTTAACTCGGATATCGTTCTCTCAAGGATTCTTGATTATTATTATCCAAAGGTAAATCGAATTAAGGGGGTTGTTTGGTTTGGTATTCGATTAAGAAAAAGTGATTATTAAAAGCAATTATTGAAATAAGCTGTTATGAAATAAGTGATTATGAAATAATTCAATCTACCGATTCAGTTCCTATTATCATCGATTAATATAATTTTAATACCCTAAGCGGATTGTTTATTCCTATTTGGATACAAACTCAATGACAAGCGTGGTGAAGTTTGTGAGATGTATGATCCTATTGTCCGAATTAAGTAAATGGGATAAGTTTTCATGGATTAAGCAAACATGATTGATCAAACACAAAAACGATTAAGCAAACGTGACGTGCCTATGTTAGGATCATACAATCAACCAAATTGAATCAATATATTTTATGCAATCGAATTAAGCATACAAGAACACAAAATATCATTGAAAGGAATTAAACTAAAATTAACATTATAGTAATCTCAAGTTTTGGAACCTGAATTACGGCAGATCGAATCAGAGGGATTAGTTCTCCATGGAATTCGTATAGGCTTTTAAATTTTTCGTGAATAGTGATACCGTCTACTCTTTTCGGCTGCTTAGGTTATAGGAAAAGTAGAATAAACCTAATTTGGTCAAAACATAACCCAGGCCCAAACTAAATAACCCAACACAAAATATAAATCTAGTGTTGAATGCTTCAACGGATTTTTCAATCATGCTACAGTCCGAATTAGCTTCTGACTTCTTCATGAAAGTCATAGCTCTTTCTCTTAGCTTTCCAACGACTGGTAGCACGTCTCAATCCGATACTCCTAGCTCCAGTTATAAATTTATTTGTGCAGACTGCTAATGCTGAAAATAAACTGCGAAAAACAAGTAAGTGTAAAAATAAGATAAATTATAAAAACACATTAAAATGGAAAAATAACCAAACTAAAACATGGAAATGCATAAGTATAAATATAAAAGAATGTGCATCAAAATGCATTAATCAGTCACATTAGCTTGAGGAGCATTTCTCAGCTAAATAAACTTGAGTTAGTCAAAGACCTACCTAAGCTGAAGTTTTCTTCAAATGCTCTTTGTGAAGCATGTCAGAAAGGTAAATTTTCTAAAACAACTTTCAAAACTAAAAATGTTGTTTCAACCTCTAAGCCTCTGGAACTTCTACATATTGACCTTTTTGAACCTGTTAAGACAACGTCGGTCAATGGTAAGAAGTATGGACTTGCCATTATTGATGATTATAGTCGTTGGACATGGGTAAAATTCTTAAGGCACAAGAATGAGCCATATTCTGTGTTCACTAGCTTCTGTTCAAAACTGCAAAATGAATTGACTCTAAGATTATCAGAGTCAGAAATGATCATGGTGGCGAATTTGAAAAAAAAATTGAAGAACTTTTTGACTCTAATGGAATATCCCATGATTTATCCTATCCTATAACTCCACAACAAAATGGAGTTGTAGAAAGGAAGAATAGGACTCTCCAAGAAATGGTTAGAACCATGATCAATGAAACAAATGTGGCTAAGCACTTCTGGGTTGAAGCTGTGTATACAGTGTGTTACATTTAGAATAGAATATCTATTAGACCTATTATAGAGAAGACTCCTTGTGAATTGTGCAAGGGAAGAAAACTCAATATTTCTTATTTCCATCCTTTTGGATGTTCTTGTTTTATTCTTAATACTAAAGATATTCTGAACAAGTTTGACTCTAAGGCACAAAAGTGTATTATGTTGGGATACTCAGAACGTTCTAAAGGATGTAGAGTATACAATACAGAAACACAAATTGTGGAAGAACCGATACATGTCAGATTTGATGACAAGCTTGACTTTGAAAAGTTAAAGCTAGTTGAGAACTTTGCAGATCTGGAGATAACACTTGTAGGTTGTGACGAAGAGGCCAAAGGATCTAATAAAGTAGAAAAAGAAATATTAGAAGCACCTGAAGTCAGAATCAATCAGAAAAGACCAAGAAATGGGCAAAATGTTTTTGAAGAACTAATTATGGGAAACAAAAATAAACCTGTCGGAACAAGATCAACATTCAAAGTCTCTGAAGAAACACTTTTGGGACTAGTATCTCTGATAGAGCCAACATCCTGTGAAGAAGTTCTTCAAGACAAAGAATGAATTCTAGAAATGAAAGAAAAACTTGGTCAGTTTTCCAAGAATGAAGTTTGGGATCTTGTACCAAGACCCAAAGGAACCCATGTGATTAGAACCAAATGGGTTTACATAAACAAACTAAATGAAAAAGGTGAAGTGGTCAGAAACAAAGCACGGCTGGTGGCACAAAGTTATAGTCAATAGGAAGGTATTGACTACAATGAAACCTTTTCTCCAGTTGCAAGGTTAGAATCTATTTGTCTCCTTGTATATTTTGTTGTAAATTACTCAATTAAATTATATCAGATGGATGTCAAAAGCGTGTTTCTGAATGACTATATTTCTGAAGAAGTGTATGCCCGTCAACCTCCTAGTTTTGAAAACTCAAAACTTCCAGAACATGTGTTTAAACTTTAAAAATCTCTTTATGGCCTGAAACAAGCTCCCAGAGTTTGGTATGAAAGACTCAGTTCATTCCTTCTAGAGAATGACTTTATCAGAGGCAAAGTGGACTCCACTCTCTTCTGTAAGAACATCAAAAACGCTCTAATGATTTGTTAAATATACGTTGATGACATAATATTTGGTTTTTCTAACCCCTATGTTTGCTAATAATTTTCTAAGTTAATGCAGGCAGAATTTTAGATTAGTCTGATACAAGAACTAAAGTTCTTTCCGGGTATTCAAATCAACCAAACATCAGAAGCCACGTGCATATATCAAAGCAAATACATAAAAGATATTCTGAAGAAGTTCGACATGTTAGAAAGCAAACTAGCCAAGACTCCCATGCATCATACTTGCATTCTGGAGAAAGAAGAGGTAATTCAAAAGGTTTGTCAGAAACTCTATCGTGGTATGATAGGTTCTCTCCTTTATCTGACTGCTACGCGCCCAAATATACTATTCAACGTATGTCTTTGTGCTAGATTTCAGTTAGATCCAAGGGAATCTCACTTAATTGTTGTTAAGAGAATCTGTATGTATCTGAAAGGAACACCTAACATTGGCCCGATGTATAAGAAAACATCAGAGTATAGGCTTTCTAGGTACTGTGATGCAGATTACATTGGAGATATGTTGGAACGTAAAAGCACATCTGGGAACTGTCAGTTTCTGGAAGGAAACCACATATCATGGGCAAGCAAAAGACAATCAACCATTGCACTGTCAACTGTAGAAGCAAAATACATTTCAGCTTCACTGTGCAACACTCAGATGCTCTGGATGAAGAATCAGCTTGAGGACTTTCAAATTTATGAGAGTAACATCCCTATCTTTTGTGACAATATTGTTGCTATATGTTTAAGTAAGAATCCAATTTTACATTCTAGAGCGAGGCACGTAGAAATTAAACATCATTTTATCAAAGACTATGTTCAGAAAGGGATAATCATTTTAAAATTTATAGATACAGACCATGAATGGGATGACATCTTTACAAAACCCTTAGCTAAAGATAGATTTCTTTTTATTCTGAAACATTTAAATATGGCAGATTGCCTAGAATGAATCTGAACATGTGCATATCCTCTCTAATGTTAAAAATAGACTCTAGTTTAAACATATGTTATTCATCTGGTTCTAATTCTGATTATTCTACAAGTTAAATGATATATGGATCAGAAACCTTATGAGTCAGAAACCTTTTGGTATTCTTGACTCCAGAAACATTAACACGTGGTCTCTCAAATGCGTGACCTTGGATCTTCTAGACAACTATCTAGCTCAGAACTCAAGAGTCAAATTGTTAAGATCCCCTTGAGCAGTGTGCATATTTTTGAGATTAGACAACCATCATTAGCTGCATTTAATTATCCTCGCGCTTGTCAGCTCAAATTTCAGCAATCATAATTACTTTTGTCCCCTCTTTAATCTAATGTTGTTGTTTTTGCATGTGTTTTGAACTTGTATATATATTACCATAATTCCCATATTCACACTTTTCACTCTCACAACTTACACAAACCCTTGCTTTCAACTTCTCTGCAACTTCAACCTATTTGCAACTTCATCTCCTTCAACAAACACAACATGAATCCTCAACAACAACAGGTGTTCAAATACTCACAAGAAATGAATGCTGCTAAACAAAAAGTTACAACCTAAACTGTCATGCCTTCAACAACCTCATATCAAGAACCACATGTTCTTGATCGTCCTCCTCACATCAACCTTGCTTCACCATTTGAGAAACGGGAAGTTTTTTGTGAACTTTTGGTTGATTTCGACAACCTCAAGAAGAATGGCATAGATTTAACTGAAGAACTGGAGAACCAAGGGTGGGAAAACTACTTCAAACGTATTTATGGCCCAGTCTACACATTCTTGGTGAAGGAATTCTGGAGATTCGCTGATTGCGATGATCACTGCATCATATCTTATGTTCTGGGCATCAAGACAGTGATCACAGAGAAATCAATTGCCAAGCTTCTGGACATGGAAAAATCTGGGGGAAGAAGGATATACAACATCTACCCTAGGGAAAAGTATATGTCCCATGAAGTTATACCTTCTACTTTCTCTCATAACCCAGAAGGGAGAACCTCAAAGAACAAAGAACTTCACCAAAATCTGAGAGTTTGGTTGAAGATCATTCTGGGAACAATCGATCATTGTCCCACTTCTAACTCCTCTGACTACATCAACATTGACTAGAAGTGTATTTTATACTGTCTGCATAAAGGGATGAAGCTGAATCTTACCTCCCTACTCTTCAAGTACTTGAGGGATTCTGCCAGAGATACCAGAAATAATATGAAGACTAGAAATTACATCCCTCTAGGAATATTAATTTCTGATGTTCTGATAGAGAGTGGGTTGGTGGACCATTTCATCTCTCTCAATATGATGGAGGATGTTACGGTGGACATGGGAAAGCCTCTGAATGCAAAAAATTTGAAGAGCATGGGTTTAATTGACAAAGTCAGAGTCAAACCCACAAAGGACACCTCTTGGGAAGCTCTAAAGGATCATAGGGAGATATACAATGGGTTGTATCTCTTCTCTAATATTGATCCCCCAAAGGTAATCGCCTACTATCTTCAGGATCTAGAAGCCCAAGGAATAGACATTTCTGGGTTCAGCTTGGATTGGCTACCATACCAGCCACCAAACTTCATGAAGAGGAAGAGAGAGCCCTCTAAGAAGAAGAAGAAGAAGACTCTGAAGCTGGGAGAATATTCAGGAAATCATAAGCAACTTGTTCCTCTAAGCTCCTCAACACCCTGTAAGTCCCATATCTCAGAAGCTCATTTAATTTATGGTTCTATGCAAATCCTCTCATCTCTACCTCAATAACATCCCATCATATCTCCCTATGAACCAACTATCCCCATACCCATTCCTTATGAACCCCATACTTCTGAACCAAACACATCTTCACCTTCACTACCCCTATTCAATCTCACAACTACTTCAATCCCCGTATCTGAAGCCATCTTATTCAACGAACCCATATCACCTCCCTCCTTTACCCCTAATTCCCCTCCCTACTATGACCTAACCTCAAATTATAAACACTCAAACATCCCTGACCCAACCTCCCTAACTCTTGCAGAACTTCAGGCCACAACTGAATCTGAAAAGACTCAGTAGGTACCAGAACCTTCTAAACACATTCCACCTCCTTCTGAACCCACGTCAAAACCTTTTGAAACCATTCCACCTCCTTCTGAACCCATCTTTGAACCTTCTGAACCCATACACAATCCCTCTGAACCCACCTCTCAACCCTCTGAACCTGACCTCACCTTTCCTACCATTAATGAGGTTTTTGCCAAGTTCTCAGAGAACTCTTCTTCGAGACTTAGGCATATATCTGAAGAATCTAGGCTCAGTGACAATCCTTCTGAAGTAAGGACTCATTAGAACGTATTTCTCAAGTAGATGACATTTGAGGTCTTGAAGCTAAAGGGACTTTCTGAACAAGTTAGAAATGACTACATCAGAGGTGTTGAAGAGAGGCTGGAGGCGCGTCTGGTGCAAGAGGCTGCTGAAATGGCTATAAGAGAAGTTGAAGAAAGAGTTGTTGCTGAAGTTGCTGCTGAGGAGCAAGCTGAGAAAGTTGTTGCTGCAAAAGTTGAAACTGAAGGAGTTATTCGCAAAGTTGTAGAAGAAATTGTGAAGTCATTTGAGGTTGCTCTGACTCGAGGTGAGTCATCAACATCTGATATAACTCCTCTAGTTCTCAAGACTTTAGAAGAGCTACGGAAAGAACAAGAACTGGTCAGAGTCAGACTCAACCAACATGATCAAGTCAACTCCAGCATCCAGAACCTACTTACTCAGCTACTTCAAAAGATGCCTCCTCCTTCAAACCCTTAGGCACTCTAGGAATTTATTTGCTTGTAATTTTCTAAGTTCCTATGAGGCCCCGTTTTCTTTTGTTTACTTCTCTCTGTAACATTCCTTCTCTATCAATGAAAGTTTGCCTTTTATGATTTTTTTCTTATGTCTTTTAACTTTTTTATTCTAACAAAAAGGGGGAGAAATAAACAATAGCCTTTCTGATGAAATATCATATCTAAACTCTCAGAAATGCACTGCTTACATTCTGACATTAAAATCAATTACACAATATAAGTGTTTTTACAGGATCTATCTGAACAAGAAAAATTGAATCAATATCTGAGAAACAAATAAAAACAAGGCAAGCAACCTAAGAAGATCTGGTTTGAAACTCTCTACCCCGTATACCCTTTTCTGATACAAATGTCTTTAAAAAATTTCTAAGTATCAGACTTAGGGGGAGATTGTTAATCTTAGGGGGAGTCATACTATATATGACTCTAATTCATTTAAATCTGTATCTTTTTAAAGTACCATTATTTCATCAAAAGTCTGAGTTTTTGTCATCATCAAAAAGGGGGAGATTGTTAGAACAAGAATTTGGTTCTGCAATATATCTCTAAGTTTTGATGATAACAAAGAATGAAACAAATTGGTACCCTAATAATTTTCTCTAAGTGTGAAGCATTCTAAGGCAAAATGAATATGAGGAAACTAATATCTGGCATCTAAAGCAGTCCAGAAAAGTTGATCCAGCAAGAAGAAATCAAATCTGACTATAAACAAGAACACCTCTCAGAAGCAAACACATACAAAATCTGACACTGAAGTTCAACTCTGATATCTGAAGAATATTCGAAAGAATCTATCTGAAGACTACTCAAGAGAATCTATCTGAAGACTATTCAAGATAATATCTAAAGACTATTCAAAAGAATTTATCTGAAGACTATTCAAAAGAATCTATCTATAGACTACTCAAGAGAATCTATTTGAAGACTATTCAAGAGAATTTCTAAAGACTGCAAGTTTCTACTCAAAGACTCTGACTCCACTCACTCTGATTCACGCTCAACACTCTATCTAATATCACCATATCAGAAGACTTAATCAAGAAGCATTCTAAGTATGGTACAATTCTCTTTAAGAAAATTATGGATTATGTTCTAAGAATGCTATGGAAAGGACAAGAAAATTAATTACATTAATTGCCATAGTTGACAAGAAATCTCCTTTGATTTCCCTCTAATGGTATCATCTCAAAACAATATATAAAGGCCTCATTACATCATACTGAAAACACACCATTCAACCATGCTTTCGATCTACAATCTCAACATTTTTCATTGTAATATTCAGTAATCACACAAGAGTTGTTGCTCATATTGTGCGGTCATTGTTTCATTGTTCTTAATTGTGTTTACACTGCTTACCTATAAGCATTAAGGTAAACACCTGTATTTCTCTAAATTTGTTGATATTCCTCAAGTGACTTGTTTAAGTCTGTAAACTTGACAGGGCTTAGAGATTGTTAAACTCTTAGACGTTTTTTATAATCTATTGAGATTATTGGATTAAGTCCTTATTGAAGGCGAAATCACCTTGACCAGGTGGACTGTACTAGCTTTGATTTTCAAGCGAACCAAGATAAATTTCTTGTGTTGTTAGCATTTACTTTCGTGTGTGTGGTGTTGCAAAAGTTTTTGATTACTGTGAAAATAATTCAAACCCCCTTTCTTTTTTTTCTCTACCTTCACCCACTAATATCTTTGTACCTGATTTCTTGTAGACAAAGCTGAAGGAAATAAGGGAATATTCTAATTTGATATTTGGTCTTGATATGATCCTACAAAGGCCCATAATCCAAGACAAGAGAGGAAGAAACCCTAGCTGAAGGATATAAATAGACAATATCAAAGTTGCTAGAGAGAGAGAGAGAGCAACACCTTAGATAAAATCACAACGAATATTGTTATAAGAAAGAGTGGAGAGAAAAGAGAGTTTATTCTTCCCATCCATTCTAGTGCTAAATGCTGAATCTTGGCGCGACTGAAGTCATCACTTATTGGTTATCCACCACAAGGAAGCTTCACATTACTTTTAGGTTGCTATTTCTTTTTCATCTCTTATTTAAGAATGTTTCCTTTCAGAACCAGCTTTGTAAGTTGTACTCATCTCATCATGTGCCAAACCTTTTATTTATTAAGCAATGAGAAGTTAATATGAAGTTTTTTTTATGTTAGAATGGTGTGTTGTTTAGTGTCTTGTTTTATTATATGGTAACATGCTTAAATCTATTTCTTTGAATGATCAACTTAGAAAAAATAAAAGCTTGTTGTTGTGAGACTCAATAACAATTGGATTTCATAATAAAATTAGCTGCAAGAGTATGATAGAGATATTCACTCACTTAGTTTGCTTAGAGATAAGAAACTACAACTATAAAGGAATTTCAGGAGACAAACAGACGTATCATAGGGTTATTAGTGAGACTTAGAGATTTTTTCCCTTTCTCTTGTGTGCATGCTTTTGATATTGTAGAAATACACTCCTAGATCACTCACTGACCTTTTTTGGCATGACATTTCACATCATATACACATAATTACTTCATACATATTAATAGATCACAACTCAACATACACTCTCTTGATACATTCACAATACTATCTCTGCAATATTGATTTACTGATTTGAGAAACATTTAACTTGTGACAATCTATTATTATTTTTACTCTGGCTCATGCTTAATATTTAAAGATAGTTGCTTATAAAATCAACCTAAGTTACTTCCACTTTCTGTGGGTACGATATCCTTACTTTTTTTTATCACTTGCTACTTATAACGAACATGTATACTTGCATGTAACACGTTTTCAAGCAACAAGTTTTTGGCGCCGTTTTCGGGGAGCGCTAAGTTAACATCTTGATTTTATTCAATATAATTTTTTTATTTAAGCATTTGAGCTTCTAACATTTCTATAATCTGATGTCTCAATAGTTGCTTAGTTATCGTATGCGCAAGGCTTTAAACCCAGTTTACAGAGGCGATACTGGACCTGAAAGAACTCTCAGGTTGCTAAGAATATTTCAGATTACTGGATGTTTATTAGGGAGTCCTCCTCCTTTCCTTGTTGTAGACATAGAGGAACAACAAGGGTTTGTGTAAGGAGATTTGGTGCAAGAAGAAGTTGTCATGGCAGATAATGACATTACTACTACAAATAACACATCTAACATCGGCCGTGAAATGCATTTTACCTCGGCTACACAAGTGAGGTAACAAATGGCAACATGAAAAGCAATCACTTGTCACCTCGGTGTTTCTAAAACCAAGGTTATAAATTAAAAGGTCATGGGTTCGATCCCTATCAACTGCATGTTTTTTATTTTCTAAATTTGCCGGTATCATATCATTATAAATCTATTAACCAATGAATACCATATTTACATTGTTTTAAATTTTAGTTTTACCTACCTGTATCATTTTTTACAAATATCCGACATAATTGGAATATATCATATCAGTTAAACCAATTTTAGAAATTTACATTATTCTGATCGTCAAGACAGAATACACATATTTACATATTTGCACAAAACAAATTAAGAAAATTTACACATTTACAACCAAGAAAAAACTATTGTTTTAGAGAATCATAACAAGATAAAAAGACTATGGCCCAACGTGATCGGATGTCATTCATATCTTTTTTTTAGTATGGTGTTTTGTTGTGAAACTCATATAATTAGAATAAAAATTAAATTATGATAAACTAACAACAACAACAACATGAACTTAAGAAGATATGGATTAAGTTAATACCTTATGATTTATCCATCCATTTGTAATGCCCGTGGAGCCAATATAGAACATATATCTCATAACATAGTATCCACATGAATGGTTGTCGGGTTGTTTTCGCCACTACAGATAATTTTCATATATTTATATCACACTAATACACACATATAACATAATGTCAAAAAGCACAAGTAATATACTTACTTTTTGGGAAACATAGATTGGCTTTTTACCTAGTACATTATGTTTGAGTGCATTATGCTCCTCCATCGTTTTACACATGTCAGTTAAAATTAAACATGAATAAAAAATATTCAACTCTAAAGTTAAAAATAATATCACTTACTCATTCAGAGTGTTAACCACTTTTTCGGGCAGTTCAGAGTGCAACGAGCAAAACACAACATGGTATACACGTGTAGGAAGTGGAACAGTTTCGTGTGTTACGAAGTGGCAACATTAATGTGAGTAGAGGAGTTAAGGAAGACATGCACATTCATGTTCTCCTAGGAACCATGAGTAATTATGAGATTTTGAGGAAATCTTTTGGAGAATGACAAAGCGCGGTAAAGTGGTAATGGTGACAATGACGTCAGTAGTGAAGGTGAAACAATGTCGAAAATACACTAAAAAATGTCACTTTTCTCTTTTTTGATCTAAATCGAAACATGGAATTTTGGGAGGCAATTTGTTACCTTGGTTTTTCGACATGGATATTAATGGTAAGCAAGACACAAAGGCATGCCATGGTGAGGTGTGAAGTCAAACGTGGTCGATTGAGGCCATAAGTTGAATTAATAATTTTTTGTTGGTCGAAGGGTAGCTTAATAAATCTCAGCTGAACCCAAGCCAAAGATCAGGGGATGTGTAAAATCTGGACTTAGTACATTTTCAAATATTTGGGTTGGTTATTTGGTCAGTCGAACGAATCAAATATGGATAGGACCAAGCGGTTATTCAGAAACACGGGGAAGTCCATCGAAGATAATAACTGCATGGGGATGAGACGTGGCGCAATGTGTCTAGTCGACCATTGTGAGTAGTTATTTTAGACTAGTATATAAGTAGACGTTTGCTTATGTGGTAGGGGTCCGCAATTGTACTAAAAATCCTGTAAACTCAAAGTATTTACGTATTGAGAAACAAGCAAGGAAATATGTACGTGTGCATTCCATATTTATGAATTCAAAGCATTTTACATTCAAGTTATTACTGCATTCAAGTAATCTTATTTAAATCTTTGCATTTCGATTACAACCATTTATTCATAAAGTTGTTACATTCCAATTTAGTTTAAGCCTGGATCAGTATCTTTTAAACACTACTCTTCGATTTCGACAACAACATGTTCAAAAACCACAATTCATACAAACATGTTCTAGGAGATTTTCGAGTTTGATCATTTAAGTATTAATATAAACTTGTTTTGTTTACCAAATTCACCAGTAAACAATATCCAACTCGTCGAATATAGTTGTAAATGGGAGATTAACAGGTGATGAAGAGTGCCGACCTCAAAATTATGGAATGGGAGACGAAAACCTATTAAGGAAAACATACACTGATGAAAAGGAATGGCACACTTGTCTTGTTTGTTACACACCCTCCTTTCTTCCTCGAGAATAAGTACTCCCGAGTTAGATGGAGGTCCCACCTTGAAGAAAGCTCGACCCAAACCATCAGAGATACCAGAAACTCAAACAGATAAAGAAGGTTGTATGCATTACGTGTAAGAGCGGACATCCTATTTTGGTTGGGTGAGCTCCAAGGGATATACACATTTTATTCAAAATGGACGATATTAAAGAAGGAGGATTTGTAAATCGGCCACTTATCCTAGATGGCATAAACTATGATTATTGGAAAGCCCGCATGGTTGTTTTTCACAAACTAATGGACGTCAAATTATGGAAAGCAATTATTAAATGATAGACACCCGTGATGATTACTGCATAAGATCACACACAATCTCTAAAGACATAAGGAGTTTGGTCTAAAGAAGAAGATGGAGTAGCAACAATTTTAAGTGCTCCCATTATATAAGAGAGAAAATGCGTCATTCTCAAGTATTCAAATACATTTTCACTCTCATATGATTTATCATTCTCTTAATAACTTGGTTGTTTGAGCGATAAACTTACATATTATTCATATTTTTGTCGCATCGAAACCTTGTTCTATTGTACTAAGATCTCATTTCACCTTTCATCAATCATTATGGGGCGATAATATAAATTTTCATTGTTATTTCGATTATACGAAATATTTAATTAGTAACGCATATTTACAATGCTTATGAATATTAAGTTACAATTATTTCTTCTAAATAAAAAGTTACAGTTGCTTCTTTAATAATTTATTTCTTGAAAATAAAGTATGTGAAAGAATAATAGTTGTTGTATTATAGTATGTCTTATTTTTATTTTAAATAAATTTAAACAAATTATTTTAATTAATTAATTGGTGAAAAATATTAATTAGTCACGAGTACACTTTTAATCCTCCAACTATTTTTCAATGGCTAAACTAAAAAATAATGTGTAAAATTATAGTTTATATATTATAATTGCTTTATTTTTTATGTTGAATATTCTTTTTTTTAATGATAGTTTTAACTTGTTATTTAACAATAAACATTTGGCATGTATATAATTTTAATAATAAAATATAATTAATTTATTATATAATTATTATTTTTATTTAAAAGATGTAAAATATACAAATAAAGAAAAAAAAGTAAAACGTGTCAAAATTCTAAGGGGTTACTATATGTATTTTGTTATTTTCTAAATTTTATACTAAAGTTAATCAATTGATTAATAATAAATATTTTTTTAGTGTATGAGAGCTAATAAAAAAAGAAAAATGATAAGGAAAAAAAAGAGGAAAAAGTGGAGTGATATTTATAAAAAGTAAATGAATAAATTAAGTTTTAAAAAATAAAGTATGAACGTGTTAAAATTTTAAAGGGGTTAATATAGATATTTTTGCTAATATTTGATTTTCTAAATTTTTCTTTAAATTTATATTTATATTAGATAGAAGGAAGAAATTCTAATTCGTAAGACTAAAATTGTGCGCTTGAAATAAATGATGACTGGTGCAAAACACTAATTCTATTCAAAAGAAAACGTCGACAGCAGGGTTCGAACCTGCGCGGGCGAAGCCCAACAGATTTCAAGTCTGTCTCCTTAACCACTCGGACATATCGACTTATTGATATAAAATTAATGTTACCTGTATTTCATTGCATCTATATTTTATCTCGCGCCTTTGTATTATCGAAACAGGATTAATAGTCCACTGCATTTCAAGTAGGACGGAGTTCCGGCATTGAGCGCCGCCTTTAGTTTTCAACCCTTAAGGCTCAAACAAATAGGAAATTTTATTTTATAATTTCTGTTTGCCAGAGAATTTTTTTTTTTTAAATGATTTAGATTTCGGAAATGTATTTCTCTGCACATATTTTGTTTTTAATGGAAACGTTAGTTAATTCAGAGATGAATCTCTGTAATATTTTAAAATGTATATTATTCAGAATAGTGCATGATATATTTTGTTTATGTTTATTCATATGAAAAATTATAAAAGTTATCTATCATGTTATGTGACGAGATTTAAATCATACTATCAATATGCAAAAAATGACATATATAAATTCAAATGGTTCGAAAATGATATATATAAATAAAGTCGAAATACACGATAAAGTAGCATGAAGTGAAAATAAAATACATTTCATAATAAATTCAAAGTATAACTAATATAAAATACTGCACTACTGTGTATGTTGGACTATATCTCATCTGCATCCTCTAGCTCCTTGGGCTCCTCGGCCTTCAATATCTCTCGTCCTCTAGCGATGTCTCTAGTACATCAATGTCTCTCGTGCCTCCGTCATTATGGCATCTAGACCTGTCTCACATCAGACTCATCAAGGAAGATACATTTGTTAATGGCTGCCTACGCAATCTCCATTATGCGACGATATTTAGGCAAGACATCATCAACATGGTATAAATGTGTCTGCTCATCCTCTAGTATCTCCTGATGAGCTGGCCTCGGCGGATCTCCTGAAGCAGCCTGCACGATATACGGATGTGGCACCCTAAAGAACCACTTGATGTACATGTCGACGTAGCTCCAGTCACTCTCAGCTATGGTATTTTGTGTCTCCTTCGATACCAGATGACTCTCATAATCATCAAACATGACATCCATTTGCCTACATGTAAAAGTAGGAGGAGCAGAGACAATAGGGTGTCTGGGAATTGTCTAAGTGTAACTGAACTGCCGCATCACGCACTCGGAAAGATGAGGAACAATGAGATGTGATTCATAAGCCAATCATTCCGAGTATGGCACTATATCGTCAAATGGATGCGTCTCACGGTGATCGACATAGTTGTTGAAGTGCATATCCTCAGCAACCAATTGGTCAAGATACACTCTGAACGACTATATCTCCTAGTTCCCTCTGAGCAGGGCAAATGCAGTAGCACGCGACATATCTCTAGTGTAAGTCGGTACATCCACCCAGTCGGAGATGCACGGGAAATGCTGGAGGATCCAAGCCTGGAAAGTCTGGAACACACGAATAATCAGTAATGACGTTGTAAAGATGAAATGAAAATGACACATAAACATTAAAAGACCAATAAATATTATCGTCAGTAGTGTGATACTGCATGTGACCTGTTTTATCTTCCACCTACATCCCTCTTATAATTTTGAGTGCAAGTAGACCAAACAAGCGGCCCCTTAGTTGTACTAATGGGTCCGCTCGAAATCCTCGAAGTACCATAGGTAGACGATATTTCTATAAGTGACACTCTTGTCCATAAAATTCGTAGTGCCAACCAAATATAATATGTATGCTCTCATAGCATACGCTCTATGGAGCCCCACATGTCTGTCATCACCTCTAGCATGTTCTGCTCTCTGGAGCTCATATGTATATACATTTTTCAAGAATTCAAACCTAGCATGAGCCCCTATAGTTCTCTCCATCTCCGTCAACGCAACCTCTAGGTCAACTCCCAGATAGTCTACCATCAACTCTAGTGTCCCGTCTTTACTAATCCTCCCATGATCTAGAAGTTTCCCCCCTGATCGGAAGATGCATCAAACACGACATGACATTCCACTAAGCGGGAGATGAAATAGCGAGGTCTCGGTGTGTCATCTCTCCACTAATGCATTAAGCATACCGTGGTTGACCGTAATATAATCGGTCATGCTCAAGTCCTTCATCTCAGATAGGGACAAAGCTTCCTAAAGTCAATCCTCATTCGGCTGAGGCAAGTCAATAATCTTTCGCCTATGACTAATAAACTTCAGCGAATCACGGTCCTACAGAAATATAAATCAATGCCTGAAACTTGTAATATAACGTAAATTAAAAAGAATGAATCTAATTAATGTTACCTCTCTGTCCCAGATATGTCTAGCGGTATGGTCTAGGTATAAAGGCAGTAATGTCAACTCTATAAGGTCTCCTCCAAATGTCTGAGGTGACTTTGTCTCATCATCCTCAGCATCCAGAGGTGGCACTGACTCAGCAGCATCAGTAGCCGGAGGTGGCACTAGCTCAAAAGTATCATCTGTCGTAGGTGGCACTGGTGTCTCCGGTGACTCAGGTTCCTATGGTGTATGAATAAGTGAAACCTGACGCTTGCGGGAGGATGGAGGGAGTGATGCGTCGGTAGGTGAAACTCATCTCCTATAGGAAGAAGAAAATAGAGAAGCATGAGCCCTGGAAGTAGTTGTCAATACATGGCTAGAGTGAACAGGAGCCTCCGAAATTTGACTCCTCTCCCGCTGCACTAATGCATGATGTGCAATCCTCTCGTGCCTCAGTATATCGTGTCTGTCAACCATAATGTTTGTAAGTAAACTAGACAATTAGTACAAGCAACACTACAACCAAGAAAAAAAAACGGAGATTTTTCAGAGATGCATCTCCGGTTACAACTAAACGAAAAATTCCAAAAATGCATCTTTGAAATTTTCTGCAACTCTTCAAGTCATCAATGGTGGCAATGCAGACATGCAAAAAAAATGATTTGATCATGATTTTCAACAAACAAACATGTTTTACAATATGTATAAACTAACATTCTTGCATTTCCTACTCATTTGATATCTAAATCATCATGTTCTATTCATTTACACAAAAACTCAAAAAAATTATCAAAACATCAAAAGCTTACAAATTTAAAGTTTGTTTCAGTGTTGGATGATGTTTCTGATGTCTTTGATGTTGATTGAAGATCATTTGAGCTTGGTTGTTTGATTTTGGACTTGGTTGATGAAAAGTTTTTTGAGAGTTTGATAAACTTTTGAGTTTTTTTTAGAAATAAGAAAGGAGAATTATTCTCTTTAAATATACATCTCTAGAATATTTTAACGTTAAATCAGAAATGAGCGTTTTTGGAAATATATCTCTAAACATTTTTTTATAGTATTTTTGACGTATTGTCTAAATAATATATAAAATATATTAAGAAATTCCGAACCGTTAGATCAGGGTATCTCCGGTAAATTTCCTCCTTAAAAACAAGACAACCATGCAATGGCCCCCTAGATAGGACTGCTACTCTTAAAATGCCGGCCCTATATCACTCTTATATGACGTAATTGCTTGATATCATCCCTAATAGAACTTTCTTTACTAACATCATCGTCATGATCGTTTTAAATTTAAAATTTTAAGAAGCCTTGTGTTGTTTAAATATGACAAATCAAATAGAAGTCATATTTTGTCATTGTTTAGCTGTAACAAATATTTACAAGACCCTTTGTTGCCATGGTTAGAATGTGTTAGATTTTGAGAGTTTGTCTTGCCCTCGCTCAATGACGTTGCTATTCTTCGTAATAATATGTTTGGCATGCACCCACTCATCATTGAACATATCCAAGATCTGAAAGGGTGTACACTAATATTTCATGGAAAGACAAATAGATGGTCCCCATTAAAATATTATTATGCACTTCAAAGTCAAGTGATGGAGTTTGGATATCTTTCCTTGAGCCTCTCATGGCAACCTGCACAAACAAAATAGGGATAGATAGAGAGCTATTGAAAATGAACGGCCAAACTTGCATAACGCACTTATTTGTACATTTCCAAACATGATATAGAAGAACCAAATCGATCAAGTTTCTCTTTGCTATTGAAATTCACTGTAAAAAATTTACACATAACTGTCTCAAAGGACAATTATTTCTTTGTCTATGCTGTTTCTCTTTCTGTTTTATTTTCCTATTTTGGGGTAAAGGGGAGACACGGACTAGGAACTAATTCAGTCTCAAAACATAAAGCTTTTAAGATAAAAATGTAGCCGCCATAATGGTTTAAACTACCTTCAAAACGAACCTCCTTGGAGAACCCTCTGAACTAACTTCAACGCTTCTTCACAATTCCTATCCACTAAGGAATGTCTATATCTACTGCTGCCCAAGAAATTTGGCATGAATCCTAAACTCAATTGGGGTCCTACATGAAGGGCATTCCTTCATCCCTTGCTTCTCATGGAGCTCATTGCATGTCGGACACAAAACCTGATGTGCGCATGGCAGAAAAACAACCGACCTCTCCTCTGAGAGACACATGACACACTCGTGCTCCCGCTTCAACAATTTTCCACCTTCCGAGCTCCCCGTTGTAGCCGTCTCAGATTTCTTGTTTTCTTTCACCACAGATGAAATACTTTTATTGGAATTAGATTTGAGTCTCAGCTTAGCAATCTCATTCTCGAGCTTTACCATGCTTTCCACATATTCCTGCAGTTCACTAGCTGCCTTCTTTCTAATGGCATCCTCCTCAGCCTTCATGCGGGCTTCGTATTGTTCTCTTTCTTTTCTAAAGTATGCAGCCTGTGCAAGGATCTTTTCTGTCTTAGCTTTCTCCTTTTTGACTCTACCCTGTAATGTTTCCACCACTTAAGTAAGGAAGTACAGAAGCTATTTGAGTGTCAATTGTAAACAATTTGGCCATTAATTAAACAGAAATCCGATATTATTTAACAAGTAACTTGTGATATATAAATGCAAAAGTAATGATGTTCTACACAGGAAGACATGGGCGATAAACTATTGGCCTTGCCCTGTTCCTATTTGGCTCATTCAGATTCTAGTTTTGATCAAGTAAACCAAGAAGTTTAAACAGTAAAGTTATGCATATACCATGGCTTGTCCTAGGAAAAATCTAAAGAAATGCAAAGCACTGGTTAAATTTATTTTAATTGGTTGAGAAGTAGCAAAAAAGTCATTAGGCAAAAAAGTCATTTAAATTTATTTTAAGATAATACATTGGGTTAAGTAACGTTTTTGGCTCTCTCTCTCTATATATATATTTATTATTTTATGTTTTAGTCCCTCTAAAAAAATTTCTTTAAACATTGGTCCTCCAGATGTTTTTTTATCAGCCATTTTGGTCTTCGCCGTTAAAATGTTAAATGTAATACGGTGTGAAGGAACTAAAAGTGAAAGATGATATATTTTTAGCGACCAAAAACTCAAGTTTTTGGTCTCAATAAATACATATCTTGTAGTTTTAGTCCCTTTGTACATTTCCACTACCTTAAACAGCAAGGACCAAACATAAAGAAAAAAAATTAGAGGGGCTAAAGTTGAAAATATGTATACGTATAGGGACAAAAAACTTATTTAACACTAATCTATTTGAGTAAACTCCAGAGATTTTACTCAAATATTTCTTCATATTAGTTGTCATACATTTTACGTACCTCAGTATTGGCTAGAACATTTTTCCCCTTTTCTATCTCCTGTTGCAGCTTAGATAATGTTTGCTTCTCTTTCTCAAGTTCATCTTGAAGCAACCCCTTCTCTGATTTCCATGACTGAGCTTGCTGAATAGCCATCCGCTCTCTCTCTAGTGCTTCTTGATGGGTTGCCATAGACTGTTCAGCCAACAACCTAGCAGACTCCAACTCCTTCTCTAGCAATGATTTTTTTGTCTCTAGAATGAATATGGAAGAAGCAGCACTCTGAATTTGTTTTTTATTATTTTCAGTAGCATTCTCCACTTCAGTGATCCTTTTCTCAGCATTCTCCTCTAAAGCTTTCCTTTCTTTTCTATATGCTTCCATTTCGTTTTTCAGAGATTTAGACTCAGCCTGAATCTTGCGAAGCCTATCAGCTACCTGCATAACCTTCTTATTCGTCCAGTCATTCCAGCGTTGTAGCTCATCCTGCAATTCTTGCGCTCGAGAAACTAATTTCAAAATTTGTCCGTCCTTCTCATCCCTTGGGATATACTTGCCCGAAATCTTGTCAAAAGGAATACGAGCACAGTAATTTAGAACCTTTTGAGTGACAGAGGAGCATAGCTTAGGTTTTGGTTTGATTATTTCCGTTGGGAGACTACATCCTTCAGGTAAAGCTGAATCATCATTGGTTGAAACATGGCATACGCCTGCTATACTAACTCCTTTTTCTGCTTTACCAACTCCTTTTGTACTTGAGGAGCCGCGTTTCATTTTCTGATTCGGAATTTCACATTGTGGCTTAAGTCTTTTTTCAACAATCAAACCACTTACGCTAGTAAGCTTAGCTAATTTAACACCCCCTTTTCCACAAGCTTTAGTTTTCTCCATGTGAATGAACTTCTGCCTAAGTGCTAATGCAAGTTCTTTTCTACTATTCAGCTTGGAATTAGATCCTGATTTACTTTCCTGAGAGCCCTTTTGGCTAGTTGTCAAACTGGAGTCTGAAACTACATCAACACTTTGAACCTCTGGCTTTGATGGGGGAACGGAAGACTTGTCGGAGCTTTGCTCGCTAGAAGCATCACTCGACTGATCTTCTGCTCTAATGACACGCATAATACTCAAATCATGTATCAGCAACTCCCACATCGCTTCAGTTACAGTTATGGAGGGCATTAGTTCGCGAAGTATGCCAATCATCTCTACCAAAAAATAATGCAGTAACTGCTTAAAGTTTTGAAATTCAAATTCTGCAATATTCTCACTACATTTTTCCTTCAAATTTTTCACTGTGTAGCATACAATATTCATGAGAGGGTCTCCTTCTGCGTATAAGGCCTTCCTTGAAAGAGCCGATTCAACCATTTCTTGACTGTAACCTAAATCAACAACCTTTCTGACTGCATTTCTGAAAATTGAATCCAAATTACTCATCAGTAACTCCTCAAGCTTAGTTGCCATAGGATCCTTCCAATCCTCAACCTCGAGCACGCGCACTTGCGGTTCTTCAGTATAACAATCTAAATCCAATCCCGACGGATCAAATTCATTTAAGTCTGGCAGATTCGTAAATCCATAGAGAGAGAAATCACCGTCCACATTCGAGGAACGGTCGTCCGGAACCATCGAAAACTCATGATTTAATTTTCTCTTGCAATTACTACCTTGTTCATAATCACCAGTTTTATCCATTTCTTCAGCCATTATTCTACCTTTTTCCTATCAAATCAATCCAAACCTCTATCAACAAATGAATGACTAGAAAAAAACAGTAAACAAAAAAAAATTGGGAACACAAGATTGTAAACAAATAAAATAAAAAAACTGTGAACACAAAAAAAAAAATTGGGAACAGAAAATTGATACAAAAATTAACACCAATGCAAAAACATCGAGTTGGAAATCCTAATCTTGAGCAAGATCAAGAAGTGAGAAAAAACAAGTTAGAATCAACAGAAACATTGCAATGGAAAACAAGTGCAGCAATGAATCCAATAAAATACTAAGAACTAAGAAACGGGTTTCAATGGCTGAAAACCAAAATTAAAAGAGAAATTAATAAGAATTTTGAAGCAAATGTGTATACCTGGAGTAGTTTGAAGATTTGAGCAGCAATGGAGAAGAAAACGAATTAGCTTTGGGTGAGAATTGTTTTGAGAGTGTGTGAAATGTGTTTGTTGGCTCTTACAGTCTCTGGGTTTTGGGTTTTGGAATGCAAATGAAATGAGAATCTAATGCTTCATTTTCGTTAGTATAGTATATAGTATTTATATTATTATTTACAAGAGTAAGGGCTTGTTTGTATGTGCGGTTAAGTGTTAACCCCGTATGTGGGGTGGAAATTACCTACTAGTCCCTCTAGTTTCAAATGAATTTCATTTGATTTGTTTTAAAAAAGTGATATAAAAGAAAGATAAAAAGATGTTTTAAATACTATTTGTTATTGTTATAAATTAAAGTCAATTACTTTTGAATTATTTAATATTTTTTAATATATATTTTTTTTAATTTAAAAATGATTAATGTTGATAGTTGACTGATTTTTTTTCAATAACATAAAAATAAGAATTTATTAAATTAAATTTATTTATTTTTTTATAAAAATTATTAATTTATAAATATCAACAATTTATTTATATTTATGCATAAATACAAATAAATATTATCGTTGATTTTCAAACTCTGAACCAAAAATTTACACATATTTAACTCAATTACTATTTACGAGTTGAGCTACTTTATCTATCTTACAAAATTAAATTTAAGTTTTATATAAAATATAAAAAATAATATTTTTAATTAATTAAATTTCTAAAATATTGTGAAAATTGTTTGTTTGCTATGAGGGAGTGACAATTTGGCTAAATTATTTTTATTAGTTATTTATGTTTGTGTATTTTTTTATTATCATAAATATAAAATATAATATAATATTTTGGAAATAGTGTATATTGTGTTAATTAAATGACATAAATGGAGGGAAAATTACTTTTAAAATTAATAAATACATTCATTTGAAGCAATTTTTTTTTTGTAATGTAATACAATGAATGAAGCACTTCCAACTCAAATGCAAATAAAAAATAAGATAAAATTGGTCGTCCAAAATATAAGTAAAATCTATTTGTATGTAAGGTTTGTTTTGTAAAAATAGTTGATTAATTATTTAGTAATTTATAGTTGGAGGATTGATACTCAATCTTTTATAGCCGATGATAAATAATTAATTGATATTAATTAATAGTTAATAAATTAATTGAAGTGTTTAATAGTATAATTGATAAATAGAAATAGAATAAAAGGATATTTTTAATTAAAATTTAGTCATTATATTATCTTTTATATATTATTATTTTAAAATTAATTTTTATTTAAAATTCAATATAATAATGAACGTATCTAAACAATTTTAAATATATATTTAAAATAAAACATAATATCAAAGATAAAATATAATATATTTTAAAAGATTAATTACTATGCACTGTCGGTGTATAAAGATTTACACTATCGATCACCCGTTTGTATTATTTTATAGGTTTTTAAAATAAAAGTCAAACTTATTTTAATATCCGACCGATAGAATCACTGACGGTATAAAATCTTTTTATATTTTTTTGATGTATATTAATTAAATCCATATTTTAAATATAATATAATAGTGTAGGAGTGAGAAATACTAGAGATTAAGGTTGAAATAGGTATAGGAAAAGAAAGGAGGAAAATGGAATGAAAATATCGAAGACAAAAGTAGGGAAAAATTTCATGATTTTTTTAAATACAAATTTGAATTTTTCTATTCAATGTATTTCAAATATATTTATATTATTTTTAATTTTAGTATATTATAAAGATTAAAAATGACTAATACTAAAAATGAGTTTTAGTTAAAATAATAAGAATTATAAAAGAAAAAAAATAAAGATTTATAAATTCAAAACCTACTTTTAAATAATTTTGAGAAAAAAATCATAAACTAATAAAAAAACTAAAAATTATCAATTATAAATCACTTATCAAAGAGAATTTTTTATTAATATAAATTAAAAAGATAAAAATTTAAAATAAAAAATTAATATTTTTATTTTATCAAACCGATCCTTAATATTATTACTCTCAAAACACTAGTCAATGAAACAAAAGTCTTTAGACAAAATTAAATGAAAATAATTAAACTAGAAAACAACTAAATAAAAATAAATAATAATTTAAAAAACTAAATAAAATTAATAATCATATTTCATATGTTTATAGTTAATTATTTTTATTTACAATCTTTTTAATTATCTTATCTATCCAGTATTGTATTAAGTATTTTCTTTTTTTATAGTAATCAACCAATTTACAGAAATAAATTATTATAAAATAAGTAATACTTTTAATTTTTAATGTTAATTTAATTATATTTATTATATCATATAATTAATATAATATACATCATTCTCAATTTAATATTCTTCATTTTTTATTTATAATAGTAATAAATACACAAATACTACTTATTAAAGATATTAACAATAAAGGTACTATTATTTTTTTTCAATATATCTCAAATAGTCAAACTTATCATATATTATATGCAAAGAAAATATTGTTGAGGATATTCTTATCTCTTTAATAAAATTAAATATACTAATTTATATAATGAATTTAATATTATTTACTAAAATAAATTTATTAATAATTATTAGTGAAATATTAAAATAAATTGACATTTTATAAATATAAAATAGTAATCAATGTCAAATTTCTTAATTTCTTTGTCTCAAGTTATTTATTCTTTTAAAATTTCAATGTGTATTTATTATTTTTTCAATTCACTTACTATTATTAATTATATTTTAACTCATGTAACTTTTTCACTATCTATTATAAATAAATTATTTTATTAAATAAAACTCATTTTATTATTGAAATCAACACTATTAATAATTATATTAAAAGTGTAAAAATTGTAATATAAGACTAATGAAGTATTTAGTTATTTAGAAACTAATCTACACAAATCTTCTACATACAATTTGTGTAAATTAATTCGGAAAATACCACAATAGACCTACTAAACTATTTTTAAAAAAAAATTACACTAATATGTTGAACTTGAATTTAAATTTGTAAATAAATTAAAAGATATTTTCATCATTTTATTCGCTCTTCAATTTTTAATATTTGATTTATGAGACTAAAAGTGTTTCTGAAATTAAAGGATGTAATTTCCAACCATCATATATATATATATATATATATATATATATATATATATATATATATATATATATATATATATATATATATATATATATATATATTGTTTATTTTTTCTTTATTATAACTTTTTAAGTCCTGAATTACTCTCTTTTTAAGTATAGTTATGTAAATAAATTTTTGGCTAAATTTTAATTTTGATCCTCTAATTTTATATCATTCATAAAATTAATTTAAATTTAAGTAATTTTAATCTTCTCTCATATTTTTTATAGAAAATTGATGAGATATTTTGGTCCTTTAATTTTATCTAATTTACGAAATTAATTTTTTAATTTTAAATTCAAAAAGTTTTTATCCCTCTCAATTTTTTCATAAAAAATTGATGAGATTTTATTTTTTAACTTACATTAAATCTATAAAGTTTTATTATAGATTTATATACAATATTTATCATATTTTACAAAAAAAATATATTGTTTACAAAATGAAAACATCGTTAATGTTAAATAAAAATATTTAAAAAAATTAAAACTCTTTAAATTTTAAATAGAGATCAATTTTATAAATTAGGTAAATTAGGTAAATTTGATAAAGCTAACCATCTATTAGTATGATCCAACCACCTATGGTTGAAACTTAAAATTAATCTGGCCAATGCCCCCACGGGAAATTAACTACGCCGACCTAAATAATAATAATAAAACTAACCGTTATAGTTTTTCGCTAAAAAATTTTATGTAATAATTTAGTAAAAATAGTAATAGTTAATATTATTAGCATTACTATAATTACAAATATAATTCAAATTGACCAAGATAAAATAAAACTATGATCGCAAAATATAAGTCAAATTGACCAAAATAAAATGATACTATAATATTATTTAATAGTAATAATAAAAATAATAATATTATAATATAATATTATAATAATAATAATAATAATAATAATATTATTATTATTATTATTATTATTATTATTATTATTATTATTATTATTATTATTATTATTATTATTATTATTATTACATACTAGAACATAGAATAAGTGTGGTGAAAAAAATGTCGACCATGGAAAGACTTTCAAGTTAAAAATTTGATTTAAAAAGATTTTTAACATGGTTTCGAAAATATAGTTTATCGGGTCTGTTAAAAATAAATTCTGCGTAAAAGAGATTATGTTTATATTGTGAGATTTACAAATGTATTTAATGAGTTTACAATGTATCAAAATGAACTCTTGAATTCCACCAAAGTACAAAGTAATCGAATTGTAAAATCGTTCAATTCCTCAAGATGTGTTATCCTATGATTTTTAATCACGTATAAGATTTTACTATCAAAGTCTTCAGACTTAATCTACACTAAGACAATGTTGAATTACCAATTCTAACAAAACTTACAATTTATACAATAATTTGTTACTTACAGATAAACTTATCAGCATGCAATTCTAGAAAGCAATAGAAACTACCTAATCATGCGATCAACTACGGAATTAAATGAGAGAGAGACTATACATCGGGATTTAGAGTGGTTTGGCACGTTCGTCCTCGTTTTATGCTTAATCCACTCTCCAATGTTTGCCCATTGAAAATTTGTTGGTCTTCGACTATGATTTGCAACAGTATTACAAGAGTTCGTACAATAACTAGTTCATAAATAAATGTTGAAAATAAAATTTTTTCTATTCTGGATCCTGACTTGTACATAGCTCCACGAACTGAACTCTACGTGAAATCTACTCTAGATTGCTTCTTGACTCTTTCAAACCCAACAACCTGCTCCTAAGTCTCCGTATGCGGTAATTTCCACACAATCCAGCTAGTATCTTGAGTGTTGGTTTGTCCGAAGATCGGAAAGACCTCATACCATGTTTACAGGCCTCCACACAGCACTACCAAGGTCAACCTGGAGAGAAGAACCTTATTTTTTTTCACTGGAATTTTCACAACCAGTTGCAACACCACACTCTCTTGCAAACCTTTGATATCTTAAACAAATCTTCAAAGAAACGTTAAATCCAAAATGAATATCCTCAATCAATCACGGTTCTCTCAAGATAAGATTCAGATCCATACAACAATGAAAAAGAATGAGATAAAAGATGAAAGAAATCATTTGAAAGTGTTCAAGAAATATTCAAAACCATTTTGAAAATGCAAGAGCAAGTGGTTTGTGAGTTTTCAAATCATCAATGAAAGAATGTGTTTTCTAACATTGTGAAAGGTTTGAGATTAAAAATGATTTATATGTGTTAGAGATGAAGCACAAAAAGAAGTGAAAAAATCATGTTTGGTTCGAGTCAAGAACATTTGTTGATTTGAGTCAAGTGGCAAAGAAATGTGGAACAAGATCAACACTTAAAGAAATACCCATTTTCTATGATTTAAGCCAAGACTATGGCATGATTCGACTTACATTGGTCATGATTCGAGTCATGGTTTGATCATGATTCGACTCAAACTTGGCAGTGGCTAAAGAAGGAGTAGTGTTTCGACTCATGTACAAGTTGTGATTCGACTGACAAATTGCATGATTTGAATCAAGCGCAAGTTATGATTTGACTCATAAGTTTATATAAAATTATGGTTCCTCTCTGTCTTGTTTGATTCGACTCAAGGATTTGTGATTCGAACCACACATTCAAAATCTCAAAAATCCATATTTTCAAAGATGTTTTGAGATTCTATCTTTGACGTGACTTTAGTCAATCTCAATTATGGTTCTTGTTCCAAAAACTCGACTAATTGACTTAAAGCATAATGTTCATACTCAAACACAAACAAATTGAATTATGCATGCTAAAATATGAATCCAAAACTTAATCTTAAAAATGCGCAATCAAATAGGAGACCCAAATATAAAATTAAGTTAAAAGTAAAGCTTAAGAGACAAGCAACAAAATCACATGGGGTCTCCCTTTTAATGTATCAGAGATATGTAACTTCAATTTCTCCCTTTTTTATGCTTGTCAAGCTTTCACTTGGAATTGAGTCGACTTCAAGCAAAAGAAGAACATGATCAATGTTTTTCTTCAATTGCTTGTGCTCCCCCTAGAATATTGCACAAAAGACAATAGCATAAAACAAATATAGACTCACATTATAAAACTTTTCCTCTCTTTGAAAAGATTAAAAAGAGATAAGTGTTAATAAGCCTAAACCATTGCAATTGATTTATTGTAACTTTAACACAAAGAGAATCAAGCTTGGTTTATTGCACGCTAAGTGTTCGATAAAATTACTGCACGCCAAGTGTTCGACAAAATTCCTTAGTCAAATATTAATTTTACTTCTCATTGGAAATTGTTTATCTTAAGTGTGATTTATATTCAAACAAACTATATTGAATTTGTTGATTGGATTTTCTCATCTTTGGCATACTTTATATTACGATTTATATGCATATCTTATCCTACCAATAACGGTTCAGATAGACGAGAGTCGATTCAAATTCATTTTCGCTTGCCATAGAAAAATATCTTTTAAAACAAAAAAATTTAATAAGAAAAATTTTATTTGGCGATCTATTCACCCCCCCCCCCCTAGATCGTTTCCCTCGTCTAACAAGTGGTATCGCGAGCACCGGTTTATCTTGTACTACAAATTTGCTTATTAGATTACAACTTCCGAAGCAAATGGGGCGTATAATAAAAAGCCGATTTTCAATGGCGAAAACTATGGTTATTGGAAGGATTGTATATGTATTCATATCAACCCTGTTGATAGGAATGTATGGAAAGCCATCCAAAATGGTCCATTTGAAATAACTATGACAAATGCGGAAGGTGCTACCATACCTAAATCGGAAGCACAATGGAATGCGAAAGATGATAAAAAGTGGCCTTATGATTAGAGAGCAAGGAATATTCTAATCTCCACTTTAGGAGTTGATGAATATTATTGTGTCTCTCATTGCGAAAACGCTAAAGCTGTGTGGGACTTATTATAAGTTACCCATGAGGGTACAAATTAGGTCATATAAGCTAGAATCAACACTTTAAATCAAGTGTTTGAACTCTTTCACATGAAGCATGGTGAAACCGTTTCCGATATTCAAAAGAGATTCACTTATCTTATAAACTGTTTGAATGTGCTTGGTAAGCCAGTTTTCAATGATATTGCTACTAACAAAGTTTTGAGATGTCTTAATAGGAAATTACAACCTAAGGTAAGCGTCATCAAGGAAGCCAACAATTTATTAACTTTAGACATTACAACTTTGTTTGGAAAGCTTGAAGAACATGAGCAAGAGCTCATTAGCTTAGAGAAGTATGTGGAGAACTTTAAGAAAGAAAAGAACAAAGAAAAAGAGGTAGAAAAGAAGTTCAATGCTTTTGTAGCTTCTAGTTCCAAGTCCTCAACAAGAGAGCATGATAAAAGTGAATTTTGTGATAATGATAAGTTGGATAATGAGAAAATGGCATTGTTTGTTAAAAAATATCATAACTACATTAAGAGAAATAGAGTAAAGCACTCCGACAACAATCTCATCAACTTTAGAAGACAAGTTGACTCCTCGAAACATGATGAGAATAAGAAATAAAAGTCAAAGAGTTCATATTTTAATTGTGGTAAACTCGGACACTACATCCGAATTATCCACAACTTAAGAATGATAAAGATAAGGGAAAGTACAAGAAATCTAGAAAGACTAGAAGAACATACATAGCTTGGGATAGTGACAATGAATGCTCAAGTATAGGTAGCTCAAGTGAAAGTGACGAAGAAGCAAATCTTTGTCTCATGGCCCATCATCATAAGAAGAAAAAGGTAAATCATTCTAAATATGAATCTATTAATGAAATGTCTCATTATGAATTACAAACTGCTTTTGAGAATCTATATGGTGAAGCTGTAGACGCTCTTAAAAGTCCGGCTTCAAATAAGAGAATATTTTCATATTATGAAGCTAAAGTTTTAGAAACGGAAAAATAAATGGAAGCTCTTAAGCAAACCATGTTAGATGCTCAAAAGGATAGGGTTGAGGATAAGAAACCTTCTTGGTTTGGTTGTGAAACTTGTCACATTTGGTAAGTAAAAAGAGGTTAATACTCTAAATGCCAAATTGAGGAAGACTTTAGAACTAAAAGTCACTTTCATTGTTGATCCAACAAAATTCAAAATACCTTTATATGAACCATACAAAAAGTATAATTTTTTTAATAAAATAATCAAATAACAAAAGTCATTCCCATCGTCACTTAACTTGTCATTATTATTGTAAGAAAAGTCATAATATTGTCAAATGCAAGTTTAGGAGATTTTTGGTTCCTAAAGGTGTGTTTCAATGGTTTCCCAAATACAAAAATATTTCAACTCACCCTCAAGGATCTAATGAAAATTGGGTACCTATCACTCTTATTTGATTATTGTTAGTTGAGTGTCTTGGCTCCACAGAGAGAATGTGGTTTGTTGATAGTGGTTTCTCAAGGTATATGACGGGTGACATTTCTCTACTCATTGACTTCAAGCCAAAGAAGAAAGGATTTGTGACCTACGAAGATAACAACAAGGGTGCAATACTTGGTAAAGGTAGTGTAGGTTAGCCCTCTTCTACTATTATCTCTGATGTAATACTTGTTGAAGGTCTTAAACATAGTATGCTTAACATCAGTCAACTATGCGACAAAGGATATAAAATTAATTTTACAAATAGTTGTTGCATAATTTAAAATAATGATAAGAAAGATTATTAGTTTAAGGGCTTGAGGGTTAACAACACCTATATGCTTGACTTGAACAATGTATCATTAACAAGCACTAAGTGTTTAGTAACCATGAGTGATGGCTCTTGGTTATGGCATAGATGCTTAGCTCATATTAATTTTGATTTACTCAATAAAGTGGTCTCAAAAGATTTAGTCACCGTTCTACCGAAAATCAAAATTTCAAAAGATCACCTACGGGATGCATGCCAAATGGGAAAGCAAACAATGGTCTCCTTTAAATCCAAAAATATTGTTTCAACTTTTAGACCCCGTGAGATTCTCCATATGGATCTTTTTGGTCCTCCTAGGACAAAAAGCCTAGGTGGAAATTCTTATGATTTTGTTATAGTAGACGATTACTCTAGATTTTGTTGGACTATCTTTTTGCGTAGTAAAGATGAGACCTTTTCGGCTTTTACTTCTTTTACAAAGTTATCCCAAAACAAATTAAGCTCAAACATAGTTGCTATTCAGAGTGATCATGGAGGTGAATTCGTAAACCACCTATTTGAAGATTATTGTGATAAATATCGCATTGAACATGATTTTTCCGCTCTTAGAACTCCACAGCAAAATGGTGTTATGGAACACAAAAATCAAATTTTAAAGGAGTTGGCAAGAACTATGATCAATGAGAATAGTCTACCAAAATATTTTTGGGTCGCGGCGCGGAAAATACCTGAGCGTAAGGAACACTCGAAATATAAACAAAACAGAATCGCCACCGAACTTTATTTATTCCCAAAGAGGGAAAGGGAAAATATCGATAAAATTCACACAAAAAAGAAATTATTGTCACAACCAAATCGGGTTCGGGAGTCAGTTATGCAAGAGAAAAGTATCTGCACCCCCCATATTCATCGTACTCGATGTGACTCATTTAGTTAGTTTAGTGTGAGAGTGTTAGTGTGATATTGTTTGTGATCTTCTACTTATCGAGTGAGAAAAGAGATAGAAAAAAAAGGAAAGACGTTTTTTATTAAAGGGGTGTTTTTTAATATTAATGTGTCTGACAAGATTTCTCAATCCTGCTCCTACGTATCTTCAAGTGCTATGGAGAACTCAAGGCTACATAGTTCTACTAAAAGAGAACTACTGGATTAATTGCTTTTAAGGAGTGATGCTTATATTGCATTTGAGCGGTTAAACATTTACTTGTTGCTCGCTCTTGGAGGATGAAGTCTTTGTCTGTTTTGCGTCAAAATGGATATAACATTCTCGTTTCTGAAAAGGTTTTTGGGGTCACACAAGGGTGGAAAAAAAGTTTGATGAGTTTGAGTATATTTTAAGTGGAAACAGACATCAAAACAGGGAGCTCTACTGCAGTACTCATATGCCCGAAAAGGAAGAGGCCTAAGCCCAATTACTCTCTTTTTATCAAAAAGTTTATTTATAAAAATGTGTGGCGAGTTAAGTCAAAGTTCATTAATGGAAGACGATTATTTAGACATGGAGCTCTACTACAATGTCCAAATAATCAGAAAGAGAAGGTCGATACCAAATCAATCTTTTTCTTGTATAAGAGACATGACCTAATTTTGGTAATTATTATGTTTTAATATGGAAGGCGAATGTTCGAACATGGAGCTCTACAGCAGTATCCTAACATTCAAAAAAAGAGAAAGTCTAAACCTAATTAATTTCTTCCATTTTTATTGTGATTTTTTTTTTAAAAACAGGGAGACAACTTGACGTTGGATCAAGTGTCAGAAGTTTACTTATGAAAAGAATTTAGATGTGGCAGGGGTTATACTCGGTTTTTTATTCAATTCGAATTTGATTTGGGAAAAAGACTCGACGTTGCATCGAGTGTTTGTTATTTTTTATTCTTTTCTGAAAGGGTTGATTTTAATCTTGAGTTAATAATTAATTAATACAATGGAATAGCTGAAAACGGTAACCTTATTACACTTTTACGAGAATGGGGTACAATTTGTTGAATGGGGATACAACACAATAACTAAACAGTACAAGTTCAAAAGATAATTGTAAAATAAGAGAATCTTGTTGTAAGAAGGCCCAAGAGAAAGCCAAGGGACTCAAAATAAATAAATAAAAATTGAACTACATAATTTAGCGTTATGTTAAGCAATCGTAAGATGATTCATGTAGGAGTCATCCTATCTAAGGCCGATCAACAAAACTCTATGCGCTTAAGCAATTTATGAAGTTAAATTCAATTTTAACTCCGAAGTTGCCATACAAACCGATGAGACAAATAAATCAAATTTTTCTATTTAATAATTAAAATAAACCATTAATTAATCAATAAAAATAATAATAATGATAATAAATAATAATTATTATTATTATCAATAACAATCAATATTAATAATAACGATAATTATAAATGACAATAGTAAATAAATAATAATGATAAATAAAATTAAAAACAAACAATAATCATTAATAAAATTTAACAATAATTATGAACAATAATAATAATAATAGTAATAATAATAATAATCAACAAAATAAAATAAAATAATAATAATAATAATTAGTGAATAAATAATAATCAATAATAATCAACATTAATAATACTAATAATTATAAATGAAAATAATAAACAAATAATAATGATAAATAAACAAAACAAACAATAATCAATAATGAAATTTAACAATAATAATGAATAATAATAATAATAATAATAATCAACAAATTAAAAAATTATTATTATTATTATTGAATAAATAATAATCAATAATAATTAAATACTAACAATTATCAATAATAATAGTATTAATTATAATAATTACTAACAATAAAAAAATAGTAATAGTAATTATAATAATAATAAACAGATTAAGATAATAATAATTATAATAAGAATAGTAATAAAAATAAAATAAGATGAAACAAATTATTAAAAAAATAAGGGGCAGTTTACATCTAGGTTGAGAGAAAGGATATTTTGAAATTTTAAATAGAACCACTCCTTTCCTGACATGTGGCATGGAGATTTAGTCAACAAATAAAAAAACAACTCTATACATTACAAAAAACAAATGAAAAAAAAAACAAACACGAAACTTTCTTCTTTTCCATAACCTTGTTGTTCTTTCTAAAAAAACATCACTATCAAAAACTCCTCACCCCCATAGAAAGAAAGGAGAAGATGGATGTCACATGGAGGTTTTCGGTTTGAAAGTCGCGGCGGTTGCTGCGCTTTCTTGAGGGAGATGGTGGTGTTTGATGATTACACGGTAAGGGAGTGTAAGTTCATGGCGTTTGATGGTTTTTTGGTGGATGATGGTGGGTGAGTTGAGCACCGACAGAGATAAACAAAGAAGAAGATGGAGTTCCCAATTTCATGATGTGAGGTGGAGAGGGAAATGTTGGGTGTTGGACCGTTGTTCGCGAAGAAGAAGGAGATAAAGGGGCGACCGAAGTTTTGTTTTTTATGTGGATAAGAAGGTGTGAGTGAGCAGCCAGCGGAGGGAGATTAAAAAGAGAAAGAAGAGGTTGATGGCGATAGAAGGTTGTTGTGGTGCGAGAATGATAGTGTATGGTGAAGGGTTGATGATTTGTATGATGATTTCGGATGTTTGATGAAGGTGGTGATGATCCGATAGTGATGATGATATTGTTGTGTTTGTGTTGTCACTGGTTGTATGAGCTGGGTTATTGTTGTTGTTTTCGTGACAACGATGTTTCCTCGCAGATGGTGAAGAAGATCTTGTATGGTTTTAAGTGGATGATATGAATAAAAAGGTTCATGTAGGTTCTTGTTGGTGAGTTTCTTTAGTTGAGAGGAGACATGAGAGGATGATTTTTTTTTGTAGATAATGACGTTAGAGAGAGTTAGCCTGAGGGTGGTATGTTGTCTGATGAAGAGAGGGAAAGTTTGTGTTATAAAACAAGAAAAAATAAAAAAATTAAGGGAAGGAAAAAAGAGAAAGAAATGTGGGAAGAAAGGAAATAAGAGAAAAAAAATCTTTGTCAAGGCCACATGTCAATTTCATGTGGCCCAAATTTTAATTAAATTCACAAATTAAAAAGGGATAAGTGTCACAATATGATTGGTCATTTAATTAAAAAATTAACTATTTTATCTTCTCTAATTTAATTGAAAATAAACAAACACAAATTAAAATCGAAACGAAAATATAAATAATTTTAAATAAATCTTCCGATTTTTTTTGCAAAAGAACAAAAATAATCGAACAAAAATTGAATAAAAATTGGGCTAAAAAATGCCCCAAAAAATAAACTAAACGCATTAAAATGATCAACGTGAAATAAACTTCTCGGAAATATACAGGTATTGATCAAATTTTGAAATAAAAATCGATCGGCTAAAAGACTCAGGCTGATTTAAAATGCAACCACAAAAGTGGTTAAAAAATTAAAACGAGCACGTCAGGTTAAACTACGCGGATTGTAGATTAAGAAAACTGACGTCTGCAAGCTCAATTTTAAAATTTTCCGCCCGCTAATTTGACGTATATTTGAAAATTGATTCGACCGGTCTATTTGTAGATCCAAAAAAAAATTCTAAGTGATATTTTAAGCGTTATGCGGAACAAAAAACATGTTGTGGTAGGTATCAGATGCAACTGTCTTGGATATGCATTGAATTGCTGACTGAATAATCGTGAACATACAATCATATGTAAACAAGTTTCTCTTGGACCACTTACTTCTGATTTTTAATCACAATTAAACCCTAGAAAGATTCATATGACGATAACACTCTTGACTGTCATCCTCTGAACCTCTGAAAACACGATGCAATGGAATAAACGATGCACTGAGGTTGAGAAATCAAGTATTTCGAATTCTTAATCAACAGATGATTGAATGAATGTTATCAAGACTAGATGAAATGCCTGAACTCCTGACTTTTTATCTAAACCCTGATGAATGCTCTTAATTGATGGAATGCATGACAAAATAGATAGATTATGTTATGCTGATGCAGGTGAAAAACTCAGGCTAAAATTTAGGGTATGACAGTCACCCTTATTTAAACATCTTTTACTAGAGGATGTTAAGAACTCTTGTCTTCAAATCATCATGGTGAAAGATAGTTTCAATACCAAACAGACCCAAATTTTGCTCTATTATGCAAAAGAATGATATACTTATGATTGTGAATGAATTCACTGGGATTTAAGAAATACTCTTGATTTCTTAATCAATCAGATGGTAATGCAAATAGATTCAATGAGATTTAGGAAATACTCTTGATTTCCTAATCGTCGGGTGATATGAATGTAATGAAGGTTAAGAAGTACTTTTGACTTCTTAAAAATGAATGCAACTGAATTAAGAAATACTCTCTATTTCTCAACTATATGAATTACAAATGATATGGATGCTAAGAAGTACTATTGACTCCTTAGATATGAATGAATTAAGAAATACTCTTGATTTCTTAATCATCATATGATTGAATGAAATATATATGAATTAAGAAATGCTCACGATTTCTTAATCATGAAAATGTTGAGAAGTACCCTTGAATTCTAAAAAAATGAGTGCGGATGATTTAAGAAATACTTTTGATTTCTTAATCATATGAATGCAAATGGTGGTTTACAAAATACTCTCAATTTCTTAATGATATGCAGGTTAAGAAGTATTCTTGGCTTCTTAAATATGAATGCATGTGAATTAAGAAACAATCTTGATTTCTTAATCATGGGGATGCAAATGATTTAAGAAATGCTCTCGATTTCCTAATCATGAATGTTAAGAAGTAATCTTGACTTCTTAGAGATGATGCAATTGAATTAAGAAATACTCTTGATTTCTTAATCATAAGAATGCAAATGAACTAAGAAATACTCTTGATTCCTCAAGCATGAATGCAGGTTAAGAAGTCCTCTTGACTCCTTAAAAATGGGTGCAAATGAATTAAGAAATACTCTTGATTTCTTAATCATGAATGTAAATGAACTAAGAAATACTCTTTATTTCTCAAGCATGAATGCAAGTTAAGAAGTGCTTGTGACTTCTTAAAGATGATTGCAAATGCATTAAGAAATAATTTTGATTTCTTAATCATGAATGCAAATGATTTAAGAAATACTCTTAATTTCTTAATGATAAATGTATATGAATTAAGAAATACTCTTGATTTCTTAATGATATGAATGAAATAAGAAATTCTCTCTATTTATTAATTATGAATGTAGATGGGATAATAAATGCTCTTGATTTATTACATGTTATGCCAATGATTCAGGATTAGAGAATCATGTTCAGCTTCTCTTGATTGATGGTAGATCTCTGAGGATGGATCTGTTTACAAAGTAACTTGTTTGACTGTCCTATTGGTGTAAGCACTAGAGGCCAATACTTTTGGTACTTGTATCGAATTATTTATTAATAATAAAAGGCTTTTTCTTTATTATGTTTGTCTAATAAAGCCCCTAGAATAGATAGTCCATTTAATGTATCAAGTGTGACTTAATCATGAGATCACATTAAACATAAGGATATTATTCTTAAAGTATCCATAGTCGAGATTTATTGTGAAGTGGGATAACATTAAAGCATTAAGACTATTATGTATATAGACTGATGATCACATCTCATGGATCATGGATAAGGAGTTATCAAGTCTTAAACATAAGTATGAATATTAAGAGTAATATTTATACTGGATTGACCTAGATGGAATTTTCCCATCCTGCGTAACATGATAAGTGTTTATGGGCCCAATATTGAAATGGACAAGGATGACACAGTCTATGCCTTGTGTTCAATATAGACATAAAGGTAAAAGGGTAATTGTACATATAAGTATTATCACAAAAGGATTTGTCAGATCACATGACATTTTCGTGTCTTGGGTAGCAGCGATGTGTTGCTAGATACCGCTCACTATTTATTATGTTAAATACGTGATTTAATATAATTGCTAATGCCGCGAAAACCTACAGGGTCACACACAAAAGGACGGATTGATGAGATAAAGTAACTAAGGAATACCATAATGTACGGTGCCCTTAAGTGAATTGTAGAACATCGTAAGGTACGGTGTACTTAAGTGGAATACGAAATATGGTAAGGTAGCACGCGCTTAAGTGATTTTGGCATATTATAAGATATGGGCCACATACACTTGAGTGGGCTTTTTAGCTTGCAGCCCACACAAGTGGTTCTATAAATAGAACCCTTGTGTAGAAGCATTTGTGCAGTTGCAATTTCTGTTCTCTCTCTCTCTCACTCAAAGCCTTCATTTGTAGCAGCTAGCACTGAGATTGAAGGAATCCGTTCGTGTGGACTGAGTAGAGGCGTTATCATCATTTAACGTTCGTGATCGCTCCGTAGATCTGCATCAAAGGTTACAATCGACACAAGAGGTAACGATTCTATCACTGATCATGCCCATTCGTAAGGATCATTAAAGGAGAAATTTTAAATTCCACTGCGTTTTGGATTGCCCTTCTCCTTCATGTTCTTCATACGTTCTTCGTTGAAGGCAGACTCTCTCGGGGGAACAAGTGATCATATTAAGCTTTTCTTGGCTAAAGATGTCATACTCAGCAACTCTTTGCCGAAACTATTGCATTCAACTGCTCTTAGTTGAAGCGAAATTGTGCAAAACTATAATAGTATCCAACTGTTCTTGGCTGAAACTAACTATATTCAACTACTCTTGGTTGAAAGAAACATTGTGCAAAAATAGTATCCAACTGCTCTTGGCTGAAACTAATACATTCAACTACTCTTAGTTGAAGCAAATTGCTGAGAAATAAAAAAAAAGATACTTTCTTTAGGGAATAACTGCATGTCCAGCAGCTCTTGGATGACAGAAGACTCCTCTGGGGAATAACAAGATATTTAGATGCTCTTGGTTGATAGAAGAATCCTCTAGGGAATAACAAGATACCCAACTGCTCTTGGATGATAGAAAACTCCTTTGGGGAATAACAATATCCCAGAGACTTGTTGTTAATGAAAGTTTAATGCTATCAAAAAGGCTTGACATTACTCTCAACTATCGAGCTGACATGTCCAATCCAAGGCTTCTTTGGGGAGTAGATTGGTATGGAACACTAACTCCGTTGGGGATTGACTGAAGTAACTTGTTAGGGAATACAAGGACTATCTGGGAAATAAAAACACATGAGACTCGCTGGATATGTACAACATATCAACTCGGGGTTGAGAAAGTAAACACAATATTGACTCGGGGGCTGAGAACAAAATGAGACACAAGTCAACTCGGGGGTTGATGGAACATCACTATAAAATGACACCAACTTGGGGGTTGGAATATATTTAAAGACAACAACATCGACTCAAGGTCGAGAACATAAGGACATGATATTGACAACTCAGGGGTTGGAAAAGGTAAAGACAATGATATCGACTCAAGGGTCGAGAAAATAAAGACAATGACATCGACTCGGGGGTCGGAATTGATCAGTACATTTTGATACACATTCTTATATAATTGTACTCAGGCATTTCCCTAGTTTGTTTTGATTATTTTACTATTTTATTATGTTTTTAGATTTAAGTCCATGTTTTCCTTTAATCTATTTCCGTTTGTTGTTTTCAGTTTTAGCGGTTATTTGAAACTTGTTCACTGCTTGGATCATAATTGGAGCTACATGATGTTGTTTTGTGCATTCTGATATGAGTTAGAAAGCTAAGAGAAATAGATACAACTTTCATGTTGAAGCCAAAAGCTGATTCAGATTGAAGGGGTCTCGCATAATTCGTTGAAGTTTCATACTTTAGGAAATAATTTCTTTTGGGTCATTTTTTGGTTGGGTTTATGTTTTCCGACCCAGTTTGAATTATAAATGCAATCTTTATTTTGTTAAAAGGGATCATTCGCGTACTGTAGCACACTACACACTATTCATGATAAATGTTTTGCTTTGTATGATTATGATGAGGAACTAATCTTCCAAAGTTGATTTGTTGTAACCGAGTTTCCAACGCTTTGAGGTTTTTATTCTATCAATTAAATTTCGTTTCTATTTCAATTCTATTCTATGAAAATTCATTTTATTAATATGTATCTAATAGAATGGTTTTGATCAAATTCGTATGATTGTATTCCTAACTGTTAAACGCCGTTTACGTTGCTTTGTCGTTAAATTGCATTTGTAAATCGTGTTTGCTTAATTCACGATTGTATTAATTCGTTTGTTTAATTCGGAATATAGGAATACCAACCTGTCTTATATTTGTTGCGCTTGTCAATCGATTTTGAATCGAATAGATATCGAAGCCGCTTAGGGAATTGGTAGGTAAAAACCAGTGATTAGCTGGAAATCAAAAACAGGAGATTGGCTTATTTTATAATCACTTATTTTAATCACTTACTTAATTTGTTTTCTTAATCGATCCCTAAAACTTAAACCTCCCCCCAAATCGATTTCAGTAGGTTAATAGTAATACAAGAATCCTTGCGATACGATACTCGAGTTGTCGCTTCCGCTAAACTTTTCTAATTACTCATTTTGACCCGTGCGCGACAGCGGATCAGGAATATAAAGACAATGATATCGAATCGAGGGTAGAGAATATATCAACTCAGAGGTTGAGGAAATAAAGAGAATACCGAATCAGGGGTCAGGAACATATCA